>NC_139536.1:108362470-108718936 GCF_965153285.1 Podarcis tiliguerta
GGTACCTCGGACTCAAACGCGCGTTGTGGCCACCGCGCGACGCGGCTGCTGGAGGGCGGCGGGGCTCAGGAGCGCGACTCTGGCTGCAACGCTGGCTGCTGGTGGCAGCGGCTCTCTGAGGGGAGCGCGCGAGGGGGGTGGGCAGCGGCGCGAGGCAGCCAGAAGGTTGGCCGTCAGCCGGAAGGTCGGAGGGAGCCGGAGGAGCGGGGAAGCGAGCGTGCATGCATGCAGTGACCGTCGCCGTGACAGGAGAGGCAGGGCCATTTCGTCTAGTGAAGCAAGCCCTTAGGAAAATCCGTCTTGCGAAGCACCTCAGAAAACGAAAAACCCTTTTGTCTACCAGGTTTTCCGTCTTGCGAGGCATTCGTCTTGCGGGGTACCACTGTATATAGGAACTGATGTTCTTAGCTACTCACTACTCTTACACTCAACACCACTCTCTTGTGAGTGTAATGAGCGGAAATCGTTCTTCCCAACTTTGAAGCCACAGAGATGGATGGGTCTGCATGAGTGGTTGTGTAGTGAATCCCACCACGAACTCAGCTCTGATGTCAGGAGGAAGATGGAGGCGTTGCTTTGTTATGTGCAAATGGATTTAGATACCTATTTGGTCCATAAATTACCACATAGCAGGGGTCAACAAACTTTTTCAGCAGGGGGCCGGTCCACTGCCCCTCTGACCTTGGGGGGCCGGACTATATTTTTATTTGGGGCGGGGAAAATGAACAAATTCCTATGCCCCACAAATAACCCAGAGATGCATTTTAAATAAAAGGTCACATTCTACTCATGTAAAAACACGCTGATTCCCGGACTGTCCGCAGGCCAGATTGAGAAGGCGATTGGGCCGGATCCAGCCCCCGGGCCTTAGATTGCCTACCCATGCCATATAGCATATATTCAACACTAAAAACAGCAACAATTTGTTGTTGATAAAGGACAGCTGGACATCACCTTCAGCGTTTCTGTGCGCTGCTCTGGTTCACCAGAAGCAGCTTAGTCATGCTGGCCACATGACCCGGAAGTTGTATGCATGCTCCCTCAGCCAATAAAGCAAGATGAGCGCTGCAACCCCAGAATCGTCTGCAACTGGACCTAACGATCAGGGGTCCCTTTACCCTTTACCTTTTACCTTCAGTAGCTTAGGGCCTCCTCAAACCTAAATCTGGCCCTGACCAGAGGCATGTTAGGCACCACTGCCTGAAGGTGTTCAAGGCACCGATAAGAAAGAGTAACATCAAAAAGGCTGTACAGTGGTACCTCGGGTTAAGTACTTAATTCATTCTGGAGGTCCGTTCTTAACCTGAAACTGTTCTTAACCTGCAGCACCACCTTAGTTAATGGGGCCTCCAGCTGCTACCGCGCCTACGGACAATTTTTGTTCTCATCCTGAAGCAAAGTTCTTAACCCAAGGTACTATTTCCGGGTTAGCGGAGTCTGCAACCTGAAGTGTATGTAACCTGAAGCGTATGTAACCTGAGGTACCACTGTACAGAGAAGGGGTACAATGAGTACCTACTTTCTCACCCAACTCCAGAATGTAGCAATTCCTGACAAGAAAAGCTTGTGGCCTTCAAGGCATTGGAAAATTTCTGACAAGAAAAAGCAAGTAAGCAAGTACACAACTGAGGTGTATAAAATGAAGCCCGGTGTGGAGAAGGCGGTTAGAGAAAAGTTTTTCTCCCTCTCTCATAACAAGTATGTGGAATGACTGCATTGGGGGCCAAGAGAACAACGACTGCCTCTTCCCACACAGAACTTCAGTGAACTTGTCTTCACAAGCCAAAGAGCAGATGCAAAGTGCATTCTTCACCCTCAGTGAATGAGGCACGAAGGCCTCTGCAAGGCTCATTAGAGGCAAGACATGCAAGGGTGCTGTGGAAATTTGGGAGTGCCGGGATTGGGAACAGATGCTGGTGGTTTATTCTGGCAGCACGGCTCCCGCAACTCTGCCTAGGCTTTCAAGTCTGAGGTTTCGCAGGCTGCGCTATATCTAGGTTATGATGATATGGCCTCTTACTGTGAGATGTACGGATCTGTCTAGCCTCGTATCGTCGGTTCTGATTGACAGCTGCTCTCCCACTCCCAGGCAGAAGTCTTTCTCAAGTTGTAGGTGGTGGTGAATTAGCAGGTGGGGATGTGCATAACCGGGAGGTTTATAAAGCAAAAAAGCAGAACAAGGTAAATAATAATAATAATAATAATAATAATAATAATAATAATAATAACAAATATATTATTTATACCCCGTCCATCTGGCTGGGTTTCCCCAGCCATTCTGGGCGGCTTCCAACAGAATATTAAAATAGAATAATATATTAAACATTTAAAGCTTCCCTAAATAGGGCTGCCTTCAGATGTCTTCTAAAAGTTTGGTAGTTCTTTTTCTCTTTGACATCTGGTGGGAGGGCGTTTCACAGGGCGGGCGCCACTACCGAGAAGGCCCTCTGCCTGGTTCCCTGTAACTTGGCTTCTCGCAGTGAGGGAACCACCAGAAGGCCCTCGGCACTGGACCTCAGTGTCTGGGCAGAACGATGGGGGTGGAGATGCTCCTTCAGGTATACTGGACCAAGGCTGGTTGGCTAGATAGCTGCTTATTTCCTTCACATCTGAAGGGAGGGTGTTCCACGGGACGCGTGCCACCACCGAGAAGTCACTCTGTCTGGTTCTCTGTAACCTCACTTCTCGCAGCGAGGGAACCGCCAGAAGGCCCTCGGTGCTGGACCTCAGTGTCCGGGCAGAACGATGGGGGTGGAGATGCTCCTTCAGGTATACTGGACCAAGGCTGGTTGGCTAGACTTTAGACCTGGTAGACCCACATTCAAATCCCTGTTCAAGTGCAAAGCATGTATGTTCTGCTTCCACACTAGAGGCTTCTCCAGATGACCTTTTTACTGAGCAGTCATCCAGTTCTGCCTGCCTAAGCTAATATGGAGGTTAGACAATGTCTGTATTGAACATTCATTATCATTTGGTGTCAGGTTCATTGAATTCTGACCCTCCCCCCTCTCACGGCAGACAGCCAAGGAAGCCAAGGAAGTAGACAAGGAAGCTCTTGTTGTTGTTGTTTAGTTGTTTAGTCGTGTCCGACTCTTCGTGACCCCATGGACCAGAGCACACCAGGTCCTCCTATCTTCCACTGCCTCCCGCAGTTTGGTCAAACTCATGTTCGTAGCTCTTAGGGAGTCTTGATTCAATACTCACAGCGAGCAGCCTCTGTCCGCTTCCTCTTAAGTTAATGGCGTTGCTTCAGCTGAGCTCTTCCCCCCTTCGTTTGACCTCCGAAATGTTCAAAGACCAAGGCACAGCTTCTGATTGGTGCAGGTGCTCCGGAAACAGTAGCCGACAGCCGCATCGGATGTTCAGCTTCCAAAAAACGTTCGAAAACCGGAACACTTACTTCCAGGTTTTTGGCATTTGAGTTAAATCCCTCCTGCAAAATTCTTTCTTTCTTTCTGCCTCCCTCCAAAATTACTTTGCATCCTTTTGGCTGTAGTTTGCCTGACAGCTTGCGCTGCCTTTCCAGAAAATGACAGTTGATGAATCTGAAGTGATCAGAATGGAATATTCAAGCTTTCGGCCGCATTCTAAGTCTTGTTCATGCTAAATTCTTTCCCTCTCCCCACAACTTACAGGTGCACATTCATCCGTCATGCTCCTGCCACTACTTCTGGCACTGCATTTCATTATGCTCATTCCTGGTGAGTGTCATTTTCTTTGCTGCAGCCAAGTCTTGAAAGTTAACTCCGCCTGCTAAAATTATTAGATCGCAGTGCCAACGGAAGCTTCCTTCTGGGACTAACAGCGGATTTAGCACTGGGGAAGGAGGGTACTTCCTTGGGACCACGATGGGGAGGAGGGCTCATTCCTCCTTCCCCATGGTTCGAATCCTGATCGGGGGTCCCTGCTGGTGTTCGTTTAGGCACGGAGCTAGAGATGAAGAGTGTGGACTTGATATCCCGCTTTATCACTACCCGAAGGAGTCTCAAAGCGGCTAACATTCTCCTTTCCCTTCCTCCCCCACAACAAACACTCTGTGAGGTGAGTGGGGCTGAGAGACTTCAGAGAGGTGTGACTGGCCCAAGGTCACCCAGCAGCTGCATGTGGAGGAGCAGAGACGCGAACCCAGTTCCCCAGATTACGAGAATACCGCTCTTAACCACTACACCACACTGGCTAAATAAATGCACATTTAGCATCTCATCTGCTTTGACCCTCAGTCAGAGCCATCTTTCCCATTGCGCTTACTGGCACGTTGCGCCAGGGCGCCAGCTTCTCAGGGGCCCCCCAGCGAGTGGGGGAGCTGCGTGGCTTTGCCGGTGGCCTCCCCTTTCCCTGCACACCCTCCAGCTGCGCCCCATCAACCATATGGCTGGCAGGCATGCAGCTTACCACCCAAGCCTCCACAGGAGGAGAGCGATCCCCACAGAGACTTAGGATGGAAGCTGCGCCCCACCAGCTATATGGCTGGCGGGCATGCATCTTCCTTCCCAAGCCTCCGCGGGGGGAGAGCGGTCCCCGCAGAGGCTTGGGAAAGGGTTGACAACTCTATTTTTTTTTTATAAATGTTTTATTAAGTTTTACATAAAAAGTAAAAACAACATACAATAAACAACAAACAATACAGAAAAAAGTACAAAATTACACAAACATAAAAACAACCAAGAAAAGATCAAGAAAACAACAAAAATAAAAACAATTTTATCTTCATAATAGCCTTGCATTAACTTATTTCTCCGACCTCCCCAAACCTCCCTTCCCTGTATTCCAAATCATACAATTAAACAACAAATCCCTTCCCTCTGTCTTATTTAAATTCTTGTCTTAATTTAAATATCCTAATTTAACTTATTCAATACTTATAGCTTAAAATATTGAATCTTTTAATTTTTAAGATTTTTTTAACCAATAACCTTTTACATTCAATCTGATGTCATTCTAACATTCATTAATCTTATAGTATTTCTGTAAGTAGTCTTTAAACTTCCTCCAATCTTCTTTCACCGTCTCTTCTCCCTGGTCTCTGATTCTGCCAGTCATTTCTGCCAATTCCATGTAGTCGATAACTTTCATCTGCCACTCTTCCAGCGTGGGTAATTCTTGTGCCTTCCAATACTGTGCGATGAGTATTCTTGCTGCTGTTGTAGCGTACATAAAGAATGTCCTGTCCTTCACATGAACCTGTTGGTTAACCATGCCCAGGAGAAAGGCTTCTGGTTTCTTCGGAAATGTGTATTTAAACACTTTTTTCAGTTCATTGTAAATCATCTCCCAGAAGGTCTTAATCCTTGGGCATGTCCACCAAAGGTGGAAGAATGTACCTTCAGTTTCTTTATATTTCCAGCATGGGAAAAGGTTGACAACTCTAGGAAACAGGGGGTGGGGTGCTGGAGGGATCTTGGCACCACAGCGCTGGATATGCTTAAGACGGCCCTGCCGTCAGCCACTACACCACAGCTGCTCTACATTTGTACACACAGCTGCACATGGAATTACAGGATCTGAGCATCCTTTTCAGGCACCGCACTTTCTGCTTCCTGCAAGCAGTCATTGGGGATGGTGTGGTGGTCCTAGCGGTCAGGGATATATGAGCAAAGATTGTTGCCTCAAGCTTGAATCATTCTTCGTTTGATACACCATCTAAAAAAACCCCCTACTTTGGGAAACTCTCTTTTAAGTCATTAGCTGGTGTTACCTTGTGCATATTGTATGCCACTTGACTTGGAATGAAGATACAATTTGGTAGCTATATAAAGTGTTGTAATCAAATTATTAGCCTGTCGTGTTGCTTTTAGGTTACCAGGGATATATGAATGGCAGAACTTCCCATGCAAATTATTTTTAATATATTTTTAATATACTGTTGGGAGCCTCCCAGAGTGGCGGCTCCCAACAGAATATTAAAAACACGATAAAACATCAAACATTAAAAACTTCCCTAAACAGGGCTGCCTTCAGATGTCTTCTAAGTCAGATAGTTGTATATTTCCTTGACACCTGAAGGGAGAGTGTTCCACAGGGCAGGTGCCACTACCAAGAAGGCCCTCTGCCTGGTTCTCTGTAACCTTACTTCTTGCAGGGAGGGAACCGCCAGAAGGCCCTCGGTGCTGGACCTCAGTGTCCGGGCTGAATGATGGGGGTGGAGATGCTCCTTCAGGTATACTGGGCTGAAGCCATTTAGGGCTTTAAAGGTCAGCACCAATACTTTGAATTGTGCTCGGAAACATACTGGGAGCCAATGTAGGTCTCGGCGGCCACTCCCAGTCACCAGCCTAGCTGCCGCAATAACAATGGGTTCAGATTGTGACTTTGAGGTGAGGGAAGGGAAGAGTTCAGCTATCCTTCCCTGTGCAGCCTTTTCTGGTGTTATCACACACACACACACACACCACACACACACACACACACAGACACACACACACACAACTTTATAGCTGAATGCAGAAGGAGCTAGGACCAAAAAACCCACATTGCTACCAACATCTTATTTAGATTAGCCCCAAGTGTAGTCGACCTTCCGGAATCGCACAAGAAGAAACAGCTGATGGTTTAAGCTACAAATATGGAACCTGAGGCACTCCAGGTGTCATTGAACTACAATTCCATCATCCTTGACAATTGACCATACTGACTGGGGCAGATGGGACTTGGAGTCCAGCAACATCTTGAAAGCTTCATTTACTCTGCAGTTTTCCGTAAAGAGACATTGCTTGTGCAACTTCAGCTCAAGGTGTGTTGAAATGGAGCCACCTGGGCTGTTTTGTGCAAATGGAGAGATGCCCAAGAGATCTCGACAGCTGCGTCTGCGTTCTTTATTTACAGCTTTTCCGCTTTTGCCAGATACGAAACACATACAAAAATAACACTCTAAAAATAAACATGGCGCATACAATTTCTACATGGGAGGCGCCAACTATGGAATTCTTTCTCCCATTCACTGAGCGTATAAAGCAAACATCCCAGTTGAGCATAATGCAATGATGAATCACGGCTTCACAGCCAGAACACAGTTTATCCTGTGCAAGCTATTGGCACAACCCACTCCATGCCCTGTTCCTGAACGGTCACTATGCAAACGCTATTCTCTGTGCATAGGAATGGGGCTGTTGGGTTCAGCAGTTGAAGAATCTTCAAAGAACACCCTGCTGGGATGGAAATTAATGGATTTATCTCCTATTTAATTCATTCTGGAGGTCCGTTCTTAACCTGAAACTGTCCTTAACCTGAGGTACCACCTTAGCTAATGGGGCCTCCCGCTGCCGCCACGCCACCGCTGCACGATTTCTGTTCTCATCCTGAAGCAAAGTTCTTAATCTGAAGTATTATTTCTAGGTTAGCAGAGTCCGTAACCTGAAGTGTCTGTAACCCGAGGAACCGCCGTAATGGTTTACAGTCCAATCCTGTACATGCTTGGGCTTCTAATTTGGACATCTCAAGGGCGTGGCACAGATCATCCCAGGAAGAGCTATACTTACCATATTTTTTGCTCTATAAGTCTCACTTTTTCTCTCCTAAAAAGTAAGGGGGAAAGTGTGTGCATCTTGTAGAGCGATTGCAGGCTGTGCAGCTATTCCAAAAGCCAGTAACAGCAAGAGGGATCGCTGCTTTCGCTGCACAGCGATCCCTCTTGCTGTTCTGGCTTCTGGGATTCAGAATTTTTTTTTTTTTTCTTATTTTCCTCCTCCAAAAACTAGGTGCGTCTTATGGTCTGGTGCATCTCGTAGAGCAAAAAATACGGCACTTAGTGTGGTACAAAGGATTCATCCGCACGTTTTTCACTTGGTTTGGTGTCCAATAAGCCTCCTCAGAACAGTGCCCAGAAGCAGCTTCCATATCTCCTCACCATAAACACCATGCTTCAAGTTCTCAGTGGAGTCTGTCCACAGGTCAACTGTGACCCATCTATAGTTAAGCCACCACAGTCATGTCTCCATAGGACTAGCCTTGTGTGTGACTGATGGCTTCAGCCTCACTCTTCTGATATTCAGACAAACGTAAATGCAGGCGGACACATTTGGTCTGAGCTATTTCAAACATATTGCTGTGGGTCTGAATCACAGTCTTGGACGCCAGCATTCCTGAATTTCCAGTGGTTCAGATCGAGATCCCAGGTGTTTCTTGGCCTTTGCCTGCTGTAGCGAACTATTCTTCAAGTTAATTATGAGTTTCATGAGAGCTGCTCGTTGCCTCTCCAAAGCCTGGGATATCTTGGATTAGACTTACGCTTCCCTTAATGTCACAGAGTCCCTCAGACGCATTACTCTGAATTCTAATTCTTGCTGAAGAAACACAAAGCCTACAGAGCATACCGCAAGGCCTTCAAAGCATGTCTGTTTATATTTGAGCTCTAGCCTGCTGGCTCACTTTCCTCTTTTTCTCTTGGGTGGAAAAGGAAGAGCAGGAGGTCAGAAAAGGGTAATCTTTTTTTAATGCAGTGCTTTGGATAAAAACACACACTGACACAGCCAGAGTGAGACAGATATTAATGACATTATAGCTTATTCCTCTTAAGTCGTCTTGTGTTTTTTGAAACTCCCCCAACCATCTTAAATTCTATTTATCTACATTGATGGCTTTATTAAGACAGGGTCTTTTGCATCCATCCTACTGTGGGTGCAAATGTGCACTGCGCATGCATTCATGCATGCACACAAAGGACCTAAAAGCATCTGCACAAAATTGGTGCCATTATTATTATTATTATTATTATTATGTTTTTATTAAAGGATTTTCTTAGTTAACAAGGGTGCATGCAACATCTCTGTTTTCGATTCATAGAGTCTTTTCTACAGGTCAGTTACATTCGGTGTGAGTCAGTTACATTCGCCAACCAAGTACGCCACACAATCCCATACATTCTAGAGGATGCAACAAAACAATGGGTGCACATGGAAATGGATACAACTGGAAATATCCCCACCGTTGTGTACAAACCAATTCCTCCAAAACAAATTAAGAAAATCCCCACAATGTTAAACAGGTTCACACAGTCCATCTGGGATGTATTTTGCAATACCACACTGTAGGGCTGCCATAAGTCTGGATTTTCCTGGACGTTACTAGGATTTCAAAGGCAGAATTGATGTCCGGGGAGAATTTCTGAAAGGCAGTGCTTTGTCCTGGATCATAGGCAAGTCAATCAAAAAATTGTGTTTTCAGGGGGGTTTTGTAATTTTTTTCATTCTGTATTTTACATGGCTGTTTCTTTGTTTTATGATGCTTTATGATGACCTATACCTTTTAAAAAATCCACAATTTCACAGTAGATTTGAAATTTACAGATTGTTCTCTTTTGAAAGAAAACTATATGAAAATTATGTATAGATTACTATATTGCACCAATACAAATAGCAAAAATGGACAAAACCAGGTCAAACATATGCTGGAAATGTAAAGAAAAAGAAGGTACTATGTATCATATGTGGTGGGAATGCAAAGATGTTAAAAAAATTTGGGAAATGATTTACAATGAATTGAAAAAAAAGGTTTAAAATTACATTTGTAAAAAAACAAAACAAAACCAGAAGGATTTTTGTTAGGCATTGTAGGACAAGACCTGCCAAGAAAACAAAGAATTTATGTATGCTACAACAGCGCCAAGTGTCTTGATAGCGCAAGGATGGAAGAATGAGGAAATCCCAACGAAAGAACAGAGGAGAAAAAATGTAAATGGTTATACTGATTGATAATTTGTTTGTTAAAATATATAAATATACAATATATAAATAATAATAATAATAATAATAATACTAAACCACAATTTCAGTGGTATCCTAAAAAACAACTCGACAACTTATTTACCTGCATGTGGGACAAGGGTAGGAAAGCCAGAATTCTTAAAAATAACAACTTAAGATTCTGAAAGTTGCAGATAATCTGCCCCCAGACCCAGACCCCGTTACAAAAACATGGCAAGCCAAAGGCTTTTGCCACCTAACAGACTTCTACAAAAACCCATACTGACACAAGAAATGCAAGACAAACTTGAGGACACCCAAAATCAATGCCTTTATGACATGAAAACGAACTCTCTCCTCCGCATATAAAACAATATTGAATGCTTTCTAGAAACTGATATCTCAAGAATGGCGGTCAGGTATTAAATCTTTAGTGCCAGTGGAAGAATTTCCAGATGAAGAAATAGATACGCAGTTGTTGCTCATCTGTTGCAAACCACCCAGATACCTTCCAGGAATGAAGCAGCTCTCTTAAAAGACCTGTTGCATTTCCCCTTCCATTCATGCCACAACATGGTGTCGCTGTGAAAATGTCAAGGGCTCTTGCGAGTGCCCTGTGAAACTGGCAAATAGAAGGGGAAGAAATGGAGGCAGTAAGAGATTTTACTTTCTTGGGCTCCATGATCACTGCAGATGGTGACAGCAGTCGCGAAATTAAAGGACGCCTGCTTCTTGGAAGAAAAGCAATGACAAACCTAGACAGCATCTTAAAAAGCAGAGACATCACCTTGCCAACAAAGGTCCGTATAGTTAAAGCTATGGTTTTCCCAGTAGTGATGTATGGAAGTGAGAGCTGGACCACAAAGATGGCTGATCGCTGAAGAATTGATGCTTTTGAATTATGGTGCTGGAGGAGACTCTTGAGAGTCCCATGGACTGCAAGAAGATCAAACCATAGCTGTCAACTTACAGATTTGAAAATAAGGGACCAGCGGCCTTGAAAATAAGGGACCAGCAGCCAAAATAAGGGGCCTGCAGACTCACCTGTTTCAGGCACTCCAGTCTTCCTGTCCTCCTGCAGTCTGATCAAACTCATGCTGGTAGCATGAGTTTGGTAACACTGTCCAACCAACTTTGTAACCAGAGGTTCAACTGAATAGAATCTGAATCACATGCACCACAAGGCCTATGCAGCCTCAACTTAAGATGGCTCCCCGGCCTGGCTTTGCACTGCAAAGTTTGCAGCAGCGTGTGCAACAAAATGGCATCCAGCATTCAAAAAACCCCTCAGCTTGCATTAACTAGCCACACACAAGGCATGCAAGCTCCACCCCCCAGACGTTCTTAGACTTCTTACTGGGTGAGCAACACAGCCAAGCAACACAGTTGGAGCCTCCCTCCTCCCTGGCCAGCAGGGAGGGAGGGAGGGAGAGGAGCTGCTTCCTTTGAAATTTAAGGGACATCATTTAAGGGACAATTAAGTGACATCCATCAATAAGGGACAGCAGCGGGACATGGCGCTGGAATAAGGGACTGTCCTTTCAAATAAGGGACACTTGGCAGCTATGGATCGGACCTATCCATTCTTAAGGAAATCAGCCCTGAGTGCTCAGTGGAAGGATAGATCCTGAAGCTGAGGCTTCAGTTCTTTGGCCGCCTCATGAGAAGAAAAGACTCCCTGGAAAAGACCCTGATGTTGGGAAAGATGGAGGGCACAAGGAGAAGGGGACGGCAGAGGACGAGATGGTTGGACAGTGTTCTCGAAGCTACCAGCATGAATTTGACCAAACTGCGGGAGGCGGTGGAAGACAGAAGTGCCTGTCATGCTCTGGTCCATGGGGTCACGAAGAGTCGTGTCCGACTCAACAACTAAACAACAACAATAGAATTTCCTGAAGATAATTTTGGCTTACACCAGAATAAACGTGTTTGTTTCTTATCCCCAAATCGAAGTTTCTCCACACTCATTCCCAGTCCAAAGGAGGAGGGGCAAACAGGTAGAATGAGGACACAGAAAGCCAATGGGGAGGCCCCTGGGTGAAGTACCAGGAAGTGGGGGAGAGTGCCAATGAAGAAGACTGGGAATCTTCCATTTGGCTGCATAAGTTGCACTTTCAAAATGCTAGGAATTTACTTCCAATGAAAACTTACCTTTCCTATTGCGTGGACAGGTGGAGTCCCCCAAACCCTGGGCGACCCCCCATGTGGAATAACGATTCAAGACAACGTGCTATGGTATTAAAATTGGCCACAACTTTATTATATTTCAGATGTGGGTAGACCTTGGCTCAGGCATTGGGCGTTTATTCCTCCCAGTCCCCAGCCGGGGATCTGGGGGACATCAGGGTTATCCAGGGCTGGCTCTTGAGAATATATGTTCAAGCAGAGAGAGCCGCCCCCGTTACACCACCGTGGCAGGGGAGAGCAATGACGACCTCTAGGCGTACGGTCAATCCTCCACTCAAACAACCCCTTTATTTTTTTTTTATAAATAATTTTTATTAATTTACAACATAACAAAACAAACAAAACATACATTATTTTGACATTTCACATTTCAATTTCTAAGTCTTTGATTTTGGACTTCCTTCAGCTTTTCCGGAAATCTTTCGTAGTCATTTATTAATTTCCGCATTTCCTTTTTTACCATTGTCATTAGTTATATTTTCCCCTCTCCTTCCTTTTGACAATGTCTCTCATATATTCACAGTGCTCTTTTAAAACCTTCTAGCGTTATTTGGCCATCACTTATATTCTCCAGATACTTAACAAATTTTCCCCAGTTTTCTGTAAACTTTTGGTCTCTTAAGTATCTAATCTTTCCAGTCATCTTATCCAGTTCAGCATAGTCTAACAACTTAGACCTCCAATCTTCTATTGTCGGTACTTCCTGTTGTTTCCATTTTTGTGCCAGTAACACTCTTGCTGCAGTCACTGCATATTGGAGAAATTTACTATCCTTTCTCTTAATTTCCTTTCCCAAAATACCTAACAGAAAGATTTCTGGTTTCTTTGTAAAAGTATATTTTAAAATCTTCTTCAACTCATTATATATCATTTCCCAGAAGTCTTTCACTCTCTTGCATTCCCACCACATATGGTAAAAAGAACCCTCTTTTTCTTTGCATTTCCAACACTTATTACAGGTCTTATACATTTTTGCCAATTTAACCGGTGTAATATACCACCTATAAAACATTTTCATCACATTCTCCTTCAATGACATGCATGCTGTAAATTTTAAGTTCTCCTTCCATAATTTTTCCCACTCTTCCAACTGTATATTATAACCAAAATCTCTGGCCCAGCAAATCATGACCGACTTTACTTCTTCATCTTTTAGATTCCATTCTAACAACAGATTATACATTTTTGACAGAATTTTAGCCTCCTTGTTTACTATTTCTGACTGGAATGTTGAGTCTTTATCTACATAGCCCCATTCTCTTGCATCTTTCCTAAACATTTCATTTACCTGATAATAATGCAACCAATCATATACATGCTTTTTAACTTGTTCATATGGTTTCACTTTCCATTTTCCTCCTTCTTTCACTAGCAATTGGCTATATGTTGCCCAATCACCTCTCATATTGGTTCTCTTAACACTCATAACCTCTAATGGTGATAACCAGTGTGGTACTTTAGGTTCCAATAGGTTTTTATACCTATCCCAAACCTCAATCAATGGGCCCCGGAAAATGTGGTCCCCAAAACCTTTATGTACTTTTTTCTTGTCTTTCCACAAGTACGCGTGCCAACCAAATCTATTGTCATATCCTTCTAAGTCTAACAGTTCCTTGTTTTCTAATTTTATCCATTCTTTCAACCAGCAAAGACATGACGCCTCATAATATAATTTCAGATCAGGCAGGGCAAAGCCTCCTCTTTGTCTTGTATCTGTTAAGAGTTTAAATTGTATTCTCGGCTTTTTGCCCTGCCATATATATCTTGAAATCATTCTTTGCCATTCTTTAAACAGACTAGTCCCCTTAATTATAGGGATAGTCTGGAACAAAAACAACATTCTTGGCAACACATTCATCTTAATTGTAGATATTCTTCCCCAAAATGAAAGTTTCATTCTTCCCCACACTTCCAGGTCCTTCTTAATTGCATTCCACACTGGAACATAATTATTTTGAAATAGATCAATATTTTTCGAAGTTAGCCATATTCCCAAGTATTTCACCTTTTTGACCGCCTCTATTTCGATTTGTTGTTGCATTGTTTCGATTGCGCTTTGGTCCATATTCTTTACAATCATTTTAGTTTTTTTCTTGTTTAAGTTGAAACCTGCCACTTCCCCGAACTTATCCATTTCCTCTATAACTTCTTTAGCCGTAATAGTTGGTTCTTCTATTGTTACCACCAGGTCATCCGCAAATGCTTTGATTTTATATTCATTTTGTCCTATCGTTACCCCTTTTATATTTTCATTTTGTCTTATTGAATTCAGAAGGACCTCTAACACTGTTATAAATAATAATGGCGAAAGTGGACATCCTTGTCTTGTTCCTTTAGAGATTTTCAATTCTTCTGTAATAACATTGTTTATTATGAGCTTGGCTCTCTGTTCTGTATAAATTGCCTTGATTCCATTAAAGAACTCCTCACCAATTTCCATATGTTCTAAATTTCTCAACATAAAGTCCCAAGCTATATTATCAAATGCCTTTTCTGCATCTACGAACATCATCATAGCTTGTTTCTCAATCCTGACAGACAGGTATTCCATTATATTAATTACATTTCTTATGTTGTCTTTCATCTGCCTGCCTGGAAGGAAACCAGCTTGGTCTTTATGAATATAATCTTGTAGTATTCTTTTCAATCTCTTCACCAGTATTCCTGTAAATATTTTATAATCTGTGTTCAGCAATGATATCGGTCTGTAATTTTTAACTTGGGTTAAGTCTGAGTCCTGTTTTGGTAAAAATGTAATAAATGCTTCTTTCCAAGTTTCTGGGATGTCTCTTTCTTTTAAGATGTTGTTCATGACTTCCTTCAACGGCGTTAGTACAATAGATTTCATTTCTTTATAGTATCTTGCGGTGAATCCATCTGGTCCTGGAGCTTTCCCCCTTTTCAGATCTTTAATAGCTTCCTTTACTTCCTCAGTTTCTATTGGGGTATTTAACCACTGTTTTTTCTCAGTCGGGATCTTTTGCACCTTTTTATCTTTTAAATATCTCTCTATTTTTCTCAAGTTGTTTCTTTCTTTCTTCTTATATAATCCTCTATAATAATCCAAGAACCCTTTTCTAATCTCTTTCGGGTTGACTATCTCTTCTCCTTCAACCATAATTTTATTTATTGTGCTTTGCTCTTTCCTTTTTTTAATTTGCCAGGCCAACCATTTGCCAGATTTGTTCGCGTGTTCAAAGTTATTTTGTCTCAATCTTTTGATGTTCCACTCTATCTCTTTGTTTATTATCATTGCAAATTGGCTTTGTAGTATTTTGATGTTTTCTCTTGCCTTTCTATTGTTCGGATGCATGATTAGTTTCTGTTCATTGTCCATTATTTGCTTCAAAATTTCTTTTTTCCCTTTTTCCCTATTTTTATTCTTGATTGAATTCTGTTGAATAAAAAATCCTCTCATTACTGCTTTGCTTGCATCCCAAACTACATTTGTTTTTGTTCCATTATTACAATTATCCACAAAATATTCCGTCAATTTCTTCTGTGCTTTTTCTATAACTTCCTGGTAGTCTAATAGATAGTCATTCAACCTCCATCTGAAGGTTCTTTCCTCGAATCCTTTCAGTTCAAGTTTTATTGGGTTGTGGTCTGAAATTACCTTCGGATGAATCTCGATTTGTTGGGTTCTTGGGGTAAGTTCTGTTGAAATCCAAATTTGATCTATTCTAGACATTGACTGGTTTGGTTCCGAATAATAAATAAACTGTTTGTCCAATGGGTGTCTGAGTCTCCAAATATCTATCAAGTTCAAATTCTTTATCATCGAGAAAAAAGATTTCGGTAGTTTCCCTTCTTTGCTTACTCCATCTCTGAGTCTGTCCATCTCCAGTGAAACCACTCCATTCATATCTCCCATTATTATTATTTTCTGATCCATATATTCGAATAGTTTTTCTTCCAAAATTTTGTAGAACTCAGTCTTATTTCCGTTAGGTGCATAGATCCCGACTATGATTAAATTTTCTCCTTGCCATTTGATTCGAACCGCAATTATCCTTCCGTCCTCGTCCTTAAATATTTGTTGGGCTTCGATTTTGTTGTTTATATAGATGACCACTCCTCTTTTCTTTTGTTTATCTGAAGATATAAATTCGTTTCCCAATCTTTTATTAATCAATATCTTTTTCTGTCTTCTTGCCACATGTGTTTCTTGCAGGCAAATTATATCTAGATGTTTCTTCTTCAAAAATTGTTCAATTCTGTTTCTCTTTTTTTGTCATTCATTCCGTTGATGTTCCAATTCCAAATTTTCAGCGCCATGTCTTCCAAATTTTAATTTTAATAATTTTTATATAATTTTATAATTTGGCTTCTTCTTCTTCCTCCTCTTCTTCTTCGTCTGTCTTCTTCCCCTTCTCTTCTTCTTCCTCTTCTTCTGATCCGTCTGTTGCTCCTTCATCAGCTCCCTTGTCTTCTTCTTTCTCCAATTTTAACTCCTTATATTTTCTCAAAAATTTCCCCATCTCTTCCGGGCTTGTCAATCTGTGTCTTTTACCTCTGTATGCAAATGCTATCCCTTCCGGGAACTCCCATCTAAAATCAATCTTATTTTTCTTCAACGTCTGAACCAATGGTTTATAAGGGTCTCTTCGTTTGAGTAGTCTGATCGGAACATCTTTGAATATAATTATATAATTCCCATTTATGCTCAATCTTTTCTCTCTGTTCTTCTGCAAAATTGTATTCCTCATTTCTCTATCTTTAAATGTAATTAGACAGTCTCCCGTAAATCTCCTTGCTTTTGTTGATTTTACTCTCATTCTAAATGCACTTTGCACTGTTTTTGCCATCTCTTCGACTGGTATCTCTAGCCACTGTGCTAGCTCTGAAATCAGCTTATCTTTGATATTTTCTCCTTGTGTTTCTGGTACCGCTCTCAATCTCAAATTCACTTCTCTCTGCCTGAGTTCATTCATAGCAATTAAATCCTTCATATCTTCTTGTGCTTTGCTTAACTCTCTCATCTCCATTTTCATTTTCTCTTCCTCCTTTCTGACGTCCTTCATCTCTAGTCTTGTCTTCTTCATTCCTTCCTCCAATGATTGTGTCCTTTTCACCACCTCCTTCAATTGTCCTTTCAATTCCTTTACTGTCTCATCAATTTTTTTGTCCATGTTTCCAATTTTATTATCCACATGCTCTAATTTTGTTTCCAAATTATTCTGACTCTGTTTAATTTCAGCAAACATTTTTAAAATCTCCGTCTTAAACTCTGTTTCCTGTTTGGACCCCTTTCTATCTGATGGTGTCCCCTCCGCCCCTTTCTTTCCTGGATTAGACATTTTATCTCCTTTTTACACCCCTCTCCTTTTTTTCAAATGTTTCCACCAATCTTCCTTTTTTTCTCTTCTTAATTTCCAATTTAAATATATAACAAAGTCCAATTAGATATTTTAAATCCTCCCTTTTAAACCCTTTTTAGTTTTCAACTCCAATATTAAGCAAAACAATATTTAGCAAAACAGCAATAAAATTAGTTTTAGTTCATCAATAGTTCAACAATAATCCGTTCTCTTCTTGCCTCCAATCAGGCTAATCCATTTTAGATAAAATAAGTCGTCTTCTTGCCTCCATTCAGGCTAATCCATTTTAAATAAATCGTACTCTTCTTGCCTCCATTCAGGCTAATCCACTTTTGGGGTTAATCAAATTATAATTATTTTAAGTTCCGGGGTCCAAACCCAATAATATCAATCAATTAGTCCTGCCAAGTGCCAAATTTTCAATTGAAGACAAGAGCAGAAAAATCAAATCGGACCAGTGCCACAAGGAGCTTCAGGGTAGAGAGTCAGTCCTCTGTCCAAAGTCCCTCCTCCGAATGGGGGGGATTTCCAAAAAGTGCCAAACGTAGCTGAAGTCAGAAAAATAAACTGTAGTTTCTTTATTTGCCACTAGGGGGTATAACTTGATAGTGTGGCGTAGTTTCCAAAGATTTTGAGTCCAAAATTTTAGGGCTGTTTTAACTTATTCCCCACAAAAAAACAGTCCATTACAAAAAGATATCAAATAGTTTACAATCCCAACTTCCAGCTTCAGAAATATTTTAGCTTTAACTTTCTTAGTTAAGTTGTAGAGAATGCTCGGTGGTTAATAATGGCGCCGAGGGCTTCTCTTCCGTTTTGCAATCTATTGTTCTTTTCAAAAGTGAAAATAAGGAAGCACCTCTTACTTAAATAAAAAACCCCTCAGTTAAACAGAAAGCCTCCTTTTAAACAATATTTATCTTCTGTTTCCCCTTATTTTTAGTTTGCTTGAGATATTGCTTCAGGCAAGTCACTATATAACTTTAAAAGTATCTTATGGGGAAAAAGAAACAGTAACTGCCAGGGTGACTCACTTTCCTTTGATGCCGCTCTGCAAAAGGTGCTGCGTCTTTGCCGATTTCGGCAGCCGGCTGAACTCGGGAGAGATCCTCTTTTACTCCCCGGGACTTCCTTATTTAATCCTAAGCCATATTTTTAATTTGGTGCCGGTTTTCGATGTTTTTGAGAGCAAAGCGCTTCCTCGGCAAGCTCGGGGCTTCGCTATTTGGAGGTAGATAATGGCGTCCCTCGACCCGCTGGTCCGCTCCACCGTTCTCTTCACTTCTACGAAGCTACCTGACGGCCGGGCGAACCGCTTCTGGTACCGCCAGGAACCTGACCTTCTGGACTCCCACCAGAGGTATTTTCGGGGGCTACTGCGCCCTGTAGCACCCCTAACTCCTCCAAAATAGCCCGGGATTTCCCTCTCGGCAAAATCCCCGCTTGCGACGGGATCGCGCTCCACCGGAAGTCCGCTGCAAAATAGTGGTGAGCATAGCTGCCTTCCAAACAACCTCTTTAACAGGGAACTCTGGTATCGCCACTGCAAAGAGGAAGGGGGTGTGGGTCACGGCGGCATGCCACCACCACCACCCCCCATTCAGGGAAGATAGACTAAAGGATTCTGCCCAAGGCCTGATACCACCAAAGTTGTGACCTTTTGCTACGGGAAAGGCAAAACCCTTCAACAGCGACCTTGACGTAGCAGTGCCCGCATACCTGTAAAGAAAAGGTTAACCTGCAAAATAAGTCTTATCTGAGGGTGGGTAGGGTGGGAGAAGCTCTGGAGCCAACTGAAGATTCCCAGGTAAGATCCTCCATTGTGTAGGCAGGTAGTCCCTCCCCCTACCTGGCCTGGTCATCTTGGCAACGCTTCCCCAGGCGGGATTGGACAACTGACTGAGGTAGGTGGAGACCTCCAGGTATCCCACCTGGGGGGAGGCAAAGCCAAGCCTGTGCTAATGGAGACGCACAGGGTCCAGGGGCTGCACGCGACCATGCAAAGGGCGTCCCCTGTTTAATGTGGGGAGTGGTCACTATGCCTCCAGATATGCCTCGCAAGACGAAAAGAATCCATTCCATGAGTCTCTTCGTCTAGCGGTTTTTTCGTCTTGCGAAGCAAGCCCATTAGCGGATTAGCGGATTAGCGCTATTAGCGGTTTAGCGGCTATTAGCGGCTATTAAAGGTTTAAGGGATTAGCGGATTAGCTGCTAAAATGCTATTAGCAGCTTAGTGCCTTAGAAAAAGGGGTGGGGAGCGGAAAAAAACCCCCAGGAATCGCAAGACATTTTCGTCTTGCGAAGCAAGCCCATAGAGAAATTCGTCCTGCGAAGCACCTCCAAAATGGAAAACCCTTTCGTCTAGCGGGTTTTCCGTCTTGCGAGACATTCGTCTTGCGGGGCACCACTGTATTAGATTAGCGACAATTGGGTTGTGTCTCTCTCTCTTTTTTTGCTTTGTAGTTGCTTGGTTGGTTGGTTGGTTGGTTGGTGTGTTTCTTTGCTTGCTTATTCCGGGTTTTGTTTTCCAACTAGTGCTGCTTTTTTTTGTGGGCTCCTTCCTCGTTAGTGCTTGGATTTATTTTTGTCAGACTTGAGTTCTTTCTAAGTATGAACTGTTTTTAATTTGCTCTTATGGCGAACCACCTCGGGAGCCATTATGGCTGAAAGGCAATTATGAATATAGTAAATACATAAAAATGAGCTGCTTAGATGCACATAGCATCTAAAGGCCCTGGAGAATATGATGATTGGCTTAGATAGGGATTCCCCACACTGAGAAAAACAAAGAGAGGCACAGTGAGAAAAGTCATCCAGGAAACAGCCTTATCGGGCTTCTGTAATGTTATCTCAACTCCCTACAGGATGAAATTTTTAAGTCACTTCTTCTGCTTGAAGGCCAAACAGTGTGCAACATTCAATGTGTTGTTGCATTTAATGCATAAGGTTGTTCTTTTTAAATGCAAATTGAAGTCGCTGGGAGGTCTTGCTATAATTGGGAAGGCAGTGGGGATTTAACCCTTTCCTCCCCGGCTTCATTCCTGAGGGAATTCCCACATGCACACCGTCTGAAGGGGTTAAATTGTATGCGGAGGAAATCCCCCACGACACAAAATGGGAGATTTCTTCCCCAGGCAAATTAACCACTTCAGAGATGGATTTCCTTCTGGATCATGAAATTTTAATCATCATCATCCCCTCCACAGTTGCTGCAATCTCGATAATTAATAGAAGAAGAAGAAGAAGAAGAGTTTGGATTTGATATCCCGCCTTTCACTCCCTTTAAGGAGTCTCAAAGCGGCTAACATTCTGCTTTCCCTTCCTCCCCCACAACAAACACTCTGTGAGGTGAGTGGGGCTGAGAGACTGTGACTGGCCCAAGGTCACCCAGCAGCTGCATGTGGAGGAGCGGAGACGCGAACCCAGTTCCCCAGATTACGTGACTACCGCTCTTAACCACTACACCACACTGGCTCTCAGTACCTCCCCCTTCCCAGCTGATACTATTTGCATTTAAAAAACACCCAACCAACTACACATCAAATGCAAAGGCACATTCAACACCTCATCTGGGATGTATTTTGGAATACCACACTGTAGGGCTGCCATATGTCCAGATTTTCCCGGACATTAGGCTGTTTCTTTATGATGTTTTATGATGACCTGCACCTTTTTAAAAACCACAGTTTCAATGGTTTCCTAAAAAACAACTCAACAACTTTTTGAAATATGGCAACTCTACCACACTGGAAGTGGAAGTATAGCACAAAACGCATATTCGCCTGCATGTGGGAAGCCCAGAATTCTTAAAAAGAACAATTTAAGATTCTGAAAGTTGCATCTGATGCAAGCAATAAAGTCTTTACACACATTAATTGCAGCAGGATCGGAGGAAACAGAGGTTCATATACTTCCAAACAATGCTTTGGATTTTAATACAATGTTAATCACTCAGATTGTGCTGGCGAGAAAACTTGAATTTGCAGACGCCTGGACTAAGCTAACTATGGCCATAATCCAATACCATAATGTTTTAGACTTATTTTATTTCAGACCCCTGGAATTTTGGCAGGGTGTGTAACAAGTAGTAACTTTATCCACTCTGATCTTCCTTGGTTAATTATTCCTTGCTCAACTCTGAAATCTCCAGGACAAATAAGTGTCCTGAGAAAGGTCCACAATCCAAGTTATCAGCACATCAAAGGTGGAATCCTGAGGGACACAGCAAATGTTCTGTAGTTGCACCTGGAAAATGTTTCCCACTCTGTACATAGATTACGAGATCTTAACATGCTGGGATACAACAGATCCTCTGAGTCAGTTTGCCAAGTGGACTCAGAAGTAGACAAAAACCAGGACACACAACTTCACAGGATGGAAGAGTGCCTCCATTGTCCTTCCATTGAGGAGAAAGCCAACAGGAGAGGAGGTTTATGCTAACACACAGCATTGATCCTCCCGGTCCGGTTATGTCTGATTTGAAAGGCAATAGCAGTCCAGGACCTCAAACTGAGCTACCTGGTACCCAAGAACCTTCAAATCAGGAATGGGAATTATGTAGCCCTCTAGCTGTTATTGAACTCCCAGCTCCTATCAGCTCCGGTTCACATAGCCCGTGGTGAAGGTTGTTGAGTGCAGCAACAACTGGGCAACCTCAAATGGAGATATCGTCCAATATCTTAAGGTCTTTCACATGGAAGTTGGAGCCAGCTTGTTCTCTCCTGCTCTCCTGCAGGACCAGAACCAATGGCTTCAAGTTACAAGAAAGGAGATCCTATGATGTTGTTGTTTAGTCGTTTAGTCGTGTCTGACTATTCGGGACCCTATGGACCAGAGCATGCCAGGCACTCCTGTCTTCCACTGCCTCCTGCAGTTTGGTCAAACTCATGCTGGTAGCTTCGAGAACACTATCCAACCATCTCATCCTCTGTCATCCCCTTCTCCTTCTCTTTCCCAACATCAGGGTCTTTTCCAGGGAGTCTTCTCTTCTCATGAGGTGGCCAAAGTCTTGGAGCCTGAACTTTAGGATCTGTCCTTCCAGTGAGCACTCAGGGCTGATTTCCTTCAGAATGGATAGGTTTGATCTTCTTGCAGTCCATGGGACTCTCAAGAGTCTCCTCCAGCACCATAATTCAAAAGCAACAATTCTTCGGCGATCAGCCTTCTTTATGGTCCAGCTCTCACTTCCATACATCACTACTGGGAAAACCATAGCTATAACTATACGGACCTTTGTTGGCAAGGTGATGTCTCTGCTTTTTAAGATGCAGTCTAGGTTTGTCATTGCTTTTCTCCCAAGAAGCAGGCCTCTTTTAATTTCGTGGCTGCTGTCACCATCTGCTGTGATCCCATGATATACTGGACCAAAGATTTTGGATATAATATACAGCTAAAAGAATGGGAGAGGTTTGGAAAGAATAAAATTCACAGCATGTAATGCTTTGAAAGAGAATATGATGAAAATGTTGTATAGATGGTATATTACACCTGTGAAATTAGCTAAAATGTATAAGACAAGTAATAAATGCCTGAAATGTAAAGAAAAATAAGGATCTTTTTATCATATGTGGTGGGAATGTAAAAAAGTAAATAACTTCTGGGAAATGATATATAATGAGGTGAAAAAGGTGTTGAAATATACATTTTTTAAAAAACATTTTTTTGCTTGGTATTATAAGTGAGAACATTAATAGACAGGACATTAAACTGTTTTTATATGCAACAACAGCAGGAAGAGTATTGTTGGCCCAGAAATCGAAACAAGAAGAAATGCCAACGAAAGAGGAATGGCAGATGAAATTAATGGACTATGCAGAATTGGATAAGATGACAGGAAGGATTCAAAACCTGCAGGACCAGAGATTCACAGAAGATTGGAAGAAATATACGAACTATTTGAAGAGCAATTGTAATCAACAAATTATGCTAGTAGGATTACAAGAAGTTTTGTAAGGAGGAATATATGAAATATCACTAAGAAGATAAAGAAGAGAGACATTAGTTATGATACTTAAATGTAATAGTGAAATTAAGAAATGTAAATTAAGTGGAAAAGATTGGGAAATTTTCAGATGTGATTGATGGAAGTCAAAAAATTGTAAAGATATGAAAGTATGTTTTATAATCATTGAAAATGATGTGTTAAAAAACTAATAAAAATATATTTAAGAAAGGAGATCCCAACTAAACATGAAGGAGAACTTTCTGGTGGTAGGAGCTGTTTGACCATGGATCAGACTCCCTCAGAAGGTGGTGGATTCTCCTTCCTTGGAGGTTTTTAGGCAGAGGTTGGATGGCTATCTGTCATGGATGCTGTAGTTGAGATTCCTACCTCATAGGGGTTGGACTAGATGACCCTTGGGGTCTTTTCCAATTCCGCAATTCTGTTTTTTATGGCAGTGATTGGCCATAGAACATTTTGCATGCAGAACAGAAGCATTTTTATTAGGAATTACAGGTACTGGCATCCTAAAGGACCGGAAGAGACTTTTTACATATGAAACAACAGCCGCCCGGATGCTACTAGCCCAGAGATGGAAAGATGATAAAGTTCCTACCAGAAAAGAATGGCAAAACAAGTTGATGGACTATGCCGAAATAGCACAGACTGGAAAACTTTACAAAAGAATGGGAAGAATTTATAAGTTATTCAAGCAGATGGAAACAGTGGCAGAATTTCGATTTCTTTTGTAGTGTAATAATTACCATGGAAAATATGGATTGATATAATAGGTCAAGTTTGGAAGACAATGCAGTTTTAAATGTTTAAAATGGGACTCCAGGGAAGGGGTGGGGGGAAGTCCTGAGATTTGAAGGAATCTCTGTATATGGATATGTATTTGAATTTTTTAAAATAATTTTGTATCGGAAAATCAAATAAAAATGATTTTTTTAAAAAGAAAAGAAAAAATGTTGTTGTTGTTGTTTAGTCGTTTAGTCGTGTCCGACTCTTCGTGACCCCATGGACCAGAGCACGCCAGGCACTCCTGTCTTCCACTGCCACCCGCAGTTTGGTCAAACTCATGCTGGTAGCTTTGAGAACACTATCCAACCATCTTGTCCTCTGTCATCCCCTTCTCCTTGTGCCCTCCATCTTTCCCAACATCAGGGTCTTTTCCAGGGAGTCTTCTCTTCTCATGGGGTGGCCAAAGTATTGGAGCCTCAGCTTCACAATCTGTCCTTCCAGTGAGCACTCAGGGCTGATTTCCTTCAGAATGGAGAGGTTTGATCTTCTTGCAGTCCATGGGACTCTCAAGAGTTTCCTCCAGCACCATAATTCAAAAGCGTCAATTCTTCGGCGATCAGCCTTCTTTATGGTCCAGCTCTCACTTCCATACATCACTACTGGGAAAACCATAGCTTTTACTATACGGACCTTTGTTGGCAAAAATAACCGTGATGAAAAAGATGTCTGGAGAATCCCATGATTTCCCACCACCTGTTGCGTTCGCAAAGTAAAGGAAGGATTGGACTCTGATTAAAAATCAAGACACGAGGCTTTGACCAGTAAGGCTCTGAGAGAAAAGTGCGCCCACCACACCCCTCGCCAGGCCATTTTATTAGCAAAAGAATATTTTACACAGTGCTTGTAAGAACCAATCATATTTCCTCTGAGCATTTCATCAAACCCCACGTGGGGAAAAAGTTACACTACAACACTAATTAGCATGCATATATTTTGGGGTAAATATGTTGAGAACTACAAAGGGGTAGTAAATAACTTGAGAACTACAAAGTGGTGCATCTGGCAACCCCAGAGCTGAGAAATAAACATGATAAGATGGATGGCCAGAAAGACCAGATCACTACCACCTTCATATGAGATCTGTTTCCTGGCTCCAATATTAACATCTTAAGATTATATATAAGAAAGTACATCAAAGAACTTTCCCACTCTCTTTATGGCACAGGATGCCTGCCTGGCGAAGCAACTGCTGTGTACTGCTGTGTACGTGACGTGAGGAGAGAGAAATGGGCAGTAGAGTCAAAAGGGCATGAAAAGGGCACGAATGTAGAATCTTATAGGATTTAATCAGAAATTATCGCCAATATATCAAACCCAGTCAACACAATGTCTTCATCGTGGACACAATGGCTTGATGTATATTTTATAATTCCTCATGGTAATCCCACCTGATCCCTACACCACCTGTTGATGGGGGGCAGGCAGAGAAGTTGCCACTGCTAGGGGGCCATTGGGTAGGGAATCCTGGCAGTGGCGTAGCGTGGGTTGTCAGCACCCGGGGCAAGGCAAGTAATTTGCGCGCCCCCCCCCGCTGCACTGTCCCTCCCCAAGATAGTCCCTCGCTCTCTCTCCGCACCGCACCACACGCCTGGCACCCTCCCCTCCACAGTGGGCGGCGACCCGCCGGCTAGGATCGGATTCGCACAGCCAGCACTGCAGTGAGAGAGAGTGAGTGAGCCAGGTAGGGGCAGAGAGCTGCGAGTGCGAGCGCGCCCCCCCCCCCAGATGTTGCGCCCGGTGCGCCCGGCCCCCCCTGCACCCCCCACGCTACGCCACTGAATCCTGGCCAATGCCCAGGTAAGCTGGGCTTTGATGGTGCAAATGTCTTAGTAATAATGCCAACACATAAATGGAGGCAAGTGTGCCGTGCACATTTTTGCCGTAGACTCGGGTTGAACAAAACAATTGCTTTCCTTGATTCTACTGGCTGACACAATAAAATGTGAATCTGTCAGACTTCCCCCTAGTTCCACCAGACAGGAATATCTCCTCTTCTCCCAGCTTCATTGCATTCACAATAAACACATTCCAGACATGCTTGTGGCTCACACCTATAGCCAAGCAAAAAATAAAATAAAATAAAAGAGCACTGCCACTTCCTTGGGATTGATATAAACATTTAGAATATTTTTTCCATCTGTTGGAGCATAGAAAGGCATTGGCATTTGCCAGCCTCAAAGAAGGATTTTTAAAGGATTTTTACTGTCTTCTTATCATGTTTCCTAACGCTGACCAAGGCAAGCCAGGCTGGGTTTGGAAACAGAAGGCCAAACTTGCCCAACCTAGTGTCTCCCAGGTGTTTTGGACTTCAGCTATGTACCATCAGCCCAGCCAGCCAGCACAGGGACATTGTCTTGGGGGGAATGGATGTTGCTGTTCAGAAATCTGGAGGACACCAGCTTGGCTGCAGTAAAACCTTTGGGTCTCAACCTGCCAAAGTAGACTGTGAGATGATACCATTGCTGAAATTGATTATATGTACTTGTTGTTGACTTAACAACAACAGTCGTGTTTGACTCTTTGTGACCCCATGGAGAACAGCACGCCAAGCACTCCTGTCTTCAACTGCCTCCCGCAGTTTGGTCAAACTCATGCTGGTAGCTTCAAGAACACTGTCCAACCATTTCATCCTCTGTCGTCCCCTTCTCCTTGTGCCCTCCATCTTTCCCAACATCAGGGTCTTTTCCAGGGAGTCTTCTCTTCTCATGAGGTGGCCAAAGTATTGGAGCCTCAGCTTCACGATCTGTCCTTCCAGTGAGCACTCAGGGCTGATTTCCTTCAGAATGGAGAGGATTGATCTTCTTGCAGTCCATGGGACTCTCAAGAGTCTCCTCCAGCACCATAATTCAAAAGCATCAATTCTTTGGCGATCAGCCTTCTTTATGGTCGAGCTCTCACTTCCATACTTTATAGACCTTTGTTGGCAAGGTGATGTCTCTGCTTTATAAGATGCCAGCTTAGCAGGAGCCAGCTTAAAAGGTAAAGGTAAAGGTACCCCTGCCCGTACGGGCCAGTCTTGACAGACTCTAGGGTTGTGCGCCCATCTCATTCAAAGAGGCCGGGGGCCAGCGCTGTCCGAAGACACTTCCGGGTCACATGGCCAGCGTGACATCGCTGCTCTGGCGAGCCAGCTTAGCAGGAGTCAAATACCACCGATACATCATTTTCATATAATTCTCTTTCAAAGTACAAAAGGGCCATAAATTTCAGTTTTACTGTTATTCCCCCCCCCCCCTTTATTATGGTCAGTAGCGGATGGTGGTGGGTGGGGGTGACAACACACACCTGAGATCCAGCTAGTTGAGTTCCAATTGTAGAGGAGAAAAGGTGAGTTATTAGGATGGCTGAAGCAGTTGTAACACACCAGCAGGAGAGAGAGGTCATCCTATAATTTTTCATACCCTAAATGCTCAAGGAAGAGAGGTTTCCTTTCTTGAGTTTTGCTCAAGAATGCGCCTCCAGACTGCAACAACGCAGTAACATTGGGGAAGTATATCACAGAACAACTAATAAAAGTTTTGGGGTTTTTAAATGTGTGGATGGTCCAGTATAAATCTACGGCAAATGCACTGTTATTGCATCAGTGACATATGCCAGAATTCACCTGCACACACAAAAATAAACAGTCTGGAGGCGCCTTATCAGCCGCCACTGTAAATTTACCAAAGCATCTCAAAGCACTAGGAATGAAGGAGGATTTCAATTTACCGTAGTTTGCATTTAAAGAGGAACCTATCAAATACAGCCTTTCTGAAACCTTATGCAAACCGACACACAGCAATCCTTAGAGATTTGCATTTACCTGAAATTTGCAATGAAGTTCTCCAACCAATGTTTGCAATTAAAAAAAAATGTATGCATTAGGGGAAAGGTTTGTATTTTCTTTTTTAAGACATTGGTGAAGATAACATGGACAAAGGCATGATATTAGAGGAAATTGTTTGCAAAACTGTGTACGTTAGTCAAAATTGCATATAAAGTGTGAATTTTCATGGGGATTTTTTTTAATGCAAATTGCTGCAAAATGCACTGAATTAAAGATTAGAAAAATGAGGAACTTGGAGAAGTGAAACTGACAGGTCTTTCCAACCCCACAGAGCACCTGAGGTAGCTGGAAATTCTGGGAAATTTAAAACAGCTGCTTGAGGTCACAGATGCACTAATCTCTCGATTCCCAGAGTGGTTTAGTAATCAATCCCTCTTCCCAGGGAACTCTAGGAATTGCAGCTCTGTGGGGAGAATGGGGGTTCTCAGCTCCATTAATAAACTACAGTTCCCATGATTCTTTGAGGGAAGCCATTACCGTTGAAGTGGTATAACAGAGTATTATGTGTATGGCAGATATGACCTCTGTCACTTTCATTCTGTATTGTGTTTTTCAAATTTGATTTATGCTGAGATGTGTAAATGGCTTAGAGATTTCTGCTGAAACAGAAAGCAACGTACAAATTAAATAAATAATAATAAATTAGAGAGAGAGCATAGATTTCCCAACACGAGATTCCAAATCTGTACCTGCCCTTTCTCAGCCCTTACTTTTCCACTCCCCCAAAAAATTATTTAAATATTTCAAATATTAAAATATCTAATTTTATTGGCTGAAAAATCTATGTGAGTGAGCCATATAGGTGCTAGGTGTGACTGGGATGAGGCCTTTTAATATTTAGGGAAGGAGCCTAGAAGATATTTTCACTTTTGAAGTGTTGGCAGGTATGCCGTCGTCTAGAAATTTATTGATATTGTGTAATAGGTCACCTAAGTCATATGATGGTTCCTTGTGATTACTGGCTGAAGAGCAAACATTTAAAAATAGGAGTATCATAAATAGCACATACTAAATAGCCTTTCCATGTCCTTTTTGATGAAGAAGCGCCACTCCCTTCAACAAATGTCCTGTCCGTGCAAAAGGTTCATAACATAACAATGAAAAGGGCAAGAGAAGAAGAAGAATCAAGCAGCAGATTGGAAAATTCCCGTGCCAGAAGGAAATATTTTTAGAAAGTTTTGCATGATTCTAAGCCTTTTCTGTGGAAAAAATATTTCAGCTGTCATAAAAAAAAGCCCCCCCCCCCTCTCCACCTTCATTTTGGTGTTTGGATAACTCAGCAACGGCTTTGATTTAAAGCTTTAAGCTTTGCTATTTCCCCTATGTGAGGTAAGATGGCCAGTACTTGTTTAGAGGAGAGGGAAAGTAATTGATGGCTTCGAACGCTCCAAAAAGTGTTTTTGCAGTGCAGCGAGAGCCTCGGACACTACGAAAATAAACTGTCCGTCTTCTGCCTTCCCTCTCCAAAGGTGAGAGGAAGTCATTTGCTTTTCCATTTCCTGCTGTTCAAATAGCCTCAGCATATAGGTCTGGCCAAGGACTCAACCTGAATTGGCCTACTTTTCATTCCTTCCTTCCTTCCCTGGCCAACCTCCGTCCTTTTGGAGGGACTTCAGCACAAGATAATAATATCCAATAGTTCTCCAGTGTGACCTTTTCCCATATTCCTGCGAGAGATCACCACTTCCGTAGAGGAGCAACTCACTCCTTGCCATGCTTGGATACTAATAATTATAATAACTATAGTCTTTAAATTATAGAAATTATATTATAGAAATTTAAAGACTATTTACAGAAACATTGCAAAATTAATGAATGTTAGAATGATGCTGGATTGAAGTTAAGTGGGTTTTTTAGCAGCAATGTTAAGGAACATGTAAAAATGGATTGTTAACGGGTGATAATTTAAAGCTATAATATATTAAGATAAATGGGTAAGATAAAATTAAAGAGGGAAAGGATTTGCTGAATTAACCAACTGAATTGGAATACAAGAAGGGGAGGTGTGAGGAGGTCAGAGAAACAAGTAAATGAAAGATAAGTTATGGAAAGACTGTTTTGTTTTTAACTGTTTTTATTTTGCATTTTCTCTTTCTTTTTATTTTTCTCTATTTTTTCTAATTTTTGTAATATGTTGAAATGTCAATAAATATCTTTAAAAAAAAAAAATTATAATAATTATATTCCGCCCATCTGGCTGGGTTTCCCCAGCCACTCTGGGAGGCTTACAATGCATAAAGCACTCCATCAACCATTAAAAAACAAGATATCCTATATAAGCAACAAACAAACTAATAAATCAATAAAAACTAATAACAACAATAATAAACAGTTTACAGTTATACCCAAATTAAAATAACCACTAACCCCAACTGAACATTTAACCAACACCAATCCGACGGAAATGACACAGAGGAACCAAAATTAGAACCATTTAAAATGAATTTCATTTAGCTCAGTGGGACTTACTTCTGAGTAGACCTGGTTAGAATTGCACCGAAACCCCAACCCTTAAGAATTAAGTGAGGAATGCACTGTTTCCTGTTTTCCAGTTCCCACTTATGCCAAAACACCTCAGCTTTGCCCAAATCCGTCAAAAATCTGCCCAAATTGAGGGAATTTAAGCCTGACGGAATATATTCTTGTGGGTAATTCATGGTTTCCCGGATTCGATAGTCATTTATTTGAATGCTGGATCTGAATTTTCTTAACAAAAACTATTTTTTCAAATGAAAAATGACCTAAACCTACTTTGATGTCACGTTTTCAGTAATGCAGTAAAGCAAAGAAAAAAAATAATGATTTATTTTTTTTTAAGTGGGGGGAGGAAGGGAGACTGCTACACCTGCAGAGTTTTACCAGCTCACATTACAAAGGCCTCTCTGAAGTGGTTGGGGAGCTATTTCCATTGCAAAACAGCAAGTGTTCTTGAAAGTAACTCAAAGAGCCAAATTAGACAGATTACATCAGAGTATATTTCCCTGCAGTAGAAGGTGCTTTTGAAAACACCTGCCTGACATATTTGAAACATCCACAGAGGGTAACAGGAGTGTGGACCAGTTTAAGGAATGGTGAAAGCACCAGCAAAAGTAAAGTGAAAATGTCAGGTGGATTTTAAGGGGGGAAGGGACCCTTGGGTTGGAGCCAGACTAAAACACAAATCCTGTACTCATATTGGGTTGGCTGAGCTGACGCAAGCAAGATGAGGCTGCCACAAATGATAGCTTGGTACAACCGCTCAGGTGGCAAAAATGCAACAACAGAACAACACACACTTACACAAAGGGGGTGGGTTTCTGGATGGGATTATGGCAGCACATGGAAGGTAAAGGTAAAGGGACCCTGGCCATTAGGTCCAGTCGTGGCCGACTCTGGGGTTGCGGCGCTCATCTCGCTTTATTGGACAAGGGAGCTGGCGTACAGCTTCCGGGTCATGTGGCCGGCATGACTAAGCCGCTTCTGGCGAACCAGAGCAGCGCACGGAAACGCCGTTTACCTTCCCGCCAGAGCGGTACTTATTTATCTACTTGCACTTTGACATGCTTTCAAACTGCTAGGTTGGCAGGAGCAGGGACCGAGCAACGGGAGCTCACCCCTTCGCAGGGATTCGAACCGCCGACCTTCTATTCAGCAAGTCCTAGGTTCTGTGGTTTAACCCACAGCGCCACCCGCGTCCGAACATACTAATGCCAATCCTATACTCACTCAGACCATTACCCTGTTCACAGTGCAACTTTACTCTGATTCGATAGCCGTTTAGTTGAATGCATTGTGTGAATTTTCTTTTCTTTTTTTCAAAAAAAATAATTATTGATTTTAATAGATATATGACATACATGGGACGCGGGTGGCACTGTGGGTAAAACCTCAGTGTCTAGGACTTGCCGATCGCATGGTCGGTGGTTCGAATCCCCGCGGCGGGGTGAGCTCCCGTCGTTTGGTCCCAACTCCTGCCCACCTAGCAGTTTGAAAGCACCCTTAAGTGTAAGTAGATAAATATGTACCGCTTTATATAGCGGGAAGGTAAACGGCGTTTCCGTGTGCTGCTCTAGTGCCGGTTCGCCAGAGCAGCGATGTCGCGCTGGCCACGTGACCCGGAAGTGTCTCCGGACAGCGCTGGCCCCCGGCCTCTTGAGTGAGATGAGCGCACAACCCTAGAGTCTGTCAAGACTGGCCCGTACGGGCAGGGGTACCTTTGCCTTTATATGACATACAAAATAAAGAACATTACAATGCTAAAAGAAGAAAACAAAAGAAAAAACAAAAATAAAAACACATATTCCTTCTGAAGTTCATTTTAAATTCCCTTATTAACTGACTTCCTCAAATCCCCCCTAACTGAATTTCATTGTATCATCTTGTAACAGTTCTCCAAAATCATCTTTCTACTACAATTTACTCCTTCAATTTGCTATCTTCATCTCTTTTCATATTGACTTAAATCCATATTACTATACAACATTCTTATTTTAATCCTAGGCCTATTTGATACTTTCAAGTACCTTCTAATTATATTACAATATTTAGCTAAATAATCTTTAAATTTCTTCCAGTCTTCTTGATGCTCCCCTTCTTTCTGATCGCAGATTCTTCCAGTCAGGTCGGCCAGCTCAAAAAACTCCAAGATCTTCATCTGCCATTCTTCTACAGTTAGTATTTCTCGAGATTTCCAATTTTTTGCTAATAGCTGTGATGGCCTGGGAATCGGATTCAGAGGCTGAACCTGAGGAATCCCAATATTAGTTTTATAGTCCCTCTGACTCCACCCCCCTAGGTCCTGATTGGGTAACCTGTTTAACTATTTCACCTCCAGCACTCTCATGTGTTAACGTCACAGTGCCTCTCAAAGTGCTCTCGTGCCCTGCACTGTGAAAGAAGTGTAGGGCGATATATGTAAGACAATGACCCATTATGACATCAGTTGTGGGGTAGATGGCTGTTGCTTGGCGAAATGGAGAGGATGAAAGGGCCTACTTAGGCTCACAGGCTGCAGATTCCTCACCCCTGACATTGTCTTCTCCGACTGACAGAGACTATCCACGCAGACAGTTATTTTCCACTGCCTGTTAACTCATCCCTTAATCGAGCACTTGGAAAGTACTACATACAAAATACGTTCTCTGCCACATCTTAATTTTGATGTTGTGATACAGCCACCAGCTCAGCTGTCTTCAAAAGGTGTTGGGTTGAAATAAACGACAGACGAGTGACAAGTGTCATATGGGAGGCATCTCTCGAGCATGTCTCAGAGAGTCCCTTTTATTGAATATTACAGCATTGCCACGTATATGCTTGTTGCTGATTGGTTAACACAAAGACAAAGCAAGGGTTGCATATAGGCATTAATCATCAATAGATTAAAGGTTGGGAAAGGAACACAGAGTTGGACAGGTATGAAAACTAGTGATTGATATAGCAAACCTTAAAAGGGCATAACCATTGTATTCCATAGATGTGGTCAACCATGCATTAGGAACAGGTAACCGAACATTCTAGGGTGGGTGAGCACGGAATGCTTCAGCTCAGCATGTGCAGAAACAAAACTTCCCATCAAAAAGGGAATTGGATATTTCGTGGAAGATAAAAGGTATCATTAAGCTACCGGTCACAAAAACTGTGGGCTACTTCCAAGTTCAGAGATGGAATGCCTCTGAAAAGCGGTTGCTAGGGAACAAGAGCTTGCAAGATTCAGTTCCTACAGGTATCTGGTTGGCCACTGTGGAAGACAGGAAGTTGAACTAAATAGGCCTGTTCTGATCCAGCAGTGTTCTTCCAATGTTTATAGGGGAAAGTATGCACAGCATGTCGCGAAGTATTGGAAGACACAAGAACTACCCACTCTGGAAGAATGGCAGATGAAGGTGATGGACTATATGGAATTGGCGGAAATGACCGGCAGAATCCGAGACCAGGGAGAAGAGTCAGTGGAAGAAGACTGGAAGAAATTTAAAGAATACTTACAGAAACATTGTAAAATTAATGAATGTTAGAATGATGCTGGATTGAAGTTAAGTGGCATTTTTTAGCAGCAATGATAAGGAATATGTAAAGATGGATTGCTAACAGGTGATAATTTAAAGTTATAATATGTGAAGACAAAGGATTAAGATAAAATTAAAGAGGGAAAGGATTTGCTGAATTAACCAATTGAACTGGAATGCAAGAAGGGGAGGTGTGGGGAAGTCGGGGAAACAAGTAAATGAAAAATATGAAATGGAAAGACTGATTTGTTTTTAACTGTTTTTATTTTGTATTTTCTTCTTCTTTTTACTCTATTTTATTTTATTTCTAATTTTTGCAATACATTGAAAACTTTAATAAATATCTTTTTTGAAAAAAGAAAGTATGCACAGCATGGTTCAGTCACTAGGAATTACATTAATAATAATAATAATAATAATAATAATAATAATAATAATAATAATAATTTATTACTCTGAGCAGCTCCCAACAGAATACAGTGGTACCTCAGGTTAAGTACTCAATTCGTTCTGGAGGTCTGTTCTTAACCTGAAGCACCGCTTTAGCTAATGGGGCCTCCTGCTGCCACTGTGCTGCCGGAGCATGATTTCTGTTCTTATCCTGAAGCAAAGTTCTTAACCTGAAACACTATTTCTGGGTTAGCAGAGTCTGTAACCTGAAGCCTATGTAACCTGAAGCCTATGTAACCCGAGGTACCACTGTATTAAAAACAGAATAAAACTTCAAACATTAAAAACTTCCCTCAACAGGGCTGCCTTCAGATGTCTTCTAAAAGTCAGATAGTTGTTTATTTCCTTGACATCTGATGGGAGGGCATTCCACAAGGTGGGTGCCACTACCGAGAAGGCCCTCTGCCTGGTTCCCTGTAACCTCACTTCTCACAGGGAGGGAACCGCCAGAAGGCCCTCGGTGCTGGACCTCAGTGTCTGGGCTGAATGATGGAGCTGAGTATAACATTTGCGAACTAGGTATTCACAGACTGAAAAGCCAATGGACTCCACCGAGATCATGATCCCACCTGTTGATCACCAGGTAAGCCACTTTCTGCTTAGAAACTGCCATTTACAATTATGTTACCAAATTCCCATTATGTACGTAATAGTGTTTGTCAAGTAGTTACTGTGATGTTTAAATGTCTGCCTGATGCCTGGTGACATTTATAGTGCCTCTCATGAGCTTCACGAGGTCCGCATCTTTTGCCAAGTTCTTGACAGCATTCATAACATCCGCCATACATCTCACATAATGTTTAATAATGCCTGCTAAATGCTTCATGATGTTAACGATGTATCCGCCAAGAGCTTTGCGCCATTTGCCAAGTTCTTGACCACATCTGTAACATCTGACTCATGGTTTGTGGCATTTAAAGGACCAATCTGAAGCCTGATGTAATTTCACAGAACCACGCAGTGATAGATGAACTTGGCCTGTAATCTCTCGGTGCTTTCCAGTATGGTTGACACCAGAAGGAGGTGATTCCGACAGAAATGGCTTGTTTTTTTCAATTAACTTTGACAAGTCATAAATAAACCTACAGATTAGGATGGGGAACCTGTGGCCTTCCAGACGATGTTGAACTGCAAGTCCGATCATCCCTGACTGTTATGGTTCTAGGGGTTGCTCGTGCGTAAATCTGTGCCAACACCTGGCTGGGTTGCCTGGGTGAACCTTTCCTGTCCGGACAGCCACTCACCCATGGCTGTCTCAATCGCTGGCAGAATCCGTCAGTGGGCGTTTCTTGAACTTCTTCCAGCATAAAAGTTCTTTGATGCCTAGTCGCCGCCTACTCTCCCTGCGCGGAAGCCTTCTGCGCAGGGAGGGTGTGGGCATCGGAGGACCCGTGCTCTCCCCGCTGGTTCCCGGAGAAGAGTCTTGGAGCCACCTCGCCGATTCCCCCATCTGCCCCCCTCCTCCACTGGTGCTACGCTCATTTCCTTCCCCAGAAGATGTGCTGCTTCTCTCCCTCCCGGGACGCTCTCCAGAATCCCTCCGGAGCCCTCCCTCTCCCTCTGGCTCCGATGGCAGTTCCCTGACACTGACCATTGGCTGATGAGAGTCAGAGTCAATCAATATCCCTGGGATTTGTAGCCCTGGAGAGTAACATAGTTGGCCATATGGTGAAGAGAGTGGATTGGGGAAGACATAAGCTCCTTATTTTGAGTTTCAGCATTGCCCTTAAATATTGGGCTGTATCCAACAAAGTTGTCCTATTCATGCAAGGCCTTGTGCTTCTGCAAAAGAACTAAAATTTACATTTCATTGAAATTAATATATCAGATCTTCCATTTCCTCTCCTTCCCCAACCCCATTCGTTCAGGAATTTTCTCCTCTTGAGAGCTGAGTATATACTCAGAAAATTAAGCAGTGCTCTTACTCATAGAAATATCTCTGGAATAACAAAAGCAGAAGCGTTGAAGCAAATACCCTGGATGGTGAGAGAGGGAGAGGGAGGGAAAGAGAGGGGGGAGAGAGAGAGAGAGAGAAAGTTCTGGCAATCACAAATTTGAGTTTGTATTATATCACAAAGTACATAAAATGATGAAATGGATACTCGATCCCACCCAATCCAGTATCTCAGTTTGAGAGAGATTTGATAAGAACTCCATTACACAAACTGCTTTGAGGTTATAATGTCATTAGGATAAAGTCGGTAAAAGATCATCTCAAATTGGCTAAATATATTTGATTCTTCTATAGGCTTATTAAAGGGACACGGGTGGCGCTGTGGGTAAAACCTCAGTGCCTAGGGCTTGCTGATCGTATGGTCGGCGGTTTGAATCCCCGCAGCGGGGGGAGCTCCCGTCTTTCGGTCCCAGCTCCTGTCCACCTAGCAGTTCGAAAGCACCCCTAAGTGCAAGTAGATAAATAGGTACTGCTTTATAGCGGGAAGGTAAACGGCGTTTCCGGGGGCTGCGCTGGTGCTGGCTCGCCAGAGCAGCTTTGTCACGCTGGCCACGTGACCCGGAGGTGTCTCCAGACAGCGCTGGCCCCCGGCCTCTTAAGTGAGATGAGCGCACAACCCTAGAGTCGGACACAACTGGCCCGTACAGGCAGGGGTACCTTTACTTTACCTTTTATAGGCTTATTAAGCCCACATAGATCCCTCTTAAAATCTGACCTGGAAGGTTTGGATTCTGATAAAGGTTTAGAATACAGAGAAAGAAGAAACTATTTAAATATAAACTAATCAGTTATAAACTGTTCAGACTATTTTAAAAGAAATTATATGATTGCCTATTCTGAAATTAGAAAATATATACACTCAGAAAATCCACCATAGTTTGAATAGCTTCATATAACAGCTAATCTTATTAGAGAATTAACAGAATTCAAGGTACTGGTTATAAAATCCAACATATATTATTTGGAATTTATTGTCTGCTTTTGAAATATGGTTAGGAGTCTGAACAGGAGAAAGAATACATGATTGAGCGGCACAAGATGTCAGAAATAATATTCTCATGGCAACCTTGGAGGATCTTTGAAATAAAGCTCACAGGCTCCCCAAAAATATAAAGGGAAACTGGTCTAAAATAACACTGAGGTGACATATAACTCCTGACATGGCAAGTAGAATAAATAAGAATTACTCAAAATCATGTTGGAAAGAATGAGATTATTAACATATGTGGTGGAAGTGCAATTTGCTAAAGGAATTATGAGGAAAGGTTATAGATTTAATATTAAAAAAAATGGGATATGAAATTATACCTGAATAAAAAAATTTTAGTAGCATTAGTAGTATTAAACTCTATGGGTGATTTAATAAACAAAGGATGCGGATAATTATTTTCTGATACAGCAGCTGCCACCAGCATATTGCTTGCAAAAAACTGGAGGTCTCAGGGACCACCAAGTATTAATGGCTGGAGAAAGAACATAGGGGCTTTTGCTTTAATATCACAGTCCTAATCCCACTTACAGGGACGTGGGTGGTGCTGTGGGTTAAACCACTGAGCCTAGGACTTGCTGATCAGAAGGTCGGTGGTTCGAAGCCCCGTGATGGGGTGAGCTCACGTTGCTCGGTCCCAGCTCCTGCCAACCTAGCAGTTCAAAAGCACGTCAAAGTGCAAGTAGATAAATAGGTACCGCTCTGGCGGGAAGGTAAACGGCATTTCCGTGCGCTGCTCTGGTTCGCCAGAAGCGGCTTAGTCATGCTGGCCACATGACCCGGAAGTTGTATGCCTGCTCCCTTGGCCAGTAAAGCGAGATGAGCGCTGCAACCCCAGAGTCAGTCACGACTGGACCTAATGGTCAGGGGTCCCTTTACCTTTACCTTAATCCCACTTACATGGGAGTATTCCCCACTGAAATCAGTAGGGTCAGCTTCTAAGTAGACAAATATCCTTCTTCCCAAGATGTAATATGGTTTTGAGATGTTCTGAAGTCTGAAGAACTGTTTGTGCTTGGTTTCTTTTTGTAAAGATTGTTTAGCTGGCAAACCAAACAGCAAAATTTGGGTAAGTGAACATTTTGAAGGATAACCGTGTGTTCAGTTCGTATGTTGTTTTGGAAACTGTGAATTCGGTCAATTTGACTTCAAATCGAATTTGCTCCCTCATCCCTAGTCATGGCAGGAGAGAGAGAGAGATGGAGAGATTGGGAGAGAAAGAGAAAGAGAATGAAAATGATGGACTATATGGAACTTGCCAAACTGACCGGAAGACTCCGAGACCAGAGAGAAAAGACGGTGGAAGAAGACTGGAAGAAGTTTAAGGAATATTTGAAAAAATATGTTAATATTTAAACCTTAGAATAGCTTTGGAAGTGGATATAGGCTGTAGGGTTAGAAGTAGAGGATAGGGTATTTTAAAATAGTATTATTCGTAAGTGATAAAATGTGAAGATATTTTAAGTGTGATTTTTTAAAAAAGATGGTTAGAAATTATTATATATGTAAACTGCTAAAGATGAAGTAAAATGAAAATCAGATAGGTGGGACTTGGGGAAGCCCACTTAACAATGTTTAGAAAAATAAGGATATGACAAGAATTTGTTTGCTTGTCTTTGCTGTTTGTGTTTTTTATTTGTGTTATAAAATGAATAAAAAAAATTGGGGGGGAAAGAGAAAGAGAGAACTAGGAAATGTATAAAAAGTTGGTTCTTCTCATTTGAAATTGACTCTGGGCATGTCACATTAAACTAAGCACAGGAAGTGAAAAAATCAGAGAAGAGGTGATGTAAGTACTTACTTGCCAGTAGCACAGTGATGGAGGCTGACCACATTTCCCTGTCTCTGCTAGCACTGTCAAGAGGACGGCCAAAGTGAGGCATGGAGAGGCCCAAGAGAATTGGTTGGATGTGCTCCAGTGGATGGGTTGACCAAACAGGAAATCAAGAGAGCAAAAACCTAGAAGTCAGGTCCATGTAGATCTGGTCTTGGCTTCCAAACTGCTGCCTGCATAGCTTCAAGCCACCCATCTCAATGGCCTCTTGTTGGCTACCTCTCTTTTGAGAACTTTCAACTGTGTCAGCAGCCATGAAATTAAAAGACGCCTGCTTCTTGAGAGAAAGGCAATGACAAACCTAGACAGCATCTTAAAAAGTAGAGACATCACCTTGCCAACAAAGGTCCGTATAGTTAAAGCTATGGTTTTCCCAGTAGTGATGTATGGAAGTGAGAGCTGGACCATAAAGAAGGATGATTGCCGAAGAATTGATGCTTTTGAATTATGGTGCTGGAAGAGACTCTTGAGAGTCCCATGGACTGCAAGAAGATCAAACCTCTCCATTCTGAAGGAAATCAGCCCTGAGTGCTCACTGGAAGGACAGATCGTGAAGCTGAGGCTCCAATACTTTGGCCACCTCATGAGAAGAGAAGACTCCCTGGAAAAGACCCTGAGGTTGGGAAAGATTGAGGGCACAAGGAGAAGGGGATGACAGAGGATGAGATGGTGGGACAGTGTTCTTGAAGCTACCAGCATGAGTTTGACCAAACTGCGGGAGGCAGTGGAAGACAGGAGTGCCTGGCGTGCTCTGGTCCATGGGGTCACGAAAAGTCGGACACAACTAAACGACTAAACAACAACAACTGTTTGAGGAGGGGCAAGTTGTCACAATGGGTTTTGATGACGCTGCAACAGATGAGCTGCATGTGGGGAGTGGTTCAAGCATGTCAACGGAAGGAAGCGACCAATGACAGCATTAAAGTCAGGAAGCATCCATCAAGCAGATGGGTGGTGTGCTGTACATACAATTTTGACTGTGCTGCTCACGTTGGAACGGAGGCAGCAGTAAACAAGGAGGGTTATAGCAAACAATCTCTAAACTGAAGCAGACCCAAAGATTGCTATCATTAGTTTATTTTCCTAAAGCTATTTATTATCATCTCCCATCATTTTGCAACACTTAGAATCATAGAATCATAGAATCATAGAGTTGGAAGAGACCACAAGGGTCATCGAGTCCAACCCCCTGCCAAGCAGGAAACACCATCAGAGCACTCCTGACATATGGTTGTCAAGCCTCTGCCTAAAGACCTCCAAAGAAGGAGACTCCACCACACTCCTTGGCAGCAAATTCCACTGTCGAACAGCTCTTACTGTCAGGAAGTTCTTCCTAATGTTTAGGTGGAATCTTCTTTCTTGTAGTTTGGATCCATTGCTCCGTGTCCGCTTCTCTGGAGCAGCAGAAAACAACCTTTCTCCCTCCTCTATGTGACATCCTTTTATATATTTGAACATGGCTATCATATCACCCCTTAACCTCCTCTTCTCCAGGCTAAACATGCCCAGCTCCCTTAGCCGTTCCTCATAAGGCATCGTTTCCAGGCCTTTGACCATTTGGGTTGCCCTCCTCTGGACACGTTCCAGTTTGTCAGTGTCCTTCTTGAACTGTGGTGCCCAGAACTGGACACAGTACTCCAGGTGAGGTCTGACCAGAGCAGAATACAGTGGCACTATTACTTCCCTTGATCTAGATGCTATACTCCTATTGATGCAGCCCAGAATTGCATTGGCTTTTTTAGCTGCCGCGTCACACTGTTGGCTCATGTCAAGTTTGTGGTCAACCAAGACTTCTTTTTGTGTTCATTGGCTTAACATTTTACTGTTTCCTTCGCTTCTGAAAAACAATCCAATAGGGGGCGGAACACCATGTGGCAAATTTCCTTTACATCTTTCCATAGTAAGAGCTTTTTATTTTTTTAAAAAAGATTACTGCAGATTATTGTATTAAAAGAGTGATTTGCAGAAATTCCATGAATTTTCTGCCAAACATTCGCAGCCTATATTTGATACAGGTGCTTATTTGTAAGAGCTGGAGACAGACAATCTTTTAAGACAGCTGAGAGCTGCTTTGCTTCCCCCATGGCAGGCATCCCCAACCTTCAGCCCTCCAGATGTTTTGGACTACAGTTTCCATCATCCCTGACCACTGGTCCTGTTAGCTAGGGATCATGGGAGTTATAGGCCAAAACATCTGGAGGGCCGCAGGTTGGGGGTGCCTGCCCCATGGTATATGCAGATCTCCTTTGTCCTACTGTGTAGCCTCTGGACAAACGGGTCCAGCAAGCTTTTGAAATATTACCTCTGAAATGGAGAAATGCTAGCTTTCCGCTTTCACCTAGAGTGGAACCTCTCTCTCGATGCAAACTTCTCCGCTTTGCAAATGTAAACCTGTACACAATTTTTAACTTCAGTGCATACAGACATCACATTTTATGAAACTTTGTGACTTTAACACTGCTCCTCATGGGTACAACCAGAGCACTTTGTGAAACGGTTGCAGACCCAGATCCCTGGCCTGCAGTGTGGGGGCAGAACGAGCATCAGCACTGTGTGTGGGGCCTGTGTTATATTAAGGCTCAACGGTGCCAGCTGATAACCCTGAGCCTGAGTGACTGTGAATTCAATGTTTTGGGGTTTTTTCAAAAAAAAATTGATTTTCCAGAATTTTAAGCAAACAAACAACTTAACTATACTTAATCCAATCTTAGTGACATTGTTAAATGACTTCCTCGAATCCCCCTGGCTGAGTTTTATTGTATATCATTGTAACAGTTTTCCAAAACCAATTTTCTCATAAAATTAACTTAGTCACTTAACACCTTTCTTCCTTTTCATTTTAACTTTAAACATATTATTCTCTAACATCACATATTTCAATCCTAAGCCTAAGCCTATCTGGTATTTGCAAGTTTTTCCAATTAAGTTATCTTTACATATTTAACTAAATAGTCTTTAAATTTCATCCAATTGTCCTGGTACTCCTCCTCCTTCTGGTCACGGACTCTTCCGGTCAGGTCGGCCAGCTCCGAAAAGTCCATCATCTTCATCTGCCATTCCTCCACTGTTGGGACTTCTGTGAATTCAATGTTTGGAGAATATTAGGTTCCCTCAACCAAACCTGTAGTGGATTTCTGGTTTATGAGTAGTCACCCAACTACATTACAAGATGCATCCTCCTGAATGTTGGATTGTCCTCAAAGGGAATAAGGACTGGCCTTTGACCTTTATCCATTTCCAGGTACCTTTGAGTAAATACTTTCTGGTGCCCTCATCACTGCTGAAATTTCCTTTTGCCTGGTTGCTTCTTCAGTTTGCCTCCTTTGAGACTGAGAACCAGAAAACAGATTCAAGAATGCTAGTCAGCCAATTGCACAGTGACATTTTTATTCCGTGTAAATAATACCGAGGCATACAGGCAGAGTGACCTAACTTCTGAGTCAAGGGTATCTATGGTAGGAAAAATAATAAAGGTGACCCATTAAGTACTTCACCATTTTTTCCTAAAGACTTCATGGTTGTCACTTATAAATCACGGGCATTTGTTCCAGGCTGGCTTTGCTAATTACGGCGCTGAACATCTTTGAGAGTTCCCTATGACACAATGGCTTGTTGACTGGAGGTATTTACATCAAATTCTTCCTTTGGGCCCAAATGTCAGTGATGTAATAATAGCTCTACAACAATTAGGAAGAGGGGGAGGCAGAAAATGCTAACCTGCGGGCCAAAAGTCTCATATAATCGCCTTCTTTTGGAGGGGGGGAGGAAATGCTCCCAAAAATTATATTTACTTCCTAATCAGGCAGTACAACGATACCAAACGGATCTGACCCTTTTTAAGTCAGAGAAGAATTTGTTAAACTCCCAGCAGTGGGATCAGAGCTTGATACATTTAAATCTTTCCAGGCATGTCTCAGCCAGCTCAAAAAAAAACCCCATGAGCTGCAGGTTCCTATAAAGTCATAAAAGTTACCACTCAGCACTTAACAGCAAGCAGTAGGAGAACTGTCGTAATTTGCTGTGAATAATCACTTGTATGGAAGCTTAAGCTGCGAAAACTCACCCCGGGGCATCTTAAGTGTCCTCGTGGCAGTAGAACACTGGATTTATAGGTGTGGGTTCAGACGAAACGGCAACTTCGTTTCACTTTCTTTCATTTCCATTCTGCCACTAGTAGGAACCTAGGAAGCAGCTTGATTCTGAGTCAGGCCGCTGGGTTCGTCTAGGCCAGTATTGTCTGCACTGATTGGCAACAGCTCCTCAGAATTTCTCAGCCCTGGAAGGAGTTGAACTCCTTTTGCAGAGAAAGTAGTTGCTCTACCATAACAACAACAACAACAACAACAACAACAACAACAACAACAATAATAATTTATTATTTATACCCCGCCCATCTGACTGGGTTTCCCCAGCCACTCTGGGCGGCTTCCAACACTAAAATACAATAACCTATTAAACATTAAAAGCTTCCCTAAACAGGGCTGCCTTCAGATGTCTTCTAAAAGTTTGGTAGTTATTTTTCTCTTTGATGTCTGGTGGGAGGGCATTCCACAGGGCGGGTGCCACTACCGAGAAGGCCCTCTGCCTGGTCCCCTGTAACTTGGCTTCTCGCAGCGAGGGAACCGCCAGAAGGCCCTCAGCGCTGGACCTCAGTGTCTGGGCAGAACGATGGAGGTGGAGACGTTCCTTCAGGTATACTGGGCCAAGGCCGTTTAGGGCTTTAAAGGTCAGCACCAACACTTTGAATTGTGCTCGGAAACATACTGGGAGCCAGTGTAGGTCTTTCAAGACCGGTGTTATATGGTAACCAGTGAGTTACAGCCCAGCAGCCTGAAATCTTTTTTCCATTTGCAGCCCCAAGATGTCCCACAATGCTGTGTCTGTTACTGTTTCGTGTACTTGAGCAGAATCCACATCACATTAAAAGCACCCGTCAATTTCCCATGGATAACAATGTTTGTGGATTGCTCTACTCATCCCTATTTAGGATTCCAGTTTTGGAATGCTGGATCTGGTGGCTACACTTTGCATAGAAACAAGGGCAAGGCACACAAGCATCTGACCTAGGCTTCATTATGCTTTGGACCACTCAGAGGCCTGATTTCTGTGAATATTCACTCCACTCAATGCGAAACAGGATCAGGTTAGCAAATGAAATGCATGTCTCAAATACCTTTCCCACAGACCCTCCAAGTGTCTCTATTTTCCAGGGACAGTCCCGGATTTACAGAAGCCACCCCGGTTTCTGATTTCATCCCAGAATGTCCCTGTTTTCTCTAGAACGTCCCTATTTTCATCGGAGAAATGTTGGCGGGGATGGAGTTTTGCAACCCCCAAGCCAAGGAGATAAGGAACTATACAACCTATAAAAGACATCTGAAGGCAGCCCTGTATAGGGAAGTTTTTTTTAATGTTTATTTTATTTTTATATATATATCTATATCTATCTATCTATATCTATCTATCTATCTATCTATCTATCTATATATATATATATATATATGTTGGAAGCTGCCCAGAGTGGCTGGGGCAACCCAGTTAGATGGTCGAGAAATAAAAAAAAATTATCATCATCATCATTGAAGAGGACATCCCTATTTTCATCGGAGAAATGTTGGAGGGTATGACAGATGCTCCAAGTGTCCCTATTTTCCAGGGACAGCCCCAGATTTACAAAAGCCATCCTAGTTTCTGATTTGATCTCTCACATTGATTCCTATAAACTTGCAGCATCATTCACCAGTACGGATGGGAAAGCAATTAGTTTCAGGTTCCATTTAAAGGTGTGCTTACCTAATTCACATTTTTCCGAAACAATACGTGAACCAAAACATTTCCTTCCTTTGAAATTCTCACCTCACTGTATTTTCTGCAGTGCATTTCTCCAGCCAAGCATCGTGCATGAAGATGCGGATAAAAATTCATCCGTTGGTGAAAAAGAACATGCAAAAATGCTGTACATTAGGCAAGATTGCACACATTTTGGACTTGCACTCAGATGCTGGTGAATTTTCATGGAGACTTTTCTAAAAAATGCAAACTGACGTGGAAATGTGGAGATCTGAATTTGAGATATGAAAATGGAGAGAAACCAAAATTGACGTTTTCGCCCATCCCTAGTCATGAGCCAGACTGTCATCAGAGTTAGGTTCTGGGCAGCAGCTGGAGGTGAACTGGAAACCATGAGACCAGCCAGTAGTCAGGACTGAAAAGCCAGCCAGGGCCAAGGGAGGAGGCAGGAGAAAGAAGCAAGCCAGGATTCAGGACCCGAGGATAAGCAAGGAACATGACAAAGCTCAGGGATATCTTCTTACTTGAGCAAGGCTTGGCTGGGACAGTAAGCCCTTGCATACCGTTCTTGCCTGAGGTCAGGTGGGACGAGTCAGTTTGGGAACTGAAGAAATACTTAACTGAGAAGTTGACCCCTGCAGTTCAGTGGTTCTTCTTTGGCCATCACTAGTAGCCAAGTAAGATTGTCTTCCATGAACATGGTTTTAACAGTGAGTCCGTAAGTGACTGTGGAGGCCAATTCTGGATCCACACATCCTTCCACAGTGGGAACATTGGTTTCCAGGCAGGAGTTGATCACGGTGAGGGTTTGCCAAGCATGCCTTCCTCTTAGCACGTTTCTCCCTTTCGTCCTGAGTTTGAGTGTCTTCAAAGCCCATGACACCTTTGGTAAAGGCTGTTCTCCAACTGGAGCGCTCGCAGGGCAGTGTTCCCTAGTTGTCAGTGTTTATACTACATTTTTTTAGATTTGCCTTGAAAGAGTCTTTGAACCCCTTTTGTTGACCACCAGCCTTACGCTTACCATTTTAAGTTCGGTGGTGCTCTACACTGGGTAGCCACAGAGGGACCCAGCAGTTCCCAACGACAACCTGGGATGGAAAAGTTTGGTGGGAACCATGTTGTTGTTGTTTAGTCGTTTAGTCGTGTCCGACTCTTTGTGACCCCATGGACCAGAGCACGCCAGGCACTCCTGTCTTCCACTGCCTCCCACAGTTTGGTCAAACTCATGCTGGTAGCTCTTTACAGCATTGGACTTTCCTTTCGCTTCCAGGCATATCCGCAACTGAGCAACCTTTTGGCTTTGGCCCAGCCGCTTCATCAGCTCTGGATCTACTTGTACTTGTCCTCTGCTCTTCCTCAGTAGCATGCGGGATGCCTTCCGACCTGAAGGGCTCATCTTCCAGTGTCATAACTTTTATATGCCTCTTGTCTTTGTCCATGGAGTTTTCTGGGCAGGGATGCTGGAGTGGCTTGCCGGTTCCTGCTCCAGGTGGATCACGTTTGCTCAAAACTCTCCATATGACCTGTCCATCTTGGGTGCCCTGCTCCGCATAGTTCATAGCTTCTCTGAGTTATTCAAGCCCCTTCACCACGGCAAGGCAGTGATCCATGAAGGGGGGTGGGAACCATGTTGTTGTTGTTGTTTAGTCGTTTAGTCATTTCCGACTCTTCGTGACCCCATGGACCAGAGCACACCAGGCAATTCTGTCTTCCACTGCCTCCTGCACTTTGGTCAAACTCATGCTGGTAGCTTCGAGAACACTATCCAACCATTTCGTCCTCTGTCGTCCCCTTCTCCTTGTGCCCTCCATCTTTCCCAACATCAGGGTCTTTTCCAGGGAGTCTTCTCTTCTCATGAGGTGGCCAAAGTATTGCAGCCTCAGCTTCAGGATCTGTCCTTCCAGTGAGCACTCAGGGCTGATTTCCTTCAGAATGGATAGGTTTGATCTTCTTGCAGTCCATGGGACTCTCAAGAGTCTCAAAAGCTTTTGCCGTGTGACTGCACTCATATGCGCCTGCCATAATACGAGATGCATCTTTGCATAAACAACAAGGTCATGGAATAGCAGAGTGACAGGCTGCAAATTCAACACTAATCCTCAACTATTAAAAACACCATTGTGGCATCTATTTGAAACCAGCCTAACATCTGGAGATCAAGTTGTAAGAGAAGTTGTCAGACTGGTGCCATTTCACAAGGAACAGCTAGATGCTTGCCAGGTTTTTTGTTTTGGGGGGTTTCCCCCCCCCCTTTTTTTTTTCTTGGTGAGGTATTAAAAAGTATTACAGATTTTGGCCTCTTCCAAGGGGCAGGAAAGTCACTCCCACCTGTCAGCTCCCATTAACCAGGAGTGCAACCTTTCTTCTCCCATCTCTCAGCTATGTGTTCTAGCTGGGTTTCAGGGGACCCCTTGAAATGGTGAGTAATTTGGGAATACTAATCGAGAGCCCACATCTGCCAGCAATTACACTAATTCGCCGAGGCACAGGGAAATTTTGCTAGCTTGCGTAAAATGGTAAATGCAACATGGCACTGGGATTTGAAGCCTACAGATAAGTCTGTCATTACTTCAGTCGCGCAATGCGCATTGTCAACGATGTCTGAGCGATCCGGCAGCGTTTTCGCCTCTTTGCTACTTCCCGACGTTCTTACCCGCAACTCAGAGGGGGCCCATGGATCAGTGGCAGAGAGCACATTCCTTTACACTCAGAAGGTCCTGAGTTCAAATCCCAGCACATCTTTCAAGGTTCTGTGGTAGCAGAACAGGGAAGAGTCTCTGGATGAGATCACGAAAAGCTGCTCTGAGAGTCAACAGCACTTGGCTATTTTTGTTTTATTTCTTGACGGAAGAAGATTCATATAGCGCTCCATCAACAACAACAAATCTAAGTAGTTAGCATAAAGTCCACCACTCCCTAGCTGTCACGGGAGTGTGCCAGTCAGTAATCACACAGTTCAGAGTTGGAGCTAACTCTTTATTAACAAAAACATCATCTCCACAGACTTGGTTGTCAGGCCTAATGAGCAGAGCAGCCTGGTGGGGCCTACTCCAGGAAAATCAGTTGCCAAGACTGAAAGTTCCCACTTTCAGTAAAGGAGGGGCAGAAATGACAGAACGGTCAGAAGAGTGTTATATTGAATTCCTCCCGTAATGATCAAAGAGAATCAATAATAGAGAAGGACTTTTTCAGCTGCCAATTTCAGAACTGTAGAATGGACTTACAGAACTTCCAATCTGGCCATGACATAAAGCCAACTCCCCAACCCATATCAGATGAGCCCTAACATCCAGAAGCATATACACATGCAGGGAGTGTGCCAGATGTTCCCAGATTCACCCTACTGTTTCCCCCCCCCCCCAAAAGGCAACCAAGGGAATCAGATGGAGAGAGGCAGAAGCAGCGTAAAAAGGCTGGAATGGACCCTCAGCTTCTGCCTGCATTTGTCTCCGGAAGCAACGGTTGTTGTTGTTGTTTAGTCGTTTAGTCGTGTCCGACTCTTCGTGACCCCATGGACCAGAGCACGCCAGGCACTCCTGTCCTCCACTGCCTCCTGCAGTTTGGTCAAACTATGCTGGTAGCTTCGAGAACACTGTCCAACCATCTTGTCCTCTGTCGTCCCCTTCTCCTTGTGCCCTCCATCTTTCCCAACATCAGGGTCTTTTCCAGGAAGTCTTCTCTTCTCATGAGGTGGCCAAAGTATTGGAGGCTCAGCTTTAGGATCTGTCCTTCCAGTGAGCACTCAGGGCTGATTTCCTTCAGAATGAATAGGTTTGCTCTTCTTGCAGTCCATGGGACTCTCAAGAGTCTCCTCCAGCACCATAATTCAAAAGCATCAATTCTTCGGCGACGGTAAAGGTAAAGGGATCCCTGACCATTAGGTCCAGTCGTGACCGACTCTGGGGTTGTGGCGCTCATCTCGCTTTATTGGCCAAGGGAGCCGGCTTACAGCTTCTGGGTCATGTGGCCAGCATGACTAAGCCGCTTCTGGCGAACCAGAGCAGTGCACGGAAACGCCGTTTACCTCCCCTATTTATCTCATTGCACTTTGACGTGCTTTCGAACTGCTAGGTTAGCAGGAGCAGGGACCGAGTAACGGGAGCTCACCCCGTCGCGGGGTTTCGAACCGCCGACCTTCTGATCAACAAGTCCGAGTCTCTGTGGTTTAACCCACAGCGCCACCCGCGTCCCTTGAAGCGATGGTAGAGAGCAGTAAAAGAGAAGGAACACTGGGATAACCTGACCTCCTCGGTTTCATTTGCTTTAAATGCTGCATGTTTCTTATCCTCAGTAAAGGAAACCACACAAGTCTAGCGTGCTCCAACACAATCACCCAGCAGGTTAAAATGCATGTGTCTACGGATAGCTGAGGATCGAATCCTGCCCGCAGAGAAAGTGCTGAGGGAGTTCCCGGTGGCCACCGGGCCTCCTTTAACAGAAGATCCATCTGCAAAAGGGGACAGGGCAATTCCTGGCTACTCTTTGCCAGCTTCGGCCAAGGAGGGATTAGTCCCACAATGCATTTCATAGAAATGCTAGCCGAGCATTAATAATGTGGCTGAATTAGAAGCACATGTGGCAGGGAAGACGTGTGATATAATTGGCATGACAGAGACTTGATTAAAGCAAGACATTGACTGAGAGATTAAATTACAAGAGTGTAGAGCACGGAGGAGGAACAGAGGAAGGAGGAGGAGGAGGAGGAAAGGGAGAACATTGTGTCAGCAGAAGCAGCAAAACAAGGAAAGCAGAGTCAGCAAAATCTGGGGATATTAAGCAAGGGAGGAATATGAAAGGAGGAGATCCTCTAAAGACCACAGAGTAAATGAGGCTGGTGTACTCCTATATCAAATGGCCATCCGTTTAAATCTGGCCCCCTTAAATGGCGCATGTCTCCCTGATATCCCAGGGGAGTTCACTCACCTGAGCGTTAAGTCAAACAGCGTCCTCGATTACCTGTTGGTCTCCAGGGATCTACTTAAGTGTATTTCCACCTTTAAGATTGAGAATGTACAATCCAGTGATCATCTCCCCCTGGTAGCCAAGCTTTACCTGAACTGGCAGCCAGAGACGGATAGACATGCGACCCAGATGGTAACCAACGAATCTTTCCAAATAAGAGGAATCAAATGGTCGGGGACCCAGGCTCAAAGGTATCAGGAATTCTTTCATAAAGAAATCCTTGGGCCTCATCCCAACATAGGCTCTGCCTCAGATGAGCATAGCATAGTGTTGAATCGCTTCCACCACCATACGACTGTTCTTACGTCCTTCTTCAGGTTACCACCCAAAAATTCAATTCGAAACGAGTATACTCACGGTGCCCCCTGGTACAATTCTCAGTGCAAACAAGCAAGACAGCGCCTTCGTGCTATATATAATGTATATAAGACCTCCGATGCATCTACTCTGCCAGCTAGCTACGCACAAGCCAAGCAAGTTTATAAACGCATGCAAAAAATTGCCAAACGTGAGTGGCAACATAATCGTTGGCAGGCCTTGATTACCGCTTCAAAACCACACAGATCCAGGGAATTCTGGTCTCTGATTAACAGAAGGGTGAGGAAATACCCAAGGGCAGTCATCTCTGCACCGACATGGGAACTATTCCTGAAGAAATGTTTTTCACAAGCAGATGCTCCCTCCGACCATCTGATGCACCTGTTTACCCACCTACCCATTTGGCCTCCCACCGATCCGGACGAAATAGTCAAGCTAATAGCTCAGCTGAAACCGGGCAAAGCCCCTGGGCCCGATCTGATCCCTGCCGAAGCCATTAAACTACACCCAAAATGGTGGGCTGGCATCTTGGCCAAAACCTTCGATGCAATCAACGCCTCTGGTCTCATCCCCAAAATATGGAAGGAGGCCATCATAGTACCAATTCACAAAAAAGGTTCTCCAACGGAGCCGGAAAATTACCGTAACATCAGCCTCCTTTCGATTATAGGGAAAATTTATGCCAGCTTTTTGCTGACTAAACTATTGCGATGGGTAGATGAGACTAACCAGATTGGCCACGAACAAGCAGGGTTCAGAACTAAACGTTCTACAACCGATCATGCGATAGTGCTTTATCATCTGGCATGGAAGTACTCCTCCCCTCCTCGGGGCTACCTCTGTGCGGCCTTTTTAGATCTAAAGGCAGCCTTCGACAGCGTGCCTAGAAACATTCTTTGGGAGAAACTGGCGAAACAGGGCATTGATAGAAGACTCTTATGGCTTATAAGTCAACTCCACGAAGGTACCCTTGCCAGAGTAAGACTCACTCCTGCGGGCGACCTCACAAACCCGATACCAATAAACAAGGGAGTGCGCCAAGGTTGTATATTGGCTCCCTGCCTATTCAACCTATTCATCAGCGACATGCGAGCACCCCTAGTTAACTCATCTCCAAGTACACACGCGCCTAGACTAGCGGATTATCGTTGCCCACTCCTTTTATATGCGGACGACGCAGTAATTCTATCTTTTACACGTGTTGGACTAACCAGAGCTCTGAAGATCTTTGCCACGTATTGTCAACTCAACCAATTAACCATCAACTATGCCAAATCCAAGATTCTGATTTTCTCCAGAAGTCGGAGATTATATAAATGGAAGCTTGGTGGAGCAAAAATAGAGCAAGTCTTAAAATTTCAATACCTAGGAGTTATTTTCCAATACAATCTGGGGTGGAAAGCTCAAATCCAACACCTACTTAATAAGGCCAAAACTCTGTCATATGCGCTCCTCCGATTTTTCTTTTCGGATGGAGCTTTGCATGTTCCCTCGGCCCTAAAGGTGTTCAAGGCAAAAGTGGTGGCTGTGCTCGCTTATGCTGCCCCGCTCTGGGCCGTGTTGACAGATCTTGCCCCCCTTGAGACTCTGCAAAACCAATTCCTACGTCGGCTCCTAATGCTCCCTATGTGCGTTAGCAACGCAGCCTTGCGACTAGAATTGAAGATCGCATCCTTAGAAACTTGCCTGTGGAAGCAAGCCTTCAATTACTGGTTATCATTGTGGCACAGATTACCAAACCATTACCTTGTCCAATGCCTATGGCGAGATGAATTCTCTAGCCTTTGGTCTAGTAGAATTCATGCCAAACTCTTGAGCTATGGAATCTCTCCCTCAGATTCCCTAAAATTAGATCAAATCACAGCTCAAAGACTGATCCGCCAAAGACTGGACGACATCGACTTACAGCGAAATTATATGCTGGGGGGAGGTGTTTGTTCGCCCCAGAGCATTGGTATCACTTTAACTTACTGCGTCCCATCATACCTTTCCTCCCTTTCGACTGTTGCCCATAGATTGGCCTTCACCAAAGCGAGGTTTAACGTTTTTCCCTCCAATGTCCTGAGACATAGATTCTCAAAGGGCCAAGTCCCCGCCATGTGCGAATGTGATAAGGTGACGCCGGAGTCGCTCCAGCACATTATGTTCTCTTGCCCCTTGTTTAATGTGCTACGGGCAAATTTGCTGGGATCAATCATTCAGAAACTAGTGGGTACCCCTCCAACATTCCACCTTGCCCAAATCTTGCAGGATAAGGATACACATACGACCCTGAAAGTGGCTAGGTTCCTGGCCGCGGTCCTTACTCAAAAGCGACGCCAAGGAGCACTACAAGCTAATTAAGGTGTAGGATGCCATTCCATCTTACAGTATTTTATTGTTATAGGGGCGTTTTAGCGGCTGTTTATTTCTATTCTTTCTTTTTTTTTTTTTCTTTTCTTTTTTCTTTCCCCACGTCCACAAGCTGTTATTTATGTTTTTTCTGTATGGGCCCATGGCCGTAATAAACTTGATTGATTGATTGATTGGAGGAATATGAAAGGAGGGCTGCATCATACACTTGTAGCTCAGCCGGGATGAAATGGAGACTGGAGGTGGCAGAGTCACTGCAGATCAAGCAGCTTGGCCATCTTCATCTGCAATGTAGACAAACCTAGATCCCACAGAAGGGAGTAGCCACTACAGCCTAGGACCCTCGTACCTACGGGACCGCCTCTCCCAGTATGCCCCACGGAGAGCCTCAAGGTCCATAAATAGCAACACCCTAGTGGTCCCAGGCCCTAAGGAAGTTAGATTAGCCTCAACCAGAGCAAGGGCCTTTTCAGCACTGGCCCCGGCCTGGTGGAACGCTCTGCCTCATGAGACCAGGGCCCTGCAGGATCTGATTTCTTTCCGCAGGGTCTGTAAGACAGAGTTGTTCCGCCTGGCCTTTGGCATGGCGCCAATTTTATTCCCTCCCTCTCTTTCTTTTTTCTTTTCCTTTCTCCCCCTGCGATGAGGCTACAATTTAATATTTTAATGTTTCAATATTTTAATGTTGTATTTTAATTTTGTTTTTCAGTTGTATTCATTCAGCTTGTTTTCATTATTGCTTGTTAGCCGCCCTGAGCCCGGCCTTGGCTGGGGAAGGCAGGGCACAAATAAAAATTATTATTATTATTACATAAGGATTTCTTATAATGAAAATAACCATGTATGCATTTGGAGAAGATGGCTGGTAAAAAGGAAGCAGCAGCACTCTTTAGGTTTCACGAGTCCTTCAATGACAACCCAAGCAGGGTTGCCCCACTTTGTGCTGTATTATTTCTACATGCGTGCACACAAACACACACACACAGAGAGAGAGAGAGAGAGAGAATGAGAACTGTATCCTGCAAAATTGTTGTGCGTTTCTTGAAATGCTGAGTGGGAAACTCAAATTAGCTCAAGAAAACAGAGGGCGAAACAAACCACTGCTCTGCCACCATGGGAGTAAACTCCTAGGGGCCAAGGTCCCTTCGCCCCCTCCTAGAATCATAGAATCATAGAGTTGGAAGAGACCACAAGGGCCATCGAGTCCAACCCCCTGCCAAGCAGGAAACACCATCAGAGCACTCCTGACATATGGTTGTCAAGCCTCTGCTTAAAGACCTCCAAAGAAGGAGCCTCCACCACACTCCTTGGCAGCAAATTCCACTGTCGAACAGCTCTTACTGTCAGGAAGTTCTTCCTAATGTTTAGGTGGAATCTTCTTTCTTGTAGTTTGGATCCATTGCTCTGTGTCCACTTCTCTGGAGCAGCAGAAAACAACCTTTCTCCCTCCTCTATGTGACATCCTTTTATATATTTGAACATGGCTAAAATATTTGAGGAGGCTAAGCCTCAAATATATTCAAAGGCGTGGTGGGAGGAACTAGCTGGGGAACCCCCAAAGGAAGAAGGCTCAGAGCCTGGGGAGTGGTGGTGGGAGAATGATGAGTGATCAGAAGAAGAAGACTGGGAGATGTTGGAAGCTGAAGAGGTAACAGGGCTTGGTGAGCTGGGAGAGTGTAGGCCAGGCATAGGCAAACTCTGGCCCGCCAGATGTTTGGGACTATAATTCCCATCATCCCTAGCTAACAGGACCAGTGGTCAGGGATGGTGGGAATTGTAGTCCTCAACATCTGGAGAGCCAGGGTTTGCCTATGACTGGTCTAGGCAGAGAGGAGCCCAGAAGTAGAAGCTGAAGGAGGAAAGGAGGGAGGCCAAGGGGCAGAGATGGGTCAGACAGGTGAAGAGGCACAGGTGGGACAAGGTTCTCTCCCCGCTGGTCTCCCAAAACCAGAAGAGGCATGAGAAGGATGGAGGAGAGATTTAGGAGGAGAGTTAGACAGCTCTGGGGAGGGGAGGACCTTCAGTCTCAGCAACTGCTTCATGGAGGCCAGCCATAGCAGGGAGGAGTTCCTGTGCTCATCAGGCCTGACAATCAGCAGGTTGTGTTTTTGCTAATAAAGAGTTGCCTCCAACTTGCTCAGTTTGGTGCTCCTGATGCAGCCTAGATTTAAACATCTCTTGGTCTAATAACAGTTGTTACCTTTCTTATTGTTTATTTCTTGCTCTGTCTAGGACCAGCATGGCAATGAAGACTTTGATCCATCAGAGAAATCCTCTTTCTGAAGAATTTCTTACATTTTGTAGCAGTAAAGGGTAACTTCCAGTTCAGGAACAGAGATTTCAGCAGGAGGGGACACCAACATTTGTGCAGTTAGCGGAAATGTAGCACTTAGAAAAGCCAAACCTGTCTTGGCTCACTTAATCATACTCACTGTCAGCATGGCCAAATCCTGCCCCCAACTGTATAGACACAGAGATTAGAAAAACTAAACTCAAAGGATCTGATCTATTAGAGAAATTTTCCTCCCTCGGAACAGGCTTGCTACCATGAGCAAATTGTTTGTTTGGTTTTTATCGCAAATGCAAATCGGCACCTTTCTATTTTTCTCTCCTGAACTAGCTGTCTTCGTTTAATCTATATAGTTATAAATCAATAGGCTCAGCTGCTAAGTGACAATGATGCATTTACAACGTCCAGGCACTTAAAAGAAAGGAAATGAATAATTACCAGTGTCATCATCAATCTTTCGCAAACCACATAGTAAGTAACAGACTCATTATTCTTAAAACCAAGCGCAAAGAAAGGCACACTTAGACTGTTCCTCTGATGCTGCCCTTGAAAGGTCGTGAGCAGCCTATGGTTTGAATGTAACACAACCCTTTTGGGACATCAGCATCAGTGGTATCCAACACGTTTCTGAACTAACCAATGTGCTGATGCAGGCATCTTCTCAAGTTCATGGGCGCACTGGAGGATTTGAGATAACCAAACATTTTCAAAACAGAGCTTCAACCAATTAGATTCCAGGCGTCATTCAAACTGGGTTCTCTTTACATATATCCTCTTTCTTTTTTAATAAGGGGAACCCCCCCCCCCCCGGTTATTTCTTGTTTAATAGCATTGGGAGAAATTCAGTGCTGCACTAGAGAAGTGCTGTCCCGGGGGTTGTCCTGACAGACACACCCAAGCCAATTTTGGGGGTGCGGGAGGAGGTGGAGGAAAGCCCATTGAGCAAATGGAAATCCTCGTGCAGGGCTGCCGCAGGTTGGATCCGTGAGCTGAATCCTGTCCATTAACGTGTAACCAAGTATTGCACTTGTATGGGACCGCCTCTCCCGGTATGCCCCACAGAGGACCTTACGGTCTTCAAACAAAAACATCTTGGAGGTCCTGGGCCACAGAGAAGTTAGGCTGGCCTCAACAAGAGCCAGAGCTTTTTCGGCTGTGACTCCAATCTGGTGGAACGCTCTGTCACAAGAGACTAGGGCCCTGCGGGACTTGACATCTTTCCGCAGGGCCTGTAAGACAGAGCTCTTCCACCAGGCCTTTGGCCAGGGCACAGCCTGACCCCCTCCTTTGGCAATCCTCACAGAACTCTAGCCCAATGGTTGCCATTAATCTGATTTGAACTGATTTTATAATGAAATGATTTTACAATGTTGTATCATTTTACTGTTGTTAGCCACTCTGAGCCCAGCTTCAGCTGGGGAGGGCGGGATATAAATAAATTTTTATTATTATTTTTTATTATTATTATTATTGGAGAACAGCCATAGCTCAGTAGTAGTATGTGCCTTGAAAAGGCCGAAGTGAGAGTTGAGTTATGGGAGAGTTGAGCTGTTGGAATTCAAGGCTCTGGCTATGGGAAAAGCAAGACCCTCTTGAGGTGTTAGTGCTGTGAGCCCTTCCATTGCAGGCTCAGCTTGTATATATGTGTAAATAAACCATATATCCTAAAGACACCACAGTCTCTGCTGTTCCTCATTCCGAAGAAAACATGAACCCTGGGTGAATGCCTGGAGCCCCCGGAATCTCGCCCTGCCCAGAGACTGGAGTCATACAGCAACACTGAGCTTAGATGTCTTGATGGTCTGACGCTGTGCAAGGCAGCCCCCTATGTCCATATGTTAGCAATTCTGGAATGAGAAGCATACGTTACATCACCTGAACTGCTGGGGGGTTTTTTGAAGAAAAGATGCCAAGTATTGAAAAGCTCACCAGAAATTCAAGCGAAAATTGTAGCAGGGAGTGACATGGCAACAGCTGAAGTAATAAAGTGGCTTCATTAAACCAAAGAGAAGGGGAAAGGGTAACATGAAGGCAAAAGAGACGTGAATTATTCTATTGAGTCTTACCATAACAAACACCAGTCACAGTATCTTGGCTCTCTAACAGCGCTTAATAAAAACCTTTTTAGCAAAGGGCGGAGGGTGCTTGTTTTTTGCTCTTCAGATTTCTTTTATTTGCTCGTGTGACGGGCTCGACAAAACAGCCCCAATCGCACCAGTTGTTTAGATTGCATCTGGAGCGTTAATCCTAAGCGGGGCAACTGTCCCACGATATCTATTCCATTTGCAGATTGCCTCTGCAGCAGGGATGTTTTCAGCTGCTTTCTGATCTTGTACTTATTCAGCAGTTTCCAGATACAAAGAGAACTTCGCTAAATGCCAAACACTGTCCTCAGCCAGGGAAAAATATACAGCCAATTTGGAGCCCGACACCGTAGCTGATCTCAGTCTCTCTCAACAACCCTCCAGGAGTCTTTCTGGAGCTTTGCCAGGCCTAGATAGCCAGTGTCACTGAGAAAAGAAAAATCTGGAGGACATCAGGGACTTGTGCCTTTTGCCCATTTTTAATTTGGATCACAGCTCAGGCTCAAGACAACCCTTTCTGGATCGACCAAAGCAGATGTAAAAATACACAAACCTTTTGGAGACGAACAGATACAACAAAAGGAAATAGACGCTAAAAATAACTGAAAACCTGCTAGATCCTAGACGGTATATATTGCTTTCACCTCAGTTCAGCATGACAGAAATTAATTATCCCTGTGGTGAAGCTTCTGAGGGAGCAGGCAGACTAGCATCTAAAAGGTGGAATGATGTGATTTGGGGGTTGCCAACATGGCTGCCTTGAGTGTCTGGAGGCGGTTGGAGGATGGATGGCAGCTAACGGATTGAGGCTGAATCCTAACAAGACAGAAGTACTGTTTTTGGGGGACAGGGGGCCGGCTGGTGTGGAGGACTCCCTGATTCTGAATGGGGTAACTGTGCCCCTGAAGGACCAGGTGCCCAGCCTGGGAGTCACTTTGGACTCACAGCTGTCCATGGAGGCGCAGGTTTGTTCTGTGTCCAGGGCAGCTGTTTAACAGCTCCATCTGGAACACAGGCTGAGACACTACCTGCCCACAGACTGTCTTGCATGAGTGGTGTATGCTCTAGTTATCTCCTGCTTGGACTACTGCAATGTGCTCTACATGGGCTACCTTTCAAGGTGAATCAGAAACTGCAATTAATCCAGAATGCAGCAGCTAGACTGGTGACTAGAGGTGCTAGAACTCGCCATCAACAGCTCCCTCGTTGTCTCAGAATGACAATGGCACCCACCTGAGAGGTGCCGGAACAGATTTCCACTGAATTCTGGCTGAAAACAAAGCCCTGAGTTAAACTGTGAAATTTGCAATGATGGCCACCAACCTTAAAAGAGGACTGGGCAATTCGTGGAGCAAAAAGCTACTAATGGCTTCTAGTAGCAATTCAAAGTGTTGGTGCTGACCTTTAAAGCCCTAAATGGCCTCGGTCCAGTATACCTGAAGGAGCGTCTCCACCCCCATCGTTCAGCCCAGACTCTGAGGTCCAGCGCTGAGGGCCTTCTGGCGGTTTCCTCACTGCGAGAAGTGAGGTTACAGGGAACCAGACAGAGTGCCTTCTCGGTGGTGGCACGCGTCCCGTGGAACACCCTCCCTTCAGATGTGAAGGAAATAAGCAGCTATCTTATTTTTAAAAGACATCTGAAGGCAGCCCTGTTTAGGGAAGTTTTTAAATATTTAATGCTGTATTGTTTTTAACACTCGATTGGGAGCCGCCCAGTGTGGCTGGAGAAACTCAGCCAGATGGGCGCGGTATAAATAATAAATTATTATTATTATTATTATTATTATTATTATTATTATTATTATTATTATTATTATTATTATTATTATTGGGACACATTCAAGGATACAGGCATATGTATGGAAAAGGGGATAGTGAAAGGAGATATGATGGCCATCTTCAAATATCTCAAAAGCTGTCACATGGAAGAGGGAACAAGCTTGTTTTCTCCTGCTCCAGAGGGTAGGACTAAACATCAGGAAGAACTTTCTGACCATAAGAGCTGTTTGAGAGTCGAGCTATGGTCCCTTCCAACTCTATGATTCTATGGCAGGCATGTCCAACAGGTGGATCACTGGACGTCTGTGGCAGATCACTGGCAGATCAGTGGCTCCCCCCAAAGAAGCTGAGCCCTTCACCCCCCAAGAAACAAGCTTCCCTAAAAAAAGCTCAACATCTTCTTTGACCTGAACCCCCCTGTGGTGTTCGTACGGAGCCCCCGGTCATCTCACGGACTATTGACACTGTCAGAGCTGGCTCCTGGTCCCAGCTCACAGAGGACCAACGCTAGCCGGTGGTAATGTACAAAAGTCTTTATTGAAGTACAGTTTCCATTTCCAAGCCGCAGCGCCCCAGCTCTACATCTAGGGTTTAGACCGGCGAAGCTCCATCTGAATCTCCGCCCCCTGTACACCAGTTTAAGACTCTAGCCTTACTCCACCTCTTCCGTCTCTCCTTTCTCCTCTGGGTCCTGCTACCCCCCGGGGTTCCTTCCTTCCTGGACTCTTCCGACGCAGACGTTGACCCCCCTGACTCCTCCCTCTCTCTTCGGCGGGCTTTAGGACCTGGCTCCCTATCCGGGCTGCCAACTGTGCCGCCCTCCTGTACATTTGAACTTGGCGCGCGCGCGCAGCCTTCAACCTTCCTCTTGACCGTTTCCTCGCTCCCCGACGGAGGCGTGGTCAATCCTCCCTCATGTTCTCCCGCTGGCAGCGCGCCGCCTGATCCCGATGCCTGGGACTCCTCCCCCCTACTGCACTCTGGTGTGGACGCTGGTCCGGATTTCCAACTGCTGCTCTCTGAGTCCCCTCTGGCCCCTTCTTCCTGGGGTGTCCCCCTGGGCACCCCCCTTGCCCTGACCATGGGAGCCCCTTTCTGTGAATCATCCGATTCACTGGAAAGACTCAGAGACCTCGGACCGCTGTCATCGCTGACATTTCCTTCGGACTCCTCCCCCTCGCTCTCCATTTCCTCCCTTCCCTGTGCCTCTGCTCCTGAACCCCTGACAGACACGTACACCACTAATCCGCTGCCACCAACCAGGTCCTCCCTGGTAAAATCACTTCAGTCTCAGTCAGGTTCTCAATTAATAAAGAATAATGTATTTTATTTCAGACACAAACTTTTCCGGCATTCCAAACATTGTTACTCTTTACTTTCTTAGTCTTATTTTCTTCTCTCTATCTCTTCTACCTCTCCTCACTCAAGAACCCACTGCCCTGTCTCTTTATTACCAACTGCTTCTCCAACTGTTTTTCCCAACCAGCCAACCCACTAAAACCAACCAACTACCCACCAACAACAGCTCTAACAAACTTTGGGCTAAGCCCTTTTATACACATGTAGGCTCCGCCTCCAGATTTCCTATTGGTCTATATCTTTAACCCTTTCTTTTTCCCATGTACAGACAGGTTCTAAACGAATGGGCAAACGCCACCAGTGGCGTAGCGTGGGGGGTGCAGGGGGGGCCGGCCGCACCGGGCGCAACATCTGGGGGGGGCGCGCTCGCACTCGCAGCTCTCTGCCCCTACCTGGCTCACTCACTCTCTCTCACTGCAGTGCTGGCTGTGCGAATCCGATCCGAGCCGCCGGGTCGCCGCCCACTGTGGAGGGGGGGTGCCAGGCGAGCGGTGCGGTGCGGAGAGAGAGCGAGGGACTATCTGGGGGAGGGACAGTGCAGCGGGGGGCACAAATTACTTGCCTTGCCCCGGGTTAGGGGGCGCAAATTACTTGCTTTGCCCCGGGTGCTGACAACCCACGCTACGCCACTGAATGCCACACCCCCAAAATGGAGTAGATCACTGCCAGTCTTCAACTCTGTGAGTAGATCGCAGTCTCTTGGGAGTTGGCTGGCCCTGTTCTACGGCATAGGGAATGGAGGAGACAGTAAGTCACATGCTAGGAAGGAAAAGCGAGAGGGTGAAGCATGTTTTCGGAAGGATGAGGAAGGAGTACACACAAAAAAACAAAAAATCTGTTCATCTGGAACCAACAGGCACAGCTGCAGTGCTGCTTAATCCTGGGTTTACACCTGCTGAGGATTTGGGCCAAGTGATAGAACTTCAGTAATGTCAAGACTGTAACCCCCTTCCCCACCCTAAGCAAACAAGCAGCATAACCTGTTTCCTGAGCTGGCTTCAGCCAAGTGGAAAAGGTGCCAAGCACCTGAAAATGCCATGTGTAAAATACCGAGCTAATAATATGCCTTCGTCGAGCCAAACATATTGCCGGTAAAACTCCTTGGCCCCTTTTCAGTAGCGGAACAATGACATCCAGCGGACAGTTCTGTTAATCACAGGGGTGTTGCAGAAGGCGGGGGGGGGGCGTTGATGAATGCCTTCTAATTATAAAATAAAAAAATAGCCCCACCTAATCCTGTTCCCGTAAAGGAAGTTTCCACCCATTCCCAGCTCTGCTCCATCTCTTGCAAAACTTTAAGACTTTCACGCTGCCCGAAGCCGACTCTTTAAGAAACATCCCCCCCCCCTTTTCCGATTATTATCTTTGTCAGCTCGGTGGAGCACCACTAAACACACATTTAAAGAGCTTCGTCCTCAGTTGCTGGTTAGCTCCAAGCTGCAATTCTAAGTCTTACTCACCTTAAAGCCCTAAATAGCCAAATTGCCTTGCTGCAGATGACCATCTAGTCCAGTCATCTGTTTCTGATGGTAGCCAACTAGGTGCTTCAAGGCAGTGGCGTAGCGTGGGGGGTGCAGGGGGGCCAGCCGCACCGGCCGCAACATCTGGGGGGGCGCGCTTGCACTCGCAGCTCTCTGCCCCTACCTGGCTCACTCACTCTCTCTCATTGCAGTGCTGGCTGTGCGAATCCGATCCGAGCCGCCGGGTCGCCGCCCACTGTGGAGGGGAGGGTGCCAGGCATGTGGTGTGGTGCGGAGAGAGAGCGAGGGACTATCTGGGGGAGGGACAGTGCAGCGGGGGGGGCGCAAATTACTTGCCTTGCCCCGGGTGCTGACAACCCACGCTACGCCACTGCTTCAAGGAAGACCCCAGGCAGGATATGAAAGCAACAGCCCTTCTCCAGCAACTCCTATTCAGCAGCAAGCCTGCTGAACCACTGAACACAAAGCTTTCTCATTTAGCTGTCATCATAGTCCTCTATTTCGAATGTTTGCAGATGAGTGCCATTTCTTACGTGGTTACCTGTACTTTCCTGTACTTGTCGTATACATATGACCGTATTTCATCCGATCCATCCACTGCAATGATTAAGTTTGCAGATGATACTACCATAATGGGTCTAATTACAGGTGGAGATGAATCAGCGCACGGGGGGAGGTTCAAAAAGTATCTACATGGTGCTTAGAGAATAACTTGCACCTAAATATTAAGGGACATGGGTGGCGCTGTGGGTTAAACCACAGAGCCTAGGACTTGCAGATCAGAAGGTCGGCGGTTCGAATCCCGGCGACGGGGTGAGCTCCCGTTGCTCGGTCCCTGCTCCTGCCAACCTAGCAGTTTGAAAGCACGTCAAAGTGCAAGTAGATAAATAAGTACCACTCCAGCGGGAAGGTAAACGGCGTTTCCGTGCGCTGCTCTGGTTCGCCAGAAGCGGCTTAGTCAGGCTGGCCACATGACCCGGAAGCTGTACACCGGCTCCCTTGGCCAATAAAGCAAGATGAGCGCCGCAACCCCAGAGTCAGCCATGACTGGACCTAATGGTCAGGGGTCCCTTTACCTTTAAATATGAGCAAGACAAAGGAGATGGTGTTGGGTTTTTGGAGGAAGAGAGAGGAACTAGCCCCATTGTATATCACACTTAGTAAAGACCTCCCTTGGAAAAGCAGTATAACTCAGGTGGTTAGGAAGGCCCAACAGAGACTCCATTTCTTCAGGCTGTTGCAAAAGAACAATGTCAAACAAAAATTGATGATCTCCTTCTACTGGTCCACAATAGAAAGTGTCCTCTCATAGTGTATCACAGTGTGGTACGTTGGCTTGACAGCCACGGACAGAAAGTCTTTACAGAAAGTGCTGAACACAGCTCATGATATCATGGGCTGTCCCCTGAGCCCACTAGATGACATCGCAAGGGATCGTAGCCTTAGGAGAGCAAGAAAAATTCTCAGGGACGATTCACACCCAAGCCAGCACCTCTTTAATCTTCTACCTTGGGCAGGAGATATAGAAGTATGATCAGTCGTTGTTGTTGTTGTTGTTGTTGTTTAGTCGTTCAGTCGTGTCCGACTCTTCGTGACCCCATGGACCAGAGCACGCCAGGCACTCCTGTCTTCCACTGCCTCCCGCAGTTTGGTCAAACTCATGCTGGTGGCTTCGAGAACACTGTCTAACCATCTCATCCTCTGTCGTCCCCTTCTCCTTGTGCCCTCCATCTTTCCCAACATCAGGGTCTTTTCCAGGGAGTCTTCTCTTCTCATGAGGTGGCCAAAGTATTGGAGCCTCAGCTTTACGATCTGTCCTTCCAGTGAGCACTCAGGGCTGATTTCCTTCAGAATGGATGCGTTTGATCTTCTTGCAGTCCATGGGACTCTGAAGAGTCTCCTCCAGCACCACAATTCAAAAGCATCAATTCGTACCAACAGGCTAAAAAACAGTTTCTATCCGTGAGCTGTTATGCTGCTGAATGGAAAATAATATAGTGTAACTGACAGTGTTGTGCGACAAACACACAAAGTGCAATGAGATTGAGTGTTTGGGGGGGGGAGGAATGCTCAGTTAATTTCATTGTATACAGGTTGTACATTGACAATAAAGGTATTTTATTATTATTATTATTATTATTATTATTATTATTATTATTATTAAACAGTGCCACTAACACACAAGTATCAGCAGGCTCAGAAAAAACAAAACGAAAAAACAGTGGCTAACGCGTTTCAGTTCCTACCTTAATGTCTCCTGCCATATAATTCACCATTCATGGAATGCTTACAGGCTAAATCAGAATTTCCCAAACTTGGGTCTGCAGCTTTTTTTCGGACTACGGCTGCCATCATCCCTGACCACTGGTCCTGATAGCTAGGCGTGATGGGAGTTGTAGTCCAAAAACAGCTGCAGACCCAAGTTTGGGGAACCGAGGACTAAACATTGGATCAGGGATATGAAAAACCAGGTGGTTGTGTTGGAATGAAATGGAGTATCCTGTAGGACAAGATGGCTGGCAGACTGGAACAGGGAGCAAGCGCACTCCACATTGCAACTCTTTGTTGTGCAGTACGTGGAACTCGCTCCCTAGTAAGGCAAATCAGGCCCATTTTGCATCTGCTTTTAGACATCTGGTAGACTGTTAAAACATTGGTTAACTCTACTGTGCTGCTGCTGCTGAGCTTATTTTCTATTTCCAGCTTTTTAATTTTATTGTTGTTTTACACTGATGGTTTTATTGTCCTTCTTGGGGTTGTTGTTTTTTTAATGCTTTAAGTTTATGGTATTTATGGCTATTTTTATGGAGCAAACAGCCTTGAGGGCCTGGTATGAGCCAAAAGGGCGGGTTTAAATTAACAAAACAAGTAGCATAAACAGCTTTTGACCTGGTTTGCAGCTCAGAGGAAGTAAACCTGGCTTTCCCCTCCAGACAGCTTTATCACCGGGGTTGAGGGAGCCATGTTGAGCCCCCAATCCTCTCATTTACTTATCCTTTAAGCAAATGGAGGACATCCATTCTGACCTCCCTCCTCTCCATAGGTACACCTCTGACATTGGTTCATCCAGCCTATACTGACAAATAATTGAATGAGGAGGAAGTCATGTTTCTCGTCACCCTCACAAAGGCAGATTCAGAACAGTGCCAGATTACCAAATAGGCAGAGTAGGCCCTGTGCATTATAGGGCCCTTGTGACAATGGATCAAAATAATATTGATTTGATCTTGAATGAAAATTGCAATCCAGCTTTCCACTTGATTGGGAGCCGCCCAGAGTGGCTGGGGAAACTCGGCCAGATGGGCAAGGTATAAATAAATAAATAAATATTATTATTATTATTATTATTATTATTATTATTATTATTATTATTACATAACATTATCCACAACTTCCATGTCATTCCCCCAGAATCATTGGATGTACTTTTTCACACAGCACACAGCTGAACTGTGAAATTTGCTCCCATGAGATCTGATGGCCATAAATGTAGATGGCTTTAAATAAGAATTAGGTAGATTCATGGAGGGTAAGACTATTGATGACTGCTAGCCATTGTCCAGTTTCAGAGCTGTATTCCTCTGAATACTAGTTGCTGGGAATCACAGATGGAGCAATTCGGTTCTGCATGACGGCTCCCATAAGAGAGCCAGTGTGGTGTAGTGGTTAATAGCGGTAGTCACGTAATCTGGGGAACCGGGTTCGCGTCTCCACTCCTCCACATGCAGCTGCTGGGTGACCTTGGGCCAGTCACACTTCTTTGAAGTCTCTCAGCCCCACTCACCTCACAGAGTGTTTGTTGTGGGGGAGGAAGGGAAAGGAGAATGTTAGCCACTTTGAGACTCCTTAAAGGGAGTGAAAGGCGGGATATCAAATCCAACTCTTCTTCTTCTTCTTCTTCTTCTTCTTCTTCTTCTTCTTCTTCTTCTTCTTCTTCTTCTTCTTCCCATAAGCACCTAGTTGACCTCTGTGAAAATAGGATGGTGGCCTCTACTGTATGAACCTTGGGGCTCCTCTTGTGTACGTGTACATTATTTGCAGTTGCCTAACTCCTCAGACTTTTGAATTATGGTGCTGGAGGAGACTCCTGAGAGTCCCATGGACTGCAAGAAGATCAAACCTATCCATTCTGAAGGAAATCAGCCCTGAGTGCTCACTGGAAGGACAGATCCTGAAGCTGAGGCTCCAATACTTTGGCCACCTCCCTGGAAAAGACCCTGATGTTGGGAAAGATGGAGGGCACAAGGAGAAGTGGACGACAGAGGATGAGATGGTTGGACAGTGTTCTCGAAGCTACCAGCATGAGTTTGACCAAACTGTGGGAGGCAGTAGAAGACAGGAGTGCCTGGTGCGCTCTGGTCCATGGGGTCACGAAGAGTTGGACACGACTAAATGACTAAACAACAACAACTCCTCAGACCCCAGTTAATAGATACAGAAGATGGGGTCTCTTGTCCCTTACTTAAGCATCCCACATATTAGTTCAACCATTTCCCCCCACAACTTCCTTCCTGACTTGAGAGAGATTGAGAGTCTTAACGTTGGAAGAACCAAGACAAAGTGTGAAAGAGGCAATAAAAAGAATGGAAGAGTTTGGGAAGCTATCAGGGTTTAAACTCAACAAAAACAAGACGAAAATGCTAGCAAAAAATCTGAAGAAAGAAGAGATGGAAGAATTACAAGTAGACTCAGGAATCGCGATAGCTAAAAAAATAAAATATTTAGGAATTTGGATGACAACAAAAAATATAAACCTGTACAAGGACAACTATGAGGTGGTATGGAAAGAAATTAAGAAAGATATGGATATATGGAGCAGACTAAAATTGTCATTATTAGGCAGAATCTCTGTGATAAAAATGAATATACTACCTAGACTGTTATTTTTATTTCAAGCAATACCAGTGGTAAAAGGGATAAGACAATTTAAGGATTGGCAAAAAAAATTAGCGAAATTTGTCTGGCAGGGGAAAAGGCCAAGGATAAAAATGAAGATACTAGTAGATAAGAAAGAGAGAGGAGGTTTTGATTTACCAGACCTGACTTTATATTATGAAGCTTCGTGCTTGGTATGGTTAAAAGATTGGCTGACTTTAGAAAACACTGACCTATTAGATCTAGAGGGCCACGACAATAGATACGGTTGGCATTCGTACCTATGGTACAACAAAGTAAAGGTACATAAAGGTTTTCTAAACCATGTGATTAGGAAATCTTTATATGAAGTATGGGATCGGAATAAAAACCTCCTGGAAAGAAAGACACCGTGGTGGATATCACCAATTGAGGTGTTGACAACAAAAAAAGTAAACATGGAAGGGGAAAGAGTTACATATGAGGATATTACTAGGATAAAGCTCAAACCATATGACCAAACTGAAAAGATGTTTACAGGGTGGCTGCAATACCACCAGATCAGTGACTTATTAAAGGAAGATAAAAAGAGAAATGGGTTCGAAGATAAAAAATCGAAATTCCAAATCGAGTTAATAGACTGTAAAGATAAAATTTTATCAAGAATGTATAGTTTATTGCTAGAATGGTATACAAAAGACGAAGAAGTAAAGGAATCAATGATAAAATGGGCAATTGATATTGGGCATAACATTGAATTGGATGTGTGGAAAAGATTATGGAAGGAGGGTTTGAGATTTACAGGATGCATGGCTTTAAAGGAAAACTTGCTAAAAATGATGTATAGATGGCATTTGACACCAGTAAAATTAGCTAAAATGTATAGGGAAAAATAAAGAAAATGTTGGAAATGTAAAAAGGCAGATGGGGACTATTTCCATATGTGGTGGACCTGCGATAAGGTAAAAAAAATTTGGGAATCAATTTATAATGGACTCAAAAAAATATTTACATATACTTTCCCCAAAAGACCAGAAGCGTGTCTATTAGGCTTAATAGGAACAGAAATTAAAATAGAAGATCAAAATTTGTTCATGTATGCTACAGCTGCCGGGAAGACCCTTCTGACCCAAAGATGGAAAGTACAAGATATACCAACTATTCAGGAGTGGCAGGCGAAGTTGACAGAATATGCAGAACTTGCCAAACTGTCAGGGAGGATCCGGGACCAGGGAGATGAAAGATACCAAAATAACTGGAGTAAATTTATTGAATATTTAAAGAAGAATTGTAAAGAGGTCAAGACACTAGCAGGATTGACATAATACCTCCAATGTATAATAGTACTAATATGAGAATGATGTGCGTGATGGAAAGAGGATAAATATACCGGTTGTGGGGAGGGAGGGGGGTCGCGACTCGGCAGAGTCAAAGAGAATGTATGGTGCTATTACAATTTGTTGGGAAAGAATATGTAAGGAAAACAATAAAAATTCACTTGGGGGGGGGAGAGAGAGATTGATGGTGTTGGGTGCCACTTTCGGACAGTTTTAAAATAAAGGGATTTGATGGTTTACACGTTTTTGCTGCTAGCTTTAAGCAGTCCATAACTTCCCATCGAAGCCTCTCTCTTCCCAAGCAAAACAATCCTTAGCCTCTGCAATTTATCCCCATACATCAACCCCGCCCAGATCTCTAACCATCCTGTGGCAAACTCTTGTCCAATTTCCAAGCCAAGAAAGGTTTCCAGAACAAACCTCCAAAATGTCTGAGGTTTCCCCATCTCTGCAAAAGCCACTTTCCAAGAGCACACTCCCAGCAATTTTGGACACAGCCTTATAAACTAACCATCATGTAGTCAGGAACATGTCTGGTTATATTTTATAATGAACATCTATGTTCTGGGGAAGTATTAAGCAGTGATGCGCAAACCTCAAACGTATTAGAAGTACTCTGTTTTGATCCGAAAGGCTGGCAAAATGGCAGCAGGGGGCAATTGCTTCCATGCTGCAACAAGTTGACAGTGTTGAAAGCCTCTTCTCAATTCATGCTGCCCACAAGTCTTGTCCTTGGTAGGCTGATACCATTTGCTCCAAACTGGGAAACTGCTCCAAACTGGGAAAGAAATACTCCTTGTCAATTTTCTAAGGGTGCATGTGTGTTTTTCTCTGTGGAAGGTATAAACACACACAGCGCTTTTTTTCTATTAAAAAAAAACACTTTTAGGGGTACTCTCATTTTGACTCAAGAAAATCACCATTTTATAGTTCAAATCAGGAAAAATAAATACAGTAAATGGACAAAAGTACAAAAGATTAACAAAATGTTTAGGGGTATGCGTACCCCTGCAGAGGGATGCGGGTGGCGCTGTGGGTTAAACCACAGAGCCTAGGACTTACAGATCGGAAGGTCGGTGGTTCGAATCCCCGCGACGGGGTGAGCTCCCGGTGTTCGGTCCCTGCTCCTGCCAACCTAGCAGTTCGAAAGCATGTCAAAGTGCAAGTAGATAAATAGGTACCACTCCAGCGGGAAGGTAAATGGCGTTTCCGTGTGCTGCTCTGGTTTGCCAGAAGCGGCTTAGTCATGCTAGCCACATGACCCAGAAGCTGTACACTGGCTCCCTCAGCCAGTGCACCGCAACCCCAGAGTCATCCGCAACTGGACCTAATGGTCAGGGGTCCCTTATCAGTTTCAGTTTATTGGTTAGTTTTTCTCATAAGGCTGTTTCCCATACTATTTGATACCACTGGTCCATACTTACTCCTGATAGGTCTCTCCAGTGTCTGGGTATGATGTTTCTGGCTGCTGAGAGTAGGTGGGTTATGAGCTCTTTATGATGTGAGTGGGCATTATTATCTTAGAAGATGTTTAGTAGGGCCAGTTCTGGAGAGAAAAAGCTATAGTTGATGCACCAACTGAAGATGGACATAGGCATGCCTCCCCACTTGGGCCTTCTGAGCTTCAGGTGATCATGAGGGTTCTAGGAGCACCCCAAAAATACAAACCTTCTCCCTTCAGGCACCAATTTGGGGCCTTCACTGCCTCTCCTGATAAGGATGGAACAAAGAGAGAAATCTGGGTGTCATCAGCATATTGACGGTCTTTCTTTCCAGAGCCCTGCTCCATCTGTATGTAAGATATAGTCCACTTTTTAAATCTGTTAAGCAGGATCCAGTCTATGAGCAATTTTTACTATCACGAAGTCCAGCTGAACAATATCTGGTTTCTAATTTTAACTTCTGAGAGGAACTTTTCTGTTTGGCCTGGCCTGGGTGGACAGGCATTGGCCAATGACTGGCGGTGGTGTTAATATGTCAGGAATTTAGGCTGGCATCCCACATCCTCCTGGAGTTGGTGAGGAGATTTATTGCTTCTCGGTGAACTCTCGCTTTTCCTGTCTGCTGCAGAAGATGGCCTGCAAGGAGGTCAGAGAACAGGAGACTTCGAATGGTCAAGCTTTGGAACCATTCCCAACCTTGGAACTGGTGAATGAACTTGGCTGCCTGTGTCTGAGCCACTTCCCAGTCCTCAGGTGAAGCCAAGGTCAAGTTGGGAGACGGCTATCTGGGAAATGTCAGGTTGTTTAATTTTGTGTCAGAGGTCAGTTCATCTGGAGCGTTGCAAAACACAAATTGAACTCCTCTTTCCAGGGTATGTGTGTGTGCCAATGGTGAGGGAGAGTTCAGGATCGGAGCCAGAGGGAGAGGGAGGGCTCCAGAGGGATTCCGGAGAGCGTCCCAGGAGGGAGAGAAGCAGCACATCTTCTGGGGAAGGAAATCAGCGTAGCACCAGTGGAGGAGGGGGGCAGAAGGAGGAATCGGTGAGGTGGCTCCAAGACTCCTAGCCGGGGACCAGCGGGGAGAGCACGGGTCCTCCGATGCCCACACCCTCCCTGCGCAGAAGGCTTCCACGCAGGGAGAGTAGGTGGAGACTAGGCGTCAAAGAACTTCTATGCTGGAAAGAAGTTAAAGAAACGCCCACTGACGGATTCTGCCAGCGATTGAGACAGCCACGGGCGAATGGCTGTCCGGACAGGAAAGGTTCACTCAGGCAACCCAGCCAGGTGTTGGCACTGATTTACGCACGAGCAACCCCTAGAACCATTACAAGTCCTTTACAAAATCAGAAAGGGTTTGGGGGTCTCCTGTATGATGTTAAACCGAATGGGTGGGAGCAATATTAGATAAAACCCGCAATTGCATGCAAATATCAGTTGATATAGGAAGAAGGCTGCTCTCAGGGACAAAAGACTTCCTTTTGGTGGTGCACACCTACAAATGGAAATACTGTCTTCCCTAATCATAATGGTTTCAACCTATTTCTGGTACTTACACTTGCAAAGGAGTTAAACAATATCTTCTGTCAACCAGCAGAGGTTGCCTATGAGGATTGGGGAGACAGCCTTACTCTTGCATTTAAAGGGTAAGAGAAGATTGTAAGAGATCCAGGGCAGGGGACTTTATAAAGATTTTTAAGATCTTGATACTCTGGAAAGTGGTGTGGACATTGATGGTGCTAGGAAATTAATTCTGAAGGGCGCAAGATGGTGAGGCGGTAACAATGGCTTCAGGGACAATCTGAACCCATCCAACAACTTTCCTCAGCAACTCCACGCTTCCCCAGTGATCCTTCTGCCATTGTTCCCTACTGGAAGACACCTTGTTAAAAAACAACAATATTTCATGACATATTGACATTTAGTTTGCAGACCTGCCCCAATTTCCTTAGTATATACATCATTAGAGATTGCATTTGGGGAGTTCTCTTTCTTTGCTTCCAACAAAGCCTTGATTTAAATACGCAGAGACAAGAATAGAGTGTTCAAATTCCAGTGCAAATGATGATTCTTGGCTACTTTGAGCCACAAAATCTCATCCTCACTTTCTCACTCACTTTCTCACCTCTCTGCATTATCAACAGTCCAGCCCTAGGGTTCTTCTCTCAAAAAAATATCACAATGCCTGTATCTGTGGTGAGACCACACCAAAATGATCAAGGCAATGGTGAAACTCCACAACATGGAAAGGTTGGAACACTTAGGGTTTTTTTTTGTTTAGAGATAAGTAAGGGGACGCGGGTGGCGCTGTGGGTTAAACCACAGAGCCTAGGACTTGCCAATCAGAAGGTTGGTGGTTCAAATCCCCATGATGGAGTGAGCTCCCGTTGTTCAGCCCCAGCTCCTGCCAACCTAGCAGTTCTAAAGCACATCAAAGTGCAAGTAGATAAATAGGTACCGCTCCGGCGGGAAGGTAAACGGCGTTTCCGTGCATTGCTCTGGTTTGCCAGAAGCAGCTTAGTCATGCTGGCCACATGACCCGGAAGCTGTACGCCGGCTCCCTCGGCCAATAAAGCAAGATGAGTGCTGCAACCCCAGAGTCGTCTGCAACTGGACCTAATGGTCAGGGGTACCTTTACCTTCACCTTTAAGTGATTAAGAGAAAATATGACAGAGGTGCCTAAAGTTAGGCATACAAGTTTTTCTCCCTTTTTCATAACTCTAGATCTTGTGGACATCCAATGATGCTGGATGTTGGGAGATTCAGGAGAAATAAAAGACAGTACTGTACATATTCACATCATAGCTGTCAACTTTTCCCTTTTCTTGTGAGGAATCCTATTTGGAATAAGGGAATTTCCCTTAAAAGGGGGGGGGGGGAGTTGACAGCTATGATTTACATGGTGCATAGTTAAACCAGTCCTATTTTTCCTAGAAAAAGAGGTGCCAGAACTTGCCATCAACAGCTCCCTCGTTGTCTCAGAATGGCAATGGCACCCACCTGAGAGGTGCCGGAACGGATTTCCGCTGAATTCTGGCTGAAAACAAAGCCCTGAGTTAAACTGTGAAATTTGCAATGATGGCCACCAACTTTAAAAGAGGATTGGGTAATTCGTGGAGCAAAAAGCTACTAATGGCTTCTAGTAGCCATTAGTAGCAATTCAAAGTATTGCTGCTGACCTTTAAAGCCCTAAATGGCCTCGGTCCAGTATACCTGAAGGAGCGTCTCCACCCCCATCGTTCAGCCCAGACTCTGAGGTCCAGCGCCGAGGGCCTTCTAGTGGTTCCCTCACTGTGAGAAGTGAGGTCACAGGGAACCAGGCAGAGGGTCTTCTCGGTAGTGGCGCCCTGTGGAATGCCTTCCCATCAGATGTCAAGGAAATAAACAACTATCTGAATTTTAGAAGACATCTGAAGGCAGCCCGTTTAGGGAAGTTTTTAATGTTTGATGTTTTATCATGTTTTTAATATTCTGTTGGGAGCAGCCCACAGTGGTTGGGGAAACCTAGCCAGATGGGCAGGGTATAAATTATTATTATTATTATTATTATTATTATTACCCCAATTGCTATGTTCTGCCTGTCCTGTTGGAAGCAGTAGGCCTGTGAAGACAGATTTCTGGGACTCTCAGGTGGGGAGAGGGCTGTTGAGTTCAGGTTCAGCTTTCAAGTTTCCCATGAGTATTTGGCTGACCTCTCTGAGACCAGAGAGTGCTGGACCAAATGGGCCTTTGCCCTGATCCAGCAACCTCTTCTTAAGTTTGTACAGGTGAAACTCGGAAAATTAGAATATCATGGAAAAGTTAAATTAATTCAGTAATTCAACTTAAAAGGTGAAACTAATATATGAGATAGACTCATGACATGCAAAGCGAGATATGTCAAGACTTTATTTGTTATAATTGTGATGATCATGGCGTACAGCTGATGAAAACCCCAAATTAACAATCTCAGAAAATTAGAATATTAAATGAAATCAGCAAAACAAGGATTGCAAATAGGCCAGTATTGGACCTCTGAGAAGTAGAAGCATGCATATGTACTCAGGACTTGGTTTGGGCCCCTTTTGCATCAATTACTGCCTCAATGCGGCATGGCATGGATGCTATCAGCCTGTGGCACTGCTGAGGTGTTATGGAAGACCAGGATGCTTCAATTGCAGCCTTCAGCTCTTCTGCATTGCTCGGTCTCATGTCTCTCATCTGTCTCTTGGCAGATTCTCTATGGCAGGGGTCTGCAACCTTTAAGACAAAAAGAGCCACTTGGACCCGTTTCCGAAGAAAAAAAAAACTGGGAGCCGCAAAACTCGTCATTATAAAAATAGCTTTTTTGGCACTTTTTTATTATTTCTTTGTTTGACCCCTCAGAATTACTCCTCCTCATAGAAATAAACGTTAAATTAACAAGTTACCTTTTTGGTGTGTGTGTTCTTCACTCCCCTTCAAAACGGTGACCAGCGTACATGCCCCCTTTCAATGCAGTGACCAGCATACATGCCCCTTACAATGTAGCGGGCGGGCGGGAAGGTGACGTCGGGACGGTGCGTGACTAACGCACGCACCGCCCCATGCGACGTCACAGCCAGTACAGCGCCCGCCACAGTGGGGATTGTCGGGGCGCACAATGCGCCTCCTCCCCTCGCTAGTATCCGCCCCGGAGCCGCGGCAAAGGTGTAAAAGAGCCACATGCGGCTCCGGAGCCGCAGGTTGCAGACCCCTGCTCTATGGGGTTCAGGTCAGGCAAGTTTGTTGGCCAATCAAGCACAGTAATCCCATGGGCATTGAACCAGGTTTTGGTACTTTTGGCAGTGTGGGCAGGTGACAAAGTCCTGCTGGAAAATGAAGACAGCATCCCCATAAAGCTCGTCTGCGGAAGGAAGCATGAAGTGCTCCAAAATCTCCTGGTAGACGGCTGCGTTGACCCTGGAGTGAATGAAGCACAGTGAACCAACAGCAGCTGATGACATGGCTCCCCAAATCTCTTTACTGATGAGAGCAGCTTTTGCATCTCATTTGGAAACCAAGGACCCAGAGTCTTGAGGAAGAATGGGGAGGCACACAATGCCAGATGCTTGAAGTCCAGTGTGAAGTTTCCACAATCTGTGTTGATTTGGGGAGCCATGTCATCAGCTGGTGTTGGTATGCGACGCTCCAGCCACACACATCCTTGCCTCGCTGGGGTAGGGTTGCACACAAACCCCGGTTGTGGCCATTGTCATCTCCAGCTTCAGGAAACCTGGAAAACTTTGTGCCAAAGAGACCAAGGGAAGGAAGCATCCAGTTAAAAAAAAGGTACCGAAACAAATGGGAAGACCGGTGAGAGCGAGTCAGCAGGAGAAGCAGGTTCTAGAGCAGACAAAGGGGAGTGGGGACGAGGAAACAGGAAGGAAGAAGGGAAGGGAAGCTCCCACTATGGTTTCTCGCAACACGCCCCACAAGAAACGCTTGCCATGTTTCCCTTGTGGTATTGTAGCCACCATTAACACAGTCCTGGAACTGCATTTGCCATTCTGAGCCGAGAGACTGTTATGGATCCAGGAAATATTAAATCCAACTGCTGTGGAGAAAATGTGTTTTATCAACAAAACTTTTTACAAAAAAACCATTTGATTTATCGTCTAGACTCACAGCTCAGACGAAGGCACTAAGCTGTGCTATCTCATGTGGTCAGACATGGACTTCTGTCTGGGCATTAGTCACTGTGTTTACTTTTCCCCCTTTCCACCGCCTTACTCATGTGACCCCTCCCTCCTCATTATTGCTTTAGTCTACTTGATAGATCATAATTTATGTATTAAGGGGTGAGGCTTTCATGCCTTTGTCCGTAACCCGAGCTGAGGAATAGAGTTCTTGTTTTTTTCTTTCTTTCTTTCCTTTTTTTTGCCTGTCCCTGCTTGCCCGTCTGGTGCTCCCATCAGCTGGAATCTTAACGTACGTTTAGAACGTACAGCCGCAAAGCCAACGCCAATAACTTAGCAGGATCGTTTAATCATCGGCTTCACTTCCTCCCATTGACAGAGTGTGAATGTGTTAGTGTTGGATCTGTCTCATCGGCATGACTTAGCACCTCCCATCCAGGAGAGAGGGGAGGGTGCGCCCGTCTGTGAAATGTGCAGTGTTACACACACAGACACACAGACACACCAAGAGTTAACTCTAATTCTAGGTGCAGGCTGGGGTACAAAGCATACACTGAAAGCGCATGGCTTCCTCCAAAGAACCCTGGAAACTGTAGTGTGTTGAGGGTGCTGGGAATTGTAGCTTGGTAATTTACAGCAAAAAATAAAAAAAGGAGAAAGCAGAGACATCACCTTGCCGACAAAGGTCCGTAAAGTTAAAGCTATGGTTTTCCCAGTAGTGATGTATGGAAGTGAGAGCTGGACCATAAAGAAGGCTGATCGCCGAAGAATTGATGCTTTTGAATTCTGGTGCTGGAGGAAACTCTTGAGAGTCCCATGGACTGCAAGAAGATCAAACCTCTCCATTCTGAAGGAAATCAGCCCTGAGTGCTCACTGGAAGGACAGATCATGAAGCTGAGGGTCCAATACTTTGGCCACCTCATGAGAAGAGAAAACTCCCTGGAAAAGACCCTGATGTTGGGAAAGATGGAAGGCACAAGGAGAAGGGGACGACAGAGGATGAGATGGTTGGACGGTGTTCTCGAAGCTACCAGCATGAGTTTGACCAAACTGCGGGAGGCAGTGGAAGACAGGAGTGCCTGGTGTGCTCTGGTCCATGGGGTCACGAAGAGTCGGACATGACTAAACAACAACAATTTACAGCCCTCTAGATTCTTGTGGGGGTGGGCAGGGGAGAATGTGTTTTAAGTGTATGATGTGCAAACAGCCATGGCAGGAATATAGGATGCTGCCTTTTACTACGTCAGACCATATTATTTTACTGTATCACAGCTGAAAACATTCCTCCAGGCATATGGTGCTCACCAACAGCACATCAGCTGGCAAAGGGCTTATTACTAGGGCCCCAGAAATGGAGTGAAGATATTCAGCTTGTTGCTATAGAAGGCAGGAATCCCAGAGATCGCCTAGTCCATAAATAGCATAAAGGTAAAGGTAAAGGTACCCCTGCCCTTACGGGCCAGTCTTGACAGACTCTAGGGTTGTGCGCCCATCTCACTCAAAGAGGCCAAGGGCCAGCGCTGTCCGAAGACACTTCCGGGTCACGTGGCCAGCGTGACGAAGCTGCTCTGGCGAGCCAGAGCCGCACACGGAAACACCATTTACCTTCCCGCTAGTAAGCGGTCCCTATTTATCTACTTGCACTTAGGGGTGCTTTCGAACTGCTAGGTTGGCAGGTGCTGGGACCGAACAACGGGAGCGCACCCCGCCACGGGGATTCAAACCGCCGACCTTTCAATCGGCAAGTCCTAGGTGCTGAGGCTTTAACCCATAGCGCCACCCGCGTCCCTTTAAATAGCATAAATAGTCCATAAATACCAACACCCTAGTGGTCCTGGGCTCTAAGGAAGTCAGATTAGCCTCAACCAGAGCCAGGGCCTTTTCAACACTGGCTCTGGCCTGGTGGAACGCTCTGTCTCATGAGACCAGGGCCTTGTGGGATCTGATTTCTTTCCGCAGGGCCTGCAAGACAGAGTTGTTCCGCCTGGCCTTTGGCTTGGAATCAATTTGATTCCCTCCCCCTCTTTCTTTTTTCCTTTCTCCTTCTGTGTTGGAACTCCTATTTGGGGACTTCCCTGGCTTTTTTCTGGCCCGTGTAGGACCAGTCTGGATAGTTAGCCTTGGTGAAGACTTGACGTTTTCATCCCCCAAAAAGTTTTTGATTGAGTTTCCACTGAAATGCATTTTAATGTTTTAATGTTGTACTTTAATCTTGTTTTTTAAGCTGTATTTTAATCAATTGTTTTTATATTTGGTGTTAGCCACCCTGAGCCTGGTCTTGGCTGGGGAGGGCGGGGTATAAATAAACTTTATTATTATTATTATTATTATTATTATTATTATTATTATTATTCCCAGCCATCTCAGGTCTGCAGCTTTGTAGCTTCAGGAACGCTACAGTGACCAATCTCCCTGGGCACCTGAACACAAGACAATTGACCACACAATCCCACCCTCGCTAGTTCAGTGAGGAATTCTACAAGATGTGATGGGCACCCTTTTAAAAGGGGGTTAGACAAAGTCAGATGCATCCTAACACCAGTCACTGAGGATCTGTTGGGATACTGCGAGGGACACAAAGTCCATCATGACTCCACGTCGTCTCCGGACGTCCATCGATCTCCCGTAGACACGCAGTATCAGCAATTAGCGACAGGAGCTCCAGAAATAGCTTCCCACATTCCAGACCCGTGCACGCTATATCAGCAGATAATGCACACAGCGAAAGATGCACTCAGGAGAGCATATTTACAACTTTATTTCTGCATTGATCAGAACAAAGAAAAACATGACTGCCTGCTTCAGTGTTCCGGCACAGAGAGAGAGAGACGAAAGCAAAGACACAACAGAAACATCCTGTGAAACAGGAAATGCGCAGGCTGTGACACAAACATCCTGCTCCCTTTTAAGGTGGAACGGAAATATCCTAACAGGATCACGAGCAGGAAAGGGCTCTTGTGCTCTACTCCTTTATTCCCTATTCATCTGAATATTGATATACCATCTGCTTACGTTATGGTACATCTGCAGCAGCATAACTGGGTGGCTTCATCTGCCCCACCTGCAACAAAACATGTGTCTCCTGTGCCAGTCTCTTCAGCCACAGAAGGTGCTGTAAGCTTGCCACAGTTTGACTTCACCCCCGAAGGCGCACTCCCGAGGAAAGACGGGTGCCAACTTTATGGTCACAGGGCAATGTAGAAAAATAAAACAAGTACAGTCTTGATAAAAACTACACTAAAATAAAACTGCAGCAACAACAAAAAGAGCAAAATCCAAACCAAACCAAAACAGTACAACAGAGGGAGATGCATCAAATTCATCCAAACCACCCTAAATTCTTTTGAAAAACTTGGCAGAGGTGTGTATTATCTCTATCTGTCTGTCTGTCTGTCTATCTATCTATCTATCTATCTATCTATCTATCTATCTATCATCTATCTATCTATCATCTATCTATCTATCATCTATCTGTCTGTCTGTCTGTCTGCCTGCCTGCCTGCCTGCCTGCCTGCCTGCCTGCCTGCCTGCCTATCTATCTATCTATCTATCTATCTATCTATCTATCTATCTATCTATCTTACCCATCCTTCACCATAAGGTCCCAGGGCAGATGGTAACAATTTTTTAAAAAATAAAATCTTAAAACAGTTAAAACAAATTAAAATCAAGAGTATAGGGTGTCAACCACCAGAATTAAGAGGCACGTCTTCAGCATATGATAAAAACTCCATTATGAAAGTGGCGATGTGTGTCTGAGAATGAGGTGTGGCAGAGAGAATGCCCTCTCTAGGGTCAACCCACTCTGGAGTTCTTTTTTAAAAAAATTAAGGATTTTCTAGGCTTACATAAGTACGTGCATCGTTTCTACTGATCCGTTACATTCAGGGTGAGACATTGATGTCGTATACAGTATATGGATGGGGAATAATAATAATTATAATAATAATATAACAACAACAACAACAACAACAACAACAACAATAATAATAATTAATAAATTTATTATTTATACCCCACCCATCTGGCTGGGTTTCCCCAGCTGCTCTGGGTGGCTCCCAACCAAATATTAAAAACACAATACAACATTAAACATTAAAAACCTCCCTAAACAGGGCTGCCTTCAGATGTCTTTTCAAAGTAAGATAGTTGCTGATTTCCTTGACGTCAGATGGGAGGGTGTTACACAGGGCAGGTGCCACTACCAAGAAGACCCTCTTCCTGGGAAAGGGGTGGGGGGTGAACTTACATCCATTTGCTTAGAAGAAGAGTTTGGATTTGATATCCCGCCTTTCACTCCCCTTCAGGAGTCTCAAAGTGGCTAACATCCTCCTTTCCCTTCCTCCCCCACAACAAACACTCTGTGAGGTGAGTGGGGCTGAGAGACTGGCCCAAGGTCACCCAGCAGCTGCATGTGGAGGAGCGGGGATGCGAACCCGGTTCCCCAGATTACGAGACTACTGCTCTTAGCCACTACACCACACTGGCTCTCTTATGGGGGCTTTGGGTCAGCGTCACTTGAGTAGGTTCTCTTTGTTTATTATATTTCCTTGGTGGGCAATAGACTTTGGTCACAATCTTGAATTGGATGCTTGGTATAAATTATGGAATGTAAATATGAAATTTACTGCATGTACGGCTTTAAAAGAAAATTTGATGAAGATGATTTATAGGTGGTATCTAACACCTGTAAAGTTGGCGAAAATGTATAGGAGGAGGGCTAAAAAATGTTGGAAATGCAAGGAGGCTGATGGAGATTTTTATCATACATGGTGGACTTGCAATAAAGTGAAGAATTTTTGGGAGATGATTCATAATGAACTGAAGAAAATATTTAAATATACCTTTCCAAAAAAACCAGAAGCCTTCCTGTTGGCTTTGATGTGGAAAGAGATCAAGAAATCTGACCAAAGACTGTTTATGTACGCCACAGCAGCAAGACGCATGCTGGCCCAAAATTGGAAATTACAAGAAATTCCGACCATTGTGGAGTGGCAGACGAAAATGATGAACTATGCGGGGTTAGCCAAGCTGACCGGCAGGATTCGGGATCAGGATGATCAGAGATTCATAGAAAGTTGGAGTAAATTCATGGTGTATTTAAAGGATAATTGTAAAATTTAACCACACTGGCAGGATTGAAATAACTCCTGCAATGTGATAAGAGGTTTAGTATCAAAATACGCGATTAAAAAGGAATAAGGGATACCTGTTGAAGGGAAGGAGGGAAGTCACAAGCTCGGCAGAGCTAAAAGTATGGATGTGGTTTGATGTATTGTATAAAACTGTGTTGAGAAAATAATAAAAAATTATTCTGAAAAAACAACATTATATTTCCTTGGTGATGAGATAGGTTGGGAGGGCAGGGCGTGGTTGGCTGGAACCCACTATGAAACGTATCTACAGGTGGTACCTAACACTACGGAAACTAGCGCTGATACACCCAGATTGTTGTTTAGTCATTTAGTTGTGACCGGCTCTTCATGACCACAGAGCACGCCAGGCCCTCCTGTCTTCCACTGCCTCCCGCAGTTTGATCAAACTCATGCTGGTAGCTTCGAGAACACTGTCCAACCATCTCGTCCTCTGTCGTCCCCTTTTCCTTGGGACCTCCATCTTTCCCAACATCAGGGTCTTTTCCAGAGAGCCTTCTCTTCTCATGAGGTGGCCAAAGTATTGGAGCCTCAGCTTCAGGATCTGTCCTTCCAGTGAGCACTCAGGGCTGATTTCCTTCAGAATGGTTCGGTTTGATCTTCTTGCAGTCCATGGAACTCTCAAGAGTACAGGATACACCCAGGAACCTCGCCTAAATGCTGGAGAGGCTGCACCTCTACAGGCACATACCTCCCCATGTGGTGGGAATGCCCCCACATCTAACCCTTTTGCACTGCAGTCCTACAAGAAATAAGCAAAACAACTAAACAGGTACTTGGAGTCACCCTCTAACTGGCACTCTGGAGTTCTGAGAAGAGGGGAACGGCCAAGAGGTCCCCAAGAAGGTGTCGGGAAGGTGGTGGTTTTTGGAAGACACACCTCAGTAGGGAAGGTGTTCCATATGCAGGAAGCCACCAATGAAAGGTCCTCCTTGTGGATACCCCATTTGGCACACCAGCAGGGGAACTTGGATCTTGCACTAGATTGGCCTTGGGTCTGATTCCCCTGAGTTCTTCATAAGTGTGCATTTGACTGGAGCCTTAAACCAAGTCAAATCCCTGAGCTCCTGATTCGGTATGCAAGAGTACCCTGGTTCTGTCTGAACATCTGGTAACAGGAGAACACTATTGTCTACACATCCTACTTGTGTGATTCCTATAAACATCTGACTAACCCATGTTGGGACAAGGGTGGCACTGTGGGTTAAACCACAGAGCCTAGGGCTTGCCGATCAGAGGGTCAGCGGTTTGAATCCCTGTGACGGGGTGAGCTTCCGTTGCTCGGTCCCTGCTCCTGCCCACCTAGCAGTTCGAAAGCACGTCAAAGTACAAGTAGATAAATAGGTACCGCTCCGGCGGGAAGGTAAACGGCATTTCCATGCGCTGCTCTGGTTCGCCAGAAGCGGCTTAGTCATGCTGGCCACATGATCCGGAAGCTGTATGCCAGCTCCCTCGGCCAATAAAGCGAGATGTGCGCCGCAACCCCAGAGCCGGCCACGACTGGACCTAATGGTCAGGGGTCCCTTTACCTTTAACCCGTGTTGGAAACAGGATACGAGACCAGATAGGGCCTTTGTCTGATCTAGCAAGGTTTTGCTTATGTTCTTCATTTCATTCATTATTTTTACTAAATTTTTTGCATATTAACACTTTATAAAAGGCCATCATTTCTTATAAAAGGCTAAATCTTTGGGACGGTTTAAAACAAAATTGAAAGGGGGGGGGGGATTGTGAACATTTTGTTTAACTCCTATATATACATTTGTTCGTTTGTTGGAGCATTTCACTTTTAAGACTGAAAGCCTGGTATGTGTTCTTGAAAATATTTCCATATGCTAAAGGTATGCAAGCTTTTGCCAAAAAAACTGGCTATTAGAACAGCAGGTCAGAGTGGTGTTCTCTCTCTCTCTCTTTAAAGTGGGGGAACTGCTGTAGAGACTAGCTATTCACAGAGGAACTAAACCAACCCTAACTACAGTCACCTCGAGATGACCTACAACTCCTCAGATTACAAAAATGAAAAGGTTGTTAGTAAATCTGAGGCCAATTAGGGGTTCTTTTTCCTGGAGACATGATGAAATTTCCTGAAACAAAAAACTTTTTGCAAACTCTATAAAATATTTCTAACTTTGGTGGAAAAATAAATAATCTCCCTTTTTATCTTCTCATTCCTGAGGTGCAAAGCTAGCCCATTTCTGTTTGTGCAGATGGAGGGGAAACACCCCAAGACAGAGCCAAACGACAAGGTTTTTGGCAGGAGTGGAGTCGAAATGTGAGGCTCGCTTTTTCTTTTCTTTTCTTTCTGGCCGTCCATTTGTCACTGGAGCAGGAATCATTAAACTATGTACTATGTGGGTGCTGGTGGAAGAAACCAACGGGGTGCGATGGGAGCATTATATGAACGCAAAGTTTCTTAGGTTCCTCAAGTCCAACTCTTGTCCTGTATTACCTTGATAGCCGCCACTGCCCCTTTGCCAGTAAGCCACACCTCTCCTGTACTCACTTTATGCCCTGCAGAGGACCTTAAGGTCCATGAATAATCATAGTTTAGAGGTCCCGGGCCCTAAGGAAGTCAGATTATCCTCCACCAGGGCCAGGGCCTTCTCAGTGATGGCTCCGACCTGGTGGAATGCTCTGTCCCAGGAGACCAGGGCCCTGTAGGATTTAACTTCCTTCCGCAGGAAGCTATTCCGCCTGGCTTTCAGTTTGAACTTAGCCTGATCTTTTATTCCCCTTCCTTCCCTCCCCCTCCCCTTTTTATGAAGATTACCCACTCTGGGATCCCACAGCTGATTCTACCCTGGTCTCCTCGCTGGCCCAAATAGGACTAACTTAGCCAGCTAGCCCTGGTGATCGTCTAATGTTTATTGGATGGATTTCTCCCCTAAATTGATTTTTGAATTCTGAATTTACTGTTATTCACGTTTTATACTGTATTTTATGCTGTTTTTTGTTGCATCAATTGTTTTAAATTTGTTGTTAGCAGCCCTAAGCCCGGTTTTCTGAACCGGTAAGGGCGGGGTATAAATAATATTTATTTATTTATTTATTTATTTATTTATTTATTTTTATTATTATTATTAGGTCAGGTCTATAGCAGGCATGGCAAACTCGGCCCTCCAGATGTTTTGGGACCACAACCCCCATCATCCCTAGCTAACAGGACCAGTGGTCAGGGTTGATGGGAATTGTAGTCTCAAAACATCTGGAGGGCTGTGTTTGCCTATGCCTGGCCTATAGTGATTGACTCAAACTTACCCGATCATATTTTTTTTGGCAGAATGGGGATTTGAGCCTACATCTCCTCAGCTCCCACCTGGCACCCAGGTTCTCAGTGCTGCCATCAGGGCAAGACTTTGGGGGCAAACGTCAGGGGACCCTCTCAGAATGAGATAGACAGCCTCCAAATGCAGCAGGACTGGCTTACCACATTGTGAAGAGCCAGCCAAACAGTGCTCATCATTCATTCCCCCCCCCCCACCCCTGGACTAGGAAATCCAGTGTCTATCATGGTCTTACTCAGGGGTCAGCAAACTTTTTAAGCAGGTGGCCGGTCCACTGTCCCTCAGACCTTGTGGGGAGGGGCGGACTGTATTTTTTTGGGGGGGGGGAAGTGAACGAATTCCTATGCCCCACAAATAACCCAGAGATGCATCTTAAATAAAAGCACACATTCTGCTCATGTAAAAACACGCTGATTCCTGTACCGTCCGCGGGCCGGATTGAGAAGGCAACTGGGCTGGATCCGGCCCCTGACCTTAGTTTGCCTACCCATGGTCTTACTAAACTGAAAACTATGGAGAGACCTGGTCTGAATAGAGATTGGATTCTTGTCTCATTACATATGTTAATCATCTGCATACTACCCATTGCTTTTTCCTGTAGGACTAATTGCAGTCGTTAACAGTTGTCAACAGGTTTACCATACCCATTGAGTCAATCACCCACCTCCTACTACCCTCCTGAGAAAAACCCCACCCCACCTCCTGCTATATGGAAGGGTCTGGTGACTTCTGTTTCAGTGTATCTGAAGAAGTGTGCATGCACACGAAAGCTTATACCCAGAACAAACTTAGTTGGTCTCTAAGGTTTTAGGGTCAGTGGGTGGCGCTGTGGGTAAAAGCCTCAGCGCCTAGGGCTTGCCGATCGAAAGGTCGGCGGTTCGAATCCCCATGGCGGGGTGCGCTCCCGTTGTTCAGTCCCAGCGCCTGCCAACCTAGCAGTTCGAAAGCACTCCCGGGTGCAAGTAGATAAATAGGGACCGCTTACTAGCGGGAAGGTAAACGGCGTTTCCGTGTGCAGCTCTGGCTTGCCAGAGCAGCGATGTCACGCTGGCCACGTGACCCGGAAGTGTCTCCGGACAGCGCTGGCCCCCGGCCTCTTAAGTGAGATGGGCGCACAACCCTAGAGTCTGTCAAGACTGGCCCATACGGGCAGGGGTACCTTTACCTTTACCTTAAGGTTTTAGCAATGCTTCAGTGCATGTGGGATTGTGAAGCTGCCATTTGCTCAGATCTACCAATGTTTTATCAAGACATAATTCTACTTTTACTATCATTTGTGTATGTTGGAGATGGTAGGATTGATGACAGAAGCCCATTCAAAACAGGAAACACAAATTTCAGCCATTCAGAATTAGAACTTGACTGAAGTATAATAATGTTGGGTTAGTAATATGGACAAAAAGGTGTTTAGAATTTTTTTATTAAGCACATTCCACAGTACAAAGCCTTATATCATGAACAATATCTGTACAATTCAACAGTTGTCCAATAAGCTGTTCATACACAAACTTTCCAAACAGGTAACTGGCAAACATAATTACAAGTTAGAATAAGACTATCCCAGTGCTTTGAAACATTAATCTAGCAGTAACATACAGCTGCTCAGTAATGATTAGCGAGACAAAGTCCAGAGTACAGCCAGGATCACTATCATTAAATCCCAGGAGCCAAGCTCCCCTGGGTGCCAGTCACAAACTCCACAGCTATGTTACACCAAGCACAATCAAAAGTAGTTTAGGCTGCATCTTCAAATACCATTATTTCCCATGGAAAAAAAACATGAATTTCATCTTACACATGCATTAAAAAAGGAGAGTTTTCCATAAATACCTTTTTCTTCAGGGCTGCAATAGAAAGTCTTTCACATGACAGCCATTCAATGACATTGGGGGGGGGGGGGTTCATTCATATTACAGCTATCATAAGACAGTTGTGTGACTGTCAACCATATTAAAAACCGAGAACACGGGAAAGGCATCCTCTGATGGATTTGATCATATCCATGTCTTAAGTCTTTGAAGCAGTGCTCCGAGGGGGGGAATTGATGAATGCAAAAAGCAGTTGATTTGTAACATCTAGGAAGGCAAAGAGTGGAATACCAGAAGCAGATCCAAAAGTTGCGCCTTTTGTTCACATCTCACGTGTGCTTTCTTTTGACTGGCAAGCCGGCAGGTGTGCAAGTGAAATATCCAGCCGCAGCTGTTCCACTAAAAGAAGCGATATTCATTCATTGGTCTTTTTTTTATATATTGGTTATCAACATTCCTTGACCCCTCAACCAAAAGAAAAAAGGGAGAGGGAAAGAGAAATCAGGAGTGGCGGCAAAGGAAAAACAAATACAAAACCATGTGACTAAGGAATGACAGTATCCATATCCATGCCAACTACACAGTTCTTAGACCATCCAGTATTATATTTTATTAGTTAATAATTTTCAAAACTAGCATTAAGAAGAAGCCACTAAACAATATTGCCCAGCAATAACTTAAAAAGATGAGAGAGAGAGACTAGGAAGTTTGCTTTTGTACAGGGAAGCGTATGACTTAACTGCCACCACCAGTCACACTTTTAAAGGAGAAGACATTCCAATGACGCGTTGCCATAATCCGCCAGGTTTCTCAACAGAACTGTTAAGGAACACAGACCATCTCTCTTAAAAGATCACAGTGGAATTGCAGTTTCTGCTTCAGTTCAACACATAAGCATGGTAAGATCAAGGACTATCTGAATGGATTGTAAAAGTTGTTTCCAGGTATGCAACTTTGGCCAACGGCATAAGATGGTTTGCAAATATTGCAGCATGGAAAATCAGAACCACTTTTAACTTTTATTTTTTTCTTAAATAAAAAAAAAAGTTCTTGAAGTTTAAAATTAAGATGTTTCACCTCGTTTCTTCTTCTTCTTCTTTTTTAAAAAATCCCAATGGATACCAAAATCCTCCTATTCACAGAGAAATATTTCTAAAGCAATTCATCCCAACCCCATTATGGTGCCAGTAGTAAGAATGCCTTGATGCTTAAAAACGTATTCCTTGAAATCTGCATACAGTATCAGGAGACCCTGACTCCCAGCACTTGGAGGTTACAATGTTTATGTACAATATATCTACATGCTTATACAGTTACGGTATTGGAAATTATGAGGCAAGCACACATGAAGGATTCGACTATACCAAACATGTGGGGGAAGAGGAGGAGGAGGAGGAGGACGGCTGTAGTACAAAGCACAATTAAAAGAAAGGACAGTGCTGTACACCTAGTTTAGATACTCTAGCCCAATTTACAATCGTTAAATTAAAGCAAATTACTGTTGCAGAAATAAGTAAACAATCATCCAAAATATTACTGATCCATTCAGAAATATCTCTATCAGTCCAATTGATACTCCTAGCCAACAGAAGAGGATCCGCATCAGTCGTGAAACGTAAAGTCTACAGGAGGAGGGTGGCTTTGAGAGCAAAGCCCTGTACATTCTGGGTATGTTTGGCACCCACATTTCACTGAGAATGTTTTTCTTCTTCAGAGTCAGATAAAAGTGCAAAGCAAATATAAATTAGGTCAAGTCCTTCCTTGACATCTGATTTACTCCTGGAAAAACAAGCCATCAGTTCAGTGTATATGGGCAATTTACTCATGAAGCTTTGGATCTTGCATTGCAGTGAAGGACAGACTGAATTTCTTCTAGCTGGACTCAGTGAGGAGGACTGGAAAAGGTAAGTTTAGATATAGACTTGTGCTGCTTTGCATCTACACAGCATCTAGAACCACTTCTGACTTTAGCGGTGGCCGATGTCTTCAGGTGTGTAATTGCCAAATGTCCAGTAGTTCAAAGACTGTGGAATCCTAAAAAAGAAGAAGTCTGAATTAATTTCAACAGTCTATAGTTGCTTACTGTCAGATTTTAGGCAACGGTGCACACATCTACAAACACCAGTGGTCACAGCTGTCATTTAGGGAACTGTTCTGCTTTTTCAATGGTATTTCACCACTCTTTAAATACATAGTTTGTCTGGCAAGTATTTTTAAATCCTCTAGGGCTGGCTTGTTTTTGGTACAGTAGTACCTCGGGTTAAGAACTTAATTCGTTCTGTAGGTCCGTTCTTACGCTGAAACTGTTCTTAACCCAATGTATCACTTTAGCTAATGTGGCCTCTCACTGCTGCCATGCGATTTCTGTTCACATCCTGAAGCAAAGTTCTTAACCCGAGGTACTATTTCTGGGTTAGTGGAGTCTGTAACCTGAAGCGTCTGTAACCTGAAGTGTCTGTAACCCGAGGTACCACTGTACTTTATTTGGTTATTTGCCATTCTGTCCACTTCTAACCAATACATTCTGTGGCGGATATCTGGCTGGTGAGATGGTTTCTTCCCCCGTCTTCCAGCCATGCTCACCTGACCTGCAACTGATGTCGTATGACGTCAGGTGTAAGCCAGGTAAAGCTGTGGCTGCAATTTTTCCCAGTTTTTCCTCTGCAAGCCTAGCAGGGACCAGCTCCCCTTGGCAGCTCCTGAGCAGAGCCAACCCCTGTCAAAAGCAGGAATGGTGTGTGATGAGGAACAAAAAGCTACAGTGGAAGGGGAAGTCAGGAGACATCTATAGGGCTATCCACACAAGACAGCTCTGGATCTAGGGCATTATCAAGATAGATTCAACTGATTTAAAGGAAGACCTTTTAATGCAGGCAAGAGTTAAGTTCTCTCTGCAATATTACAGTTATACAAGTGCAGTGCTTTATTGCCTCTCCTGAAACTAATGCAACTTACTGAAATTAAGCACAAAGTAATTAAACCTAATCTTCTATATATTTTTTTTTCTTCCCAAGAGAGGCAAGCTTTGGTGCTCAGTTATGGACATGGGAATTTTGCCGCTAAGAGGCTAAAACATTTTTTATTTTATTTTCCACTAAAGTGTTTAAATAGCGGATTATATTAAGATTATCATATGGTAACAATTTTGATCCTGTTACAATAAAAAAGGAATTCAACAGAAGGCAATAAAATTCTCTTATGGCCAAGAGCGCCAGGGTTGTCAGAAATGATCGACTTTAAAAGGCATATTCATTTGGGACATCTAGAAGGGGAAAGGTGCAGGATTTGGTTAAAAAGTTAGAAACCTACATTACTTGAGCAGAGCACATAAAACGGCTCCTCTATCATTAGTAATATTTGTTATTTTACAGCTTTATAAAACGGAGCAACATTTCTGCCCTGTGATGTGGGAAACACTGCAGAGAATAGGAAACTGTTTTAAACAGAGCCTGGTCACTGGCAGTCCGGCACAATTCACTTGGATTGACAGTGGCTCCACCCTCCAGGGAAACCTGCGAGCCGCCAAGTGTTTTTGGACTCCAACTTCCATCAACGCCAGCTAGCATGGACAGCAGGCAAGGATGGTTTATTTTTATTTCTTTCTATACAGCCCTTCATCTGAGGATCACAGGGAAGTTTACAATATAAAGACACAAAAAGTACCGTATTTTTCGCTCCATAAGACGCACCTTTTCCCTCCTAAAAAGTAAGGGGAAATGCGTGTGCGTCTTATGGAGCGAATGCAGGCAGGAGGCAGGCGGGAAAAGCACCCAAGAGCCGCACACACGCTCCACGCAGCTCTTGCGGGCTTTTCCCCAGGAGGGAGAAGGGACTGACTGGCCGCTTCAGTCCCTTCTCCCTCCTCGTAGAAAAGCCCACAGGAGCCACGCGCTCTTTAAAGGGTGTGCGGCTCCTGCAGGTTTTTCTACGAGGTGGGAGAAGGGACTGACTGGCCGCGTCAGTCTCTTCTCCCTCCTCATAGAAAAGCACGCAAAAGCCGTGTGCTCTTTAAAGGGTGTGCGGCTTCTGCGTGTCACTGACAGGCTGCCCTTCTCCCTCCTGGGGAAAAGCCTGCAAGCGCCGCACACACGCTCCATGCGGCTCGTGAAAGGAAGCGCTGTGCAGAGTCTGGGATGCATAAATGCTCTGCTCAGCGCTCCCTTTAAAAATATTTTTTTCCTTGCATTCCCCTTCTAAAAACTAGGTGCGTCTAATGGTCAGGTGTGTCTTATGGAGCGAAAAATACGGTAGTTAGCATATTAACAAGCAGAAACATTGCCCCCCACCCCAACAGTTTAAAAGACCATAGACTGTTTAATTAGCCAAAAGTCTGGGAGAAAAGGAACGTTTTTGCCTGGCGCCCACTGGAAGTTGCAGTTCGACATCTGAAGGTGCCAAGGATCAGAAACTGAAACCTCCAGCTTCCAGGGGACGTTGTTTTGCTACGGAGTTTTGCACTTTTCTGACTGCTGTTCAATGACTTGGCTACCTCTCTCTCTACTTAAGGGAGACACGGCTTTATGTTTCCAGGGCAACTCAAGTGTAAGCCAGGGTTTGGAAATTGCCCAAGGCCTGTAACAGCAAAGAGGTATTGCCTACAACTGCCCCCACCCCCATTCACAATTATCTCCTGTTGTACATGATCCCCACAACCATGGCAGATCACGCCTCTCAGCTGACTGGTGCCCAATAGGAAAGCATGGGAGTGAAATCCCTTCACTGGTGATTGCTCCCTCCTCCAATGTGTGCCTCTAGCCCATGGGTAGGCAAACTAAAGCCCAGGAGTTGGATCCAGCCCAATCGCCTTCTCAATCCGGCCCACAGACAGTCTGGGAAACACTGTGTTTTTACATGAGTAGAATGTGTGCTTCTATTTAAAATGCCCCTCTGGGTTATTTGTGGGGCATGGAAATTCATTCTTCTTTTCCAAAATATAGTCCGGCCCTGCAGAAGGTCTGAGGGACAGTGGACCGGCCCCCTGCTGAAAAACTTTGCTGACCCCTGCTCTAGCCAAATAACACACCGTCTCAAGGAGCCTGGGAAGGGGACATGAGATTCCCCATTCCTTACAATTACTGTCCTCCTCATAGGAGGCATACACACTTCTTTGGGGAAAGCAGGGTAGAGAGGAGGAGAGGTGTGTTTATCACTCACAAGTTTTTGAGCACACCCTAGTGATAATTCGCTTTGTCCAGTAGCACCTTAGAGACCAACTAAGTTTGTTCTTGGTATAAGCTTTCGTGTCCAGGAGAGACCTGGTCTTAATAGAGACAATAGTGGTACCTCGGGATGCGAACGGGATCCGTTCCAGAGCCCCGTTCGCATCCTGAATAGAACATAAGATGCGACAGCACGTCTGCGCGGGTCGCGTTTTGCCGCTTCTGCGCATGCATGTGACATAATTCTGAGCGTCTGTGCATGCGGCGAAAGCCGAAAGTAATGCGCTCCGTTACTTCTGGGTTGCCGCGGAGCGAAACCCAAAAGCGCTCAACCTGAAGCACATTCAATTCGAGGTATGAGTGTATTGGATTCTTGTCTCATTACACATGTTAATCATCTGCATACTATCCCCTGCTTTTTCCCTGTAGGACTAATTGCAGTCGTTAACAGTCGTCAACAGGTTTGCCATACCCATTGAGTCAATCACCCATCTCCTACTACCCTCCTGAGAAAAAAACCCCTCCCCCTCCCACTGTATATAAGGGTCTGGTGACTTCTGTTTCAGTGTATCTGAAGAAGTGTGCATGCACATGAAAACTTATACCCAGAACAAATTTAGTTGGTCTCTAAGGTGCTACTGGACAATTTGTTTTATTTTTTTTATCTAAAGATGGTTTGCGCTTGTTCTACTGAAAAATCTCACTGAAAGTATGAACAACAATTCACTTTTGCCAGACCCACTACCAGGGATGGCAGTATAGTGGATCCAAAAAGGGCATCCTTAAGATAGCAAGGCTTACCTTGGAGAGCAGTACATTGCAGACTGTTATCTGGAGATGTAAGTGTATGTTCTGGATGGAGAGCGTGTCTCATTTTGTGCATTGGGGGGCACATTTAAAAAATCCCAAATCAAAATGGTATCATCATGGGAACTACTAATGATCTGAAATTCATCAAATTGGAGTCTAAACACACGTCCTGAGTGTTCCTGAAAAATGGCAAAAGAGTTTGCGGTTAGGAGGACAGAAGACTCTGTTTACTGTGTTCATACGTGCACTTGATTATTCATTTCAACTTGTAATTGGAAGGAAATATGAATGCGACCATCATGAGTTTTATAAAACGTTAGTCAAACTCAGAGTAGGCCCCATTGAATGTAATGTTAAGTTAGTCACATTCATTTCTGCATTGCAGGGGTTGGACAAGGTGACCCGTAGGGTCCCAATTCTACAGTTCATTTCAATGGGTCTACTTTGGGTTTGACTAACATCAGAAAGAGCCTCGTGAGATAAAGGATTTCTTAAAGGAAGGAGGAAGCGTGTAGGTTATCATTCAGAAGACAAAGGGGCTGGAGTAATTTAGCACAAATGTGACACCTTGGGACATTTTAGAAACTAATCAGGAAGAGCTGAATTTCACACAGACAACATGCCAAATATTTGCTTTCAACAATTACTGCATTCATTTAATTAGTTTATTTAATTTGTGTACCACCCTGCATGCAAAGATCACAGGGCAGTTCACAATGTAAAATGAGAACACAAAATGCACAATGAAAACAAGGCACACCAGTAATGCCCCCGTTGCCTGCCTACAAACATGTTTAAAAGGGAATAGAATGCTAATCAGCAAAAAGCCTGGTTAAAGAGAAACGTTTTCACCTGGTGCCTACAGATATGTAATGAAGGTGCAAGGTGAGTTTCACTGGGAATTAAAAAAAAGAGAACCATCGCAGAAAAGGCCCATTCTGGTATTGCCATCCTCTGGCAAAAACACACCAAATTTCCACTCCATTACAAGGTAGTAGATTTAGAAACAAGCAGACAAAAGTATGGTCAACGTGTACTACTGTTGCACAATAATATCTGTATAGTTAATGTACATACCACCAATGTACGTAAGCATAGTGTACTTGCTGGGGCACGGGGGTCAAGAGCAGCTTGCAAGTCCCAAACTTTGATTTTGCTATGAAGCAAAGAGAGAAAAGGCAGTGAGAAAACTACAACACCCTCCGAGTACTAAGAACCACAGAAAACCAACCTCCCAAGTGAAAACAGAACTTTGCTTTCAAGCACATACCCATCGTAGGCTCCGCTTACAATCCTCTTGTTATCAAATCTGATGCACCTAACCAGTTCTTCGTGTCCTTCTAGCACTCTTAAACAGGCCCCGCATTCAATATCCCAAAGCCTGAAAGAAGGAACACGTACAACTTTTTCCAAAAAAATAAAAGCAACAACGCATGTATTCCTTCTTATATACCTTTTGCAATTTCCATCACAGCTTGACGTAATTATTTCTGAAAAGGCTATACTCAACACAATATTGGCTGTGGATGCTGAATCACTTGGGGGCCACGCTGGACAGATTCCCTGGAGTAGGGCTCACTGCTTCCCTCTCGCACCAATGGTTAAGCTTGATTACTTGGCTCAAAGTAATTTAATGTACTAAGCAGAGCTTGCATTAAGACCATTTTTCAAAACGGTAAGCGAGTTTCCATACAGCCTTTGCCTGTCCCAATTGCTTTTGACCCTAGCACTGTCTCCCCTCTGAGCTGATGTTACTGGGGAAACCCAGCCAGTTGGAAAGGGTATAAATAAAAAAAATATTATTATTATTTGTTGTTGTTGTTGTTGTTGTTATTTAGCCAAACTCTGTGCAACACTGGCTATACATAACAGGCCAGCAGCTTTGTACATGTGCAATGGCATCTTCCTCCTCTAGAAGCTCACCTGCGGCCAACTGCTACTTGCACCAGGGCATCAAGTTTGTGAGAAACAGTTAACGGAACTAAGAACGGCCGAGAAAAGCACACATATCCCTCGGGGGTAATCTGAAGGCACGTGAGGCTGCTGCCTAGTTTAAGCTAAGCATTCCTGGGTCTGATCAGGGCACTCCTGGGAACTAGATGCATATCATAGATAGATTCCACAATGGAAGAAAGATAGGACAGGCTATACATAAAAAACAAAACCTTTTAAGAAAAATGAAATCCAGCAAGATAAGATGCCAAAACCTAGGACCTGGTGCTCTGGCAGTCAAATGAAAAGGGGGTTGCAATGAAACAGTACTGTTTCCATTTATCTTCACAGATTCCACCCACCCCTTACCTAATGGTATTGTCTGATGATCCACTCACAACAAGCCGATCCCTATACTGCAGGCAGGCAATGCCTCGCTTGTGCCCATTAAGAGTGCGAACAAATTCACATGTGCTTGTGCTCCAGACCTAAGGGGAAAATAAATATTTAACTGCAAAAGATTGAATGGCAATTTGGCACGTTTTGAAATTCTGCATTAAAAGAGAGAGATGAAATGAGACGAAGACAAAATACAGTTTTCATTCTGAAAGCCTTCCCTTTTTTCCGACTGTAGATCAATCCCCCCCCCCCCCGGGAGATTGGAGGGGGGGCACATATGCCAATGATGGGCGTGGTCAGAGGCCAAAGTAATGGATGTGACTCCAACCTTAGTACAGTGGGCTATATTTCAGCTTTACAAAAAGTCAGAGGATTCTACACACCCTGCCAACAATCTCCCCATCCTTCATCTAGGCGCACACCAGCCAAGCAAAAGTCCTTGAGGAGAGGATGTGTTTGGGGAGAATCTCAAGGGCTAGGCAGAGAGAGCTGGAAGGTCACATTCTGCCCCTGGGCAAGAATAAGGTTTTCCGCACTCCCACTTAAATTGCTCCACTTAACCTCATGACAACAGTGTGCTACAAAGGGAAATATCTAAAAAAGCTTAAAGCCATTAAAGCAGCCTTTATCAACAGCGAGTTCCCAGATGTTCCTGAACTACAACTCCCATCATTACTGGCCAAGCTGGCTAGGGATGATGGGAGTTGTAATCTAACAAGATCTAGGGGCCCCTGGTTGAGAAAGGCTGCATATGGGGAATGTCAGACATACAACCACTATCCTTAGAAACTACTTTAATGGGTGTTTCAGCAACACGTTAGTCAGAGACCAAACTTTTTCTCCCATAACTCCTTTCTGAATTTGCAATTTTGAGAAACTGGTTGTCCACTTACTTTAATGGTCCTATCACCAGAAGCAGATACAATATACTTGTCGTCAAAGTCAACGACGTTAACAGCAGCCCGATGGCCAACTAATACGCGGCGCAGAGTGATGTCAGTCGGTGAGGCCATATCCCAGACAGCAATAGATCTGTCCTTTGAACAGGTCACCATTAAGCCATTGCTGAAACGCAAGTGAAGCACAGCCTCGTTGTGATGAATCAGCGTGTTGAGGACTTCACCTGTGTTCACATCCCAAACTCTGCAAAAGCACATAGAAACACATTTGGGATCAATGCTATGCAATAGAAAGCTAGTTTCATGGGTGGTGGTAGTGGTGAGCCTTTAATTGTTTCAAACCACAAACTGCTAATGTCACACTATTCCTGAACACTTATTTTCTAACCTATAACAATTAAATATCATCAGCAGTAGGGCATCATTCTTGCAAAGACACACCACCGTTCATCTCAATGCATGTTCAAGCGCTCAGAAAGCCCTGTCCACCTTCAGCGGTTGTTAATAATAATAATAATTATAATAACAATACCACCTTTATTGTCAATGTACAACCTGTGTACAATGCAATTAACCGAGCCTCCCTCCCCACACAAACACTCAATCTCACTGCACTCTGTGTGTTTGTCACACAACACACCAACCCCGAAAGTCAGTTGCACTATATTATTTTCCGTTCAGCAGCCTAACAGCTCACGGATAGAAACTGTTTTTTAGTTGGTACAACTGATTATACTTCTATATCTCCTGCCCAAGGGTACAAGATTAAAGAGGTGCTGGCCGGGGTGTGAATCGTCCTAAGAATTTTTCTCACTCTCCTAAGGCAACGATCCCTTGCAATGTCATCTAGCGGACTCAGAGAACAGCCCATGATATCATGTGCTGAGTTCACCACCCTCTGTAAAGACTTTCTGTCCGTAGCTGTCAAGCCAACGTACCACACTGTGATACAATATGAGACGACACTTTCTATTGTGGACCGGTAGAAGGAGGTCATCAATTGTTGTTTGACATTGTTCTTTCGCAAGACCCTGAAGAAATGGACTCTTGTTTAAGCGAGGGTGGTTAAGCCCCATTTGTTGTTTGAAGTCACTTTTGCAGGGCTGCTAGGAGACAAAACCGCACGACTAGGGGCAGACCCAGGTCCTGAAAGCAATGTTGGCTCTCAAACTGCTGTAAGCCATCAGGATGATGTAAGGCAGCTGTGGTGTGTGGGAGAGGGTGCTTAGCCCTTCCTCTACGGAGCTTCTGTAACTGTCTTCCCAAGGTCTCCCCCAAATTCAACATATAGGCCACATTATTGGGAAATGTGGCTGGCAGAAGAGGGTTATGTCTTTTCCTCACATTATCCACTGCCAACTGTCCCCAACCAGGAACATTTTAGGTGTCGCACAGAGACTGAAGTGTTTCTGCAATCGTAACGACAGAAGCCATAATTCACAGTATTTAATTAATCTGTTCTGGGGTGTTCCCCAACCCTCCAGAACAGATTTATGGGGTCATGCAAGGAGAGGAGGAGGGCAGGGACGTTCCACTGCACAGCTAAAAGTCCTTGTTGTGCTGGCAGAACTGCTTAGTTAGATACAGTCCTTAATTGGCCTGTAAACCCAAGACTGACTAGTACCAGGAACATGGGAGAATCTAGAGAATTCCAGATTTAGGGGGGCAACCCCTCTTTTCTCAAGAAAGGTTGTACCTTTCACTGGCTGTGAATTTTCCCTTTGCAGCATCCTTCTCACCAGTTTCGCAGCTACAAAAATGCTCACCTCACAGTGGAGTCAGAAGATCCAGTTACAATTACTCTTTCATCATATTGCAGACAGAGAACGGAGCCAGTATGTCCTGTTAATACTTTCAAACATTCCAATCCTGTTTTATCCCAGATCTGCCAAACAGAAACCCAAGAGAATTAGATGACTGCAGAATCACTATCTGTAAAGCCATGTTGAAATGACTCCACAGTCCCTGTGGACATGGGTTCCCCCACTTGTTTCTTCTATACTTTCTATGCCTTTCCGGAAACGCAGAAATACATAATTCACCTGAATATCTGAATTATAGTGTTGTGCAGAGGGAGGTTTTTTTAAAAAAACACAACAACACAGAATCCTGACTGCCATTATTCCTACATACCCCAGCATTACAACATTTTAAATAAAAATTATATTCTGCTTTCCCTGCTTACAAATAAGCTTGAGAATGCACATGTGGTTTTTGCAGAAGCAACAGAAACCAGAACTGGGTAAGATGGTGCAAAAGTGACTTCATTAAGATCTATGGTCCTCTAATGGCCCACAGTGCCCAAACCTCTTTTCTCCTCCTTCCCAAACACTGTTCATGTGTTTTCCTTCACACATTCCCAACTGCATGGGGAGCAGGGGGCACACAATTGTTTGCCTTGCATCTTCTGCCACATTCCTAGCAGCCTGGCAATGCCACCTTCCCAATGTTGAGGCTCAACGCAAAAAGGAAGCATTCACTATACTCTCATAGGGTGCCCATGTCGCTTAGAACCCTGAATGAACAGTATGGGGAGCCTATACAAGCCTCCCCACTGTAGAGTTTCAGCCTTAGCACATTGAGGGGCTGCAAAGACAGGCTGCCAGAACACAATGAAAGGGACAGTGCCAGTGAGCACGTTCTCATTCTCCTCTCTTGTGATGAGGAATGCTTAATTCAAGGAAATGAGGCAGGCTACAAGCACAGACTTTTTGTGCGTGTTTAAAAAAAAAAATTTTTAGAAGGTATATATTGTATTCATCTGTGTTATGCTCTGACGTGCTCTCATACTGTGATAGCTGCCTTGGGCATTCTCTTTTAAATTGAATAACAGGGTTTAATACATGCTTAAAGGTAAAGGGACCCCTGACCATTAGGTCCAGTCATGGCTGACTCTGAGGTTGCGGCACTCATCTTGCTGTATTGGCCGAGGGAGCCGGCGTACAGATTCTAGGTCATGTGGCCAGCATGACTAAGCCGCTTCTGGCGAACCAGAGCAGTGCACAGAAATGCCGTTTACCTTCCCACCGGAGTGGTACCTATTTATCTACTTGCACTTTGACGTGCTTTCGAACTGCTAGGTTGGAAGGAGCAGGGACCGAGCAACGGGAGCTCACCCCATCGCCGGGATTCGAACCGCCGACCTTCTGATCGGCAAGCCCTGGGCTCTGTGGTTTAATCCACAGCATCACCTGCGTCCCTTAATACATGCTTAACCAATAATAAATACATAAACCTCTGGAACAAAAGAGAAATTTTAAGAATTACATCCTGCTTTTTCAGATCTGCTCTTTCTTCTTGCGAAAAGCAGAATGTAGCAGAGGCTCAATGGGAAGCATGTTGTATTCTAGACTATTAGTAAGGGCTCAAGACTTCTTCATCTTCAACCAAGCAATATTCTACTTTTGTACAGCAATGAATCATAGAATTGTAGAGTTGGCAGACGTGAACAAATGATCTCACCAGAAACAAGACAAAAAGTAGTCAAGAAAGGCCTTTTTACCTTAATGGAGTTGTCCCTTAAGCCACTGATAATCTTCTCATCATCATACTGTAAACAGTAAACACCTTTACTGTTTTCAGAACGGCATTGAATTCTTTGCAAGTTGTGCCTTCCACATCGCCAGTTAGACTCTATAGTCTAAAAGAGACCAAAAAAAGGGGGTGGGTGGGTGATGTAGAATACCGACACGTTTTCATATCACACGTTTAAGACTACGTTGCAATTCCATACCCACTTACCTGGAAGGAAGCCTCACTGAACATAATGGAACATGAGTAGACATGTCTATGAGTAGATATGAAGAGGATTGTTCTCTAACTTATCCCAAGCCTTCCCTTAACCCCCCCCCCCCGAGTTGTCATATCAGGAAGAAAGCAGCATCTGAGTTAATGAACATAGAATTCTGTGGCAAAAGACGATTCAGTCTGCAAACCCAGTTTGTCCAAAGGAAAACCACACGTCTACATGCAAGTCACTGCAGTGTGAGACACCTAAATGCCAGAATTAACCTGGAAAGAGGATTTCTGTGTTAATTTGAACAGATTGGCTGTTACAGCAACCTGAGAGGTAGGAGGGATTTTTAGACTGGGAACCCAAACAAGTCAGCTTTTGCCCAATCTCTAACTTGCAATATTAACAGTGGACTATCCTGCTGCTGCATGTTACATTTTCAACCCAGCTTGCACCATGGGGATTAAAAGCAGTGGATTTAATGGAAGGGTCGCCGTAAGCTACTCTCAGCCCAAACGTAGACCCTCTATTGAAGGTTAATTCCTCTGGGCAATGCCACAGGGCTGTTGTAAACCATTCAGAGCCTACCCTGCAATATTCAGTGTGGCACCATAGAGCTGTCATGGTCACTGTCTCACAGCAAGAGTCTCTTCAAATCTGAAATACTGGGACAGTGCACTGAATGTTCTTAGGAATTTGCATAATCAGGACTATTTTTTAAATGTGTCTGTTTTAAATAAAAACTGAGTTAGAAAGCGCACAACTCTTCTTTTTGCTGCTGTATTTTGGAGGGTGGCCAATCTTGGGTTATGCTAAAATCTTGAATTTCTCCCCCAATTTCTATAGGCAACTCTCACTTCCATTCCTAGGGACATTTTAAAATAATCTAGGGCTATATTCAACACTGCAGCTAGGCTTTCACAAGCGACATCTGTGCACCCAACAAAACTTGCTCTTCTTCTCAAGTTCCCTTCACCCCCGTACGTGCCTTCAAAATTAAGTCAAGGGGGTGTTGGGGAACGCTCCAGAGCAGATTTGGGGAGTGTGAGGGGCAGGGAAGAGGGGAAGTCCCATTGCACAAGTGGAACTCTGCTTGCACAGTGTTTCACGCAACCCTTAATATTTATTTATGCATCACCCATCCAATTTGCTGGGAGGTTCACACAGACACATAAATAATTCCAGGTGTGAACTATGAAATGGTTCTCTGTACCTTTTTTTATATCTATGTGCCTCTTTTGTCATCCTCTTTTGCTCAATTCCCTGGGAGGGAGAAAGAGAAGGGGAATAATGGAGCACAATTCAATGGAGGAAGAGGCATAGAGAAATAACTGCCTCCTGTACCCCTTGTCTTGAGTCTTCACTAGCCTTTTCTGCCTGCAAAGTAATCAGTAGCATTTTGTTGTGCCATGACCACATCTTCTTCATCATCATCAGTAACTTCCCACCAGACCGCTAATTCCTCTCCCTCCCCCAATTACCTGCTTTTCTTTTCCGTCTAACTCAATGTTCTGTCTTGGATTGTTTTGTGGGGTTTGCAACTCCCTACAGAGGTTTTCCATCCCACAAAAAAAGGGGTTTTGTAAACATTACAGTATCCCCCAAGCCTACTTATACCTCTCTCAGGTGCAGAAGTGGTGCAGTTTTGGCAACAAAAAAGATTTTAACTCCTCTCCAAACTTTGCAAACAGAGGGAATAGAGGTCAGAGTTTTCCAAACTGTGTGTGTCGACTGCGTCCAAACATTTGTGCGTTGACTGCAGTGTATTGATGTGTCTGTGAATTCTCCCTGCGCTCCTCCCAGGCTGAAAAGGGGTTAGTTTAACCTCTGGCTTGCTAGTAAAACAGAATTACTGTGTCATGAAATGATGCATGTCTAAAAAGTGTGTCACCAACATGAAAAGTTTGGAAAGCTCTGCAGTAGGTTATATATTTACTAGTGTGGCAAACAGCCAAACAGCGTGGACATTTACTTTCCCTCTCATGGGGAAACACTGTTTTGCCCTGTAGCTAATCACCCATAATTCCAGATTGTGCACACCTAACTTTGTCTTAAAACAAGTGACCTTGCATTGTTTTCTGCATCCAAACACATAGCCAAGGAGAAATCTGTAAATTTCACAGTTGTTCCTCTTTGTCTACACCACTACAAATGGGTTGTACCAAAGGCACAGGAGTTGCATGACCACAAGTTCTGGACTGTAGTCTTAGGTAGTATAAACACTCCCAGGAAATGCATTTATTATAAAATGGGAAACTTGATATAAACCTGTCTTTTCTCCCCTTCAAACAACTGATTGAAACATAGATTTAAAATAAATTCAGTCTATGTTGGATGGGCATAAAATAGCCCTGCAAGACTCAGGTAGTAGTCAACACAGAAACCCAGCTGATTAGTATTAACTGGCTAATTCATATGGTTATACATATGTGCTTCAGTTGTTTACAGTTCCCCACAGTGGCCACGTGGGCACTCAAATCGGTCACATATTTTGGCATGCCACTGATTCTTGAGGTATTGCACATAAGCGCCTGTTCACCAAATAAAACACCAGTCAAAACAATTCTACCTAAGAGGTTTAGGGAGAAACATGCTTTCCATTTTGTGCAATTTTCAGATTTTTAAAAAGCTCCTTTATAAAGTTACCAGAAGAAAATGTGGGCTGCAAATCAAAGCAACTGGAGCGTGTTATTCATCCTCGGGCCAGAGAGCTGTGAATCAGTAAGATCCATGCAGGTGCACAGTTTAATTCTATGAGTAGATGTGATTTCAGAGACACATTAATGTGGTGTTGCTACTGTGGGAAAATATTTTGTATTTTTGAGAATTTGTAAAATCCCCTTTGCCGTGTCAGTTGCCAGTATACTGGGAAAGTAGCCACAATACACAAAAAGTATACAGCTGCACAGAAATTGGCAGGAGTAGAAACATATGCGACTACAAAGCAGAAGGATTCGAGAGAACTAAATATAGCTGAGTGGGTGGGCCCTTTGAGGACCATCAGGAAAAGGCCCTGCTGAATGCAGCCCTCTGTAACCAGGCACATTGGAGGCTGTGGGTATGAAACATATTTCTAATATATGCAGCTCTGATGCAGGCATAACAGGCCAATCACAAAACCAAGAACCAGGAGCACCTAACACTGGTGCACTTTCATTTTGCCATACTTGTGACTGATGCCTTGTGATGGATTGTTTCAACATACTCTAATTGAGGTAGCCCTTGAAGACTGTACAGATAGATACTCCATTTCTGAATCCCGATGCCTGGCCATTAGCAGGAGTTGGGCTCAGGTGGGGCGTATTAAGTCATCTTCTTGCTGCATTGGCTAAGTTCTGGTCTCATTCCAAGGCTCTGGGTGCAATCTATGAAGACCTAAATGGCGTTGGCCCTAGGGAGCACCTTTTCCCACACGAGTCTTCCCCTCTCGTTAAGATGTGCATCAAGATTTCTGCATCCTCCATATTGAAAATGGCAGAATTATGGGGGGAAATTATGCAAAGTTTGCAGACTTTATAGGGGTTATGGAATCCAGCTTTTCTTAGTACAGAATTTGAGCTGCCTGATTGCTTATTTTATTTATTTCAGTACTGAGTGCATGCAGTCCTAGCATCAGCTATGGAAAATGACCTTGGATGGTCTTTCCAATTTATCAGCCTTGTAATTTACAGCTGACTTCAGGAGTCTAGGGCCACTGCTGTACTATGTACTGCTGTACTATGTTCTGTACTGCCCTACTATGACAATTACAAGTGGGTTTTCTTTTTTAAAAAAAGGCTTCTAGCCAGACATGTAATTCTTACTAAAGTGGGAAGTCTGCGTGTCTGGACCATATTGTTGCAGTGCAATTGAAGGTTAATATGACATAATGCTCTTACCAACAAAACAAATCAAAACCCTCCATAGAGAAACAAGTGTATTAAGCGAGAGAGAAATCCAGCCTAACCTTCTCTTTGATATTCTCACTTTCTTCACTGAGCTTGTTTTTTGTATGGACAAATGATCAAGTCATATGTGCCTGTCCTGCAGTTGGTGAGTGGTGTCACCCGGACAACAGATCTACTACATCAGAGCGGAGAACTAATTCTTAGAGATATTGACATCAGCCTAGAAGTAAATGATGCCTTTCTGCAACATTCCTAGCACCATACTACATAAAAAGAATACGGCCATAGAAACTGCATGAGTGGCTCTCGATCTTCGTTCTAAGCCTTAATAGTTACTGTCACTTTGATAGGAAGAACGAGAGGAGCAGGAATAATGATCTCCATAACGCAAGGCAGCACTAAGGAGGCTGCATGTGTGCAGCTCTTAACTTTCATTTTTGGTCCCTGCCCTAGATAGCACCTGAAATAGCTCCACGGGAACTATAAGAGTGTCTGTGGTGGCGGTGGTGGAAGGAGGAAGAACTCTGAGGGCAAGTAAGGCAGAGATTCTCCAATCAAGTGTTCACAGGACTGCAATTCCATTTTAGTCTACTTACTCTGAGGAAGCATATTGCTCATTGTGTTATCTTTCCAGCATGGCTGGAAATACCGTATTTTTCGCTCTATAAGATGCACCAGACCACAAGACGCACCTAGTTTTTGGAGGTGGAAAACAAGAAAAAAAAAATTCTGAATCCCAGAAGCCAGAACAGCAAGAGGGATCGCTGCGCAGCGAAAGCAGCGATCCCTCTTGCTGTTCTGGCTTCTGGGATAGCTGCGCAGCCTGCATTCGCTCCATAAGACGCACACACACTTCCCCTTACTTTTTAGGAGGGAAAAAGTGAGTCTTATAGAGCAAAAAATACGGTATATTGAAAATCAAGCAATAGATGTGCCCAGAAGTCCTTGTAGTGAATAATGCTTCAATTCCTTGATCACTTCTGGATGGATATATATCCATTTTTCTATCTTGTCTCGACGGACGGAGGGAATGTAGGTGGATATATTAACCCTCCCTTCCTTGGGTCCAATAGGTGGAATCTTTTTAATAGCTTGGCCACATTCTCTATCCCCACTTCAAAATCTTGCAGGGGAGGGGGGAGACAGGGAGCTTCCATATGTCACAAGACAGGAGAGCAAAAAACAGTGTTTGTAACTGCTCATGAGGAATAAATTATATCTGTACTAATTCTAAAGGAATAATGAAGAATTTGGCCCAGCATCATGGATAATATGGAAAAGGCCCAGGGATTTAGAATTGGGAGATCAACAGTACACCTGGCAATCTGCCTATTAACACAGTCTGCTAATAAGAGTCAAATTGTACTACAATATTTTGGGACTGTGTCCAAGCACATGATTAACTGAACCAAGTCAGATTTCCACAAAAACAAGTTTTGCATACCTAAATAAAATTTCCTGGGAAGAACCCAAAAGTAGTCTTCCCTTTAAGGGAGTTCCTAAAACAGTTAAATCTGGCAGGTCAGCACAATGGATCCAGGCAGTATCAGAAGTTATTGGACCACCCTGAACGCAAGAAAGCCTCTTCATAAAACTATTGCCCTCAACTGCCTGCCACTGTGGAAGGAGAGAAACCATTTACCTATTTCCAATAATCACCCCCTCCCAAACGCAATGGAATGTTGTGCGTTTTAGGCACAAGACTGTGTTCTTATAAGACTTTTGCTGGGGATTAAACACACATTGATGTCAAGTCTACAATGTCACTTGCCAACTCCTACTTGCAGCTGCATGTATTTTTGGCCCCAAATTTAAAGAGGGGTCAAAAAGGCCAGGTTACAACTCTGCTATGCATAATTCCTCACTGCCATTGAGTTTAACAGTTTCCTTTTAAACTGAATCAGTGCACTGATGTAGCTAATCACAATAAATTAAACAGTTTCCCGCTCACATTAGTAGCAAGAAAAATTATGTGCCTCAGATCTCTGTGTCCCCCTAGAAATAGCTGCTCCACGGTAGTGTAATTTTTGGTCCTTGGTGATCTGTTGATGTCCAAGCCTAAGCATCTTTTGAAAAACTTTCTTTTTGTTAGCATCTAGCAGCAGGAGGGGAGAGGCTAGGAAAGGTTCTCAGCATTTTTCATGTCTGATTTACTTCTATTAACATCTTTAAAATGAATGAGTGGCCCCAGCCTTTTGGAAACTGTGCAGGTTGCAAATTTAAACAAATAAAAAAAGATTGACTGCTGGGAAATAACAGATATAATAAAACTATTTGTATTACGTTGTACCTTGATGCCAATCTTTTTACTGTAACCATTAAACAGTAGGGCTGGGCGATACCAGCTTTTCAACATCATGGTATATCGCCAGCCAAACATTGTGGTTTGGCTATATAAATGTGTTCTTTTATTGGGGGGGGGGCTATTGGGTTGTTGCTTTTATTTTTATTTTGTGGTTTTATATCTTGATTTTATTCTGTGAACCGCCTTGAGACCCCCGGCTATAGAGCAGTATATAAATTCTATTTATCTATCTATCTATCTATCTATCTATCTATCTATCTATCTATCTATCTATCTTTATTATTATTATTATTAATGATGATAATAATAATAATAATAATAATACTGCAATGTTGAAAAAAACAAGATGCCTTGGCCTCTGCTCATGAGACACTGGGTGAAACTGCCCCAGCTCTCACCTTGAGAGATGAGGGGGTTTCACCCAGGCGCTTGCAGGCTGGGATGATGCAAAGCTCAGCTGGGGATCGAGAAGGTTCCCCCTCCCCTTGCTGAGACAGCCCCGGTGCATTTCATGCAAGCGGGCGGAAAATTGGGGTTCCTTTAACTGCTCGCTGCGGGGAGCAGCAACCACGCTCCCCTCAGCTGAGCAGTTTCAGGGAGCCCCCACCCTGCCGGAGCCAGAGCCGACTGCTCGACATAGCTGTCAACCTTCCCTTTTTTTGCAGGAAATTCCCTTATTCCAGCGCCGTTTCCCACTGTTTCCCGCTGCTATCCCGGATTGTTAGATATCCCGTAGCCTGTCCCCGGGACAGGCGAGGCTGCTGATCCCTTATTTTCGAGGCTGCTGATCCCTTATTTTCAAATCTGAAATTTGACAGCTATGCTGCTCGACTGAGACAAGGGCAGCTGCACGCACCTCAGTCAAGCAGTTTCAAGATTCACAGGGAGGCACAAGCTGTATCAGCGCCTCACTGATACAGCTTGTTTCTCCCTCTGCCTCATATGAGGGCAGAGTGCGATGGCAGTTGCACTCAGCGATATATCGCTGGTGAAACCGCCGTCGCTCCTGAGTCCCTCTGCTACCACTGCCTGCTGGAAGAAGGAACTGTTGACTCCCTCCAGCGGATGCTGCTGGCAAAGGGACTCAAGAATGGTGGCGGTTTCACCAGCGATATATACTGCTGAGTGAAGCCGACATTGAGGTCTGCTTCTCATACCAGTCCTGGGCAATATATCTCCCAGGTCTACTAAAAAGCTATAAATACTCTCCTTTTACTCATAAACAAAGATCTCTGAAGAGACCATTCCCTTCAAATAAGAAATAAAATCCTCTAAATTTATCAATTTAGGGGGAGGGAAATCAAACGGTCCCCCAGAACAGATTAAGTTCAAAAATCGAGGTACCACTGTATGACTATTCTGAGTATGGGTAGGGTACAAAAATGTTCTTTCTACTAAAGTCTGGGAGCACAACATGCTGAAACGTTGCAGGCTGCATTATCCAGTCTATCATTATCAGCACCTTGTCTTTAATTAATTTAATTTGAAAGTTGTAATGTAATGTTCACTTATACTATATAAATTTACTTATTTGTTTGTTTGTTTGTTTGTTTGTTTGTTTGTTATAGCTGGGTAAGTAACAAAGAGCAGAGGTTTGTCAATCATTTTTTCCCTCTCGCCCCTGCAATTTAAGCACCCATTTGGAATGGGTGAAAAAGAATAGACCTCCTCTCCCAGTTTTTGAACCACTGCCCTCTCCCTTGCTTTCACCACCAGAAAAGCACACAGCACAAAGGTTAGATAGAATAGAAATTCTCATGATAATAAAGCTTTGAGACCTATGTACTCCAATTATCATCAGGCTTGCGATATGCTATTAGAAAAAAAACCCCTAAGGAGAAATTTGATGATCTAAACTTATATTACTAATACTTTTATTATTTTAAAGCAGAAATAGTTACTTGGCCCTATTCTAGTGACAGGGCAGGATTAGTGGCTAAGCTAAATTCTCCTGTGCTCTATTTGAGTAATTGTAACTGAGCAAAGAGATTTGCAAATATTGGAAGCTTTGCTCTGTTCAGCTTTCGGTAAGGCCAAGAGTCCTGATCCTCTGGGCACAGAAATGCTGACGTATACACCAAACTCAGAGAGAACAAAAGAACGCAGACATGGATCTTTTGCCTCTGCTGTAATAAATGGAGTGGCCACCATCCGCAGACCAGCTCCATGTACACAGAAAACCTGGATCAGAATACATTAGCTTCTTTCCCTGCAACTCAGTAAGTTATTGTGAGTTTATCACATCACCTAACTTACTCTGCTTTGATACTTTCACATTTCTCAATTCCTTACTTTACGGTAACACTTCTTAAATCCGCAATTCTTTAAATCCACGGCTGCTCGTTCTCATAATTCTTTTTTAAATACTTCTGCCGAAGATCCTTATAACACTGAAACACATTTCTAAAAAGCATGGCAAAAGAATGAAGTTTCATGAAAACGCAGCTTCAAACTCGGTACAGTTTAAAACAAGGTTTTCGAAAACATACCTCTATATCTTGTATTATCTTTGGGTACAGTGACCTGTAAAATGAATTAGGAGGGCCATCTGTGGGTCTGTTTTTAAACAGGTACTGATCCCTATAATAATAAAGAAGAGAGAGGTGAAATTTCGCGTTTAGAAACAACAAGCCTTGCAAAATGCACTAAGGGTAAAAGCTATAGTCCTTAAAGCTGCCTACTTGACAAGTCAACTGTTGCTATGGCAAGAACAAACCATGAGCGGTTATATTTGCCCGTCTTTTCTTATGCCCCACCAACCCACAACCCTGCTCATAACCTGAGCTGGGGGTAAGAGTACGTACAACTGCAGTGACATGGGTAAGGAATGGGCCTGCATAGCTCTTGCATGCCTCCTGTTTTTGCTTTTCCTATAGTAGCAGAGAAACCGGACCCACCTCAACTTCCTGAGCAAGACCAAAGGGCAGGAGTCACCTAACAAACCCTGCCAGCTGAAGACCTGTGTGAAGGCTTCCACTTGCACAACAGGCCTTCCCACCCCCTCGTGTGTCCCCCCTGAAATTGGCTCAGGATTTGTGTCAGGAGAGCACCCAGAAAAATCAGGTGGGGGAAGGTAAGGGGAGAGGATCGGTCTGCCTGGCAAGCTAATATGCTTGTGCAGACAGAATGTTTGCAACAGTACAATGTTAAATTCCACCCAAAGAATTGTGGGGCCTAGAGCATCTATGGCTTGCATGGCTCCTCCCATATCTTGATGGCGCAGGGGAGCATACCCGGGTATGGGTGTAATTCTGGGAGACCACTCCTAGCATTTCTGCTGCGTACAAGTTACATTGCTCATATGGAGTTTAACATATTCTACCACCTCATAGAAATGCACACTTAAGGTGGTTGGCATAATGGCTATTTACAGCAGAAAGGTAGTCAAGGAGCAAGAAGGCTGAAGACCAAAAAAGGGGGAGTAAGAGCACACAAGTACCAATTTTTGAAGTCATTTACTGTCATGTAATCTTTCTACTAAGAGTTTAAGTTGCCCAGATGTGCCCAGTGTGTCTTGGAACTGTATCTGTTCTAAAGCAAAGGAGCAAATTTTGCACAGATACTTACCAGCCCCTTCTTTCCGATAGCCCCTTCCAAAGTGGATCGGTTCGTACCATTCTTTCAATAAGCTTCTTCCATAGCATTCCTTCTGAAATAACTCGCTGCCATTCCTTACACACCAGCTCTGCTGCACAGAGTGACCTGGCATCAAGGTAGGAGAGGATATTTTCTGCTATGTGATCTAAGCCTTGCTCTAGCAAGAGAGAAAAGAAAAAGAAATCACTGTCAGTCTTTTCATAGCCAATGACTCTCTTGCCTGCAAATGTACTGTGCATGCTATGAGGCTGTACTGCCTCAGGGGGACAGTCACACACAACAGATTTAGCCTTTTTTCACATATTTATATTCAATTTATGGGACGCGGGTGGCGTGGTGGGTTAAACCACAGAGCCTAGGACTTGCCGATCAGAAGGTCGGCGATTTGAATCCCCGTGATGGGGTGAGCTCCTGTTGCTCAGTCCGTGCTCCTGCCAACCTAGCGGTTCAAAAGCATGTCAAAGTGCAAGTAGATAAATAGGTACCACTCCAGCTGGAAGGTAAACAGCGTTTCCGTGCACTGCTCTGGTTTGCCAGAAGCGGCTTAGCTGTACACCGGCTCCCTCGGCCAATAAAGTGAGATGAGCGCCGCAACCCCAGAGTTGGTCACGACTGGACCTAATGGTCAGGGCTCCCTTTACCTTTACATCCAATTTATTACTGCACAATTTTGGATAAATGCAATGTAACACTGACTATATGGCAAATTGCACAGCACTGTGATAGACTTTGAGGAGCTCTTAGGCCTATGGGACAAAGTGCCTATGGATCCAAATGATGTTATCTGAAAAAAATGCCTGGGCTGGGATCCCAAGAGCTACTTTAAGCATGCCCAAAGGCTTACTTGCTCCCAGTGAAGTTTTTACATTTTCCCCCTAAGAACAGATCCCATCACCCCCCAGAAACTGTTTTGAAAGTGGCTTGCCATATGGCTTGGAGCCTGCCATTCCAGTTCAAAGCTCCATACTGCTCTGGATCCTGGCCTTCGTTCTTTATGGTAACATTGGTTACCAGGCTTCTAAAAAACCATTTTATCAAAGGCATGCCCACAAGCAGAGGCTGGATCAGAGTAGCAACTACATTCAACTAGAAGTCTCAAGCCATTTTCTCTCCAGAGCCTTTATTTGTTTAAAGTAAAACAACTGTGCATCCACACACATGACATCCACATACATTACATACTTGTTGGTCTTTTCTTACGTGTCGAACCTTCAGTCTAACACATTAGTATATTTGCCTGGAAGAGTCAACATGGTGGAATTAACCACCACGTGGACTGCCTGTGTTTTGATTCTTAACAACCCTCTTCCCAGGAACCTAGTGAGTTATGGATAGCACCTGGCAAGCTTATTATTTTCTTGGCTTTTCAAACTCCATTACTGATTATCTAAAAAACATAGTATTTTACTAGTTAGAACACTGAAATACTGGTTGGCCAACAAATTGAAAAGCCACCCAAATTGTAGAACAGAGACCCAAGCCTCTTTTGGGGGGGCTGGGAGCCCCAAGGTTCTCCAATATCCTACAGATAACTATTTTGTGGGGTGGGGAGCCCCCAAGCACTGTTCCAGCAAGAAGTCCTGGGATGAATTCTTTGGGCCAGGAAAATGTCATGGTCTTCTCCACTGGAATTAGGAGACAATTGTCCAAAAGGATTCAACTGTTATTGATATTTTATTAACCAATTAACATAGTACTAGGGAAGGCAGGAGATTGACAGTCATGGTCTTTCATTCCGGACACATTTTTAGGGTAACACTGAGAAAGTGTGGAGGTGGATATAATGGGAAAGTATTCTCCTGGTCTCTTGAAAGAGATTCGGAGCTCTTTGAAGTATTGGTTCTTGGTGCATTTTCTTCTGTCTTTGCACTGCTTGGCTGGAAACTGATTTCGGGAACAGGGGACGCCATCCCTGCAGTAACAGCTCAGTAGCTGGTGCTACCATCCTGAACTAGACACGCTGCTCTAAAGTTTCAACATGTACAAGCCTAGCAACCAATAATATGCACTTTCTACGCCAGCAAAGGAAAACCACCACATAATTTGGCACTGGCTGCAGAATTCAGTAGCCTGAGAATCCCGGCTTTGATGTTTCAAGAAGTTTCAAGCCGTTACGGCTGCAAAGACAGGCTTGGTAAAGTGTGGCTAATGCCCCGTTGGAAGCCAGAAAAAGAAGCTAAGTATGATTTGCAGTGGTCAATGAAGAGGCTTCAGAACTATAACCCTTTCCATGCTTTGAAGTGCCAGAATAAAGCGAGGACGGCATGAGCCATGTCTGTTCAATACCTGGCCAGTCAATTTTCCTTGATGCACAGAGTACCCACAACCCTGTGTCAATACTGTTCTGGCATCTGATGAGGAAACTATTGTGCTCTTGCACATTATATAGTTCAGGGGCAGCTGAAATCAAAGGGCAAAGCTTCCTCCTCAACACAGATGGAAGACAAAAACAAAAGTACCAACCACAAAAGCTATTCATACTGAAGTGCGCCAGCGGCATCTAACCGTGGTGACTTTATTAGATGGGAAGACGGAAGTGGCAATGAGCTTTTGGGAGATGACAGAAAAATTTTAAAAATGTTAACAGCTTGTGCATTTCAAAAACAGTTTAATTTCCTTCAGACTTCACAAGCATCCTCTCTCTTGTGGTAAAGCAAAATTGGCGTGGAGCAGGTCAAAACAATTCTATAATCCAAAGTTAATGGATGAAACTAAGACTTTATAATGGAAGCTAGCAGCAGCTCACTTTCCAATAGCAACATTCAACCTCTGGACACTTTGGTTGCTTATATAGGCTGAGATTGCAGTTTATGAGTAATCAGAGCCCAAATTAAAAATCTAAACACTTCAGTTTCTACAGTTCAAGGTAGACCAATCCATCCTACTATAGATATTGGCCAGCCATTATAATGTATGGGAGTCTACCTATTCTGGCCAGTAGGAGGCAGACCTGCCAGAATCCTCACAGAAAAAGACTAAGGAGCATTCCTTATCACCAGCTAATTCTCTGTGTACAGGAAGGTAAAACTGCAACAGATGTTATAGCCTGCATGAACAGTTGTATCAAAAGGATCCCACAGATCAAAGTGGTAGTGAGCTAAGTTCCCGACTCTAGCAGACTTGAGGAATGAGATAATAAACATTAATTAAAATGCTAGAATGCTCAGTTTATGTTTCATCCACTGTAGTGCAGCCATGCAGATGTATTCAGAAGTTGAGTGACAGCTATCCCCAACCTTGGGTTCTGCAGATATTGTTGGACTTCATCTCCCATCATATGAAGCCAGCATGGACAATAGTCAGAAATGGTGGAACATGTGGTCCAGACCCCAGAACACAGTAGCTTCTTTGGAGGGGAGACCAAACTACTTGAAGACTGCTCCTGAAGACAGTTCGGAAACTTCAATTGGTCAAGAATTCAGCAGCCAGACTACTGGTCTCATGCTGGTGAAATTCTCTTTCATCTGACACACACTTGAGCAAGGTCCTTGTTAGCATACCTGTAAGTTATCCATTATATCTGGCTACACTCACTTTTTATTAATTTCAATTTTGTACTGATTTTAATTATGTCAGTTTGGTTTGGATTGCACAGTATTGCACAGATATTTTTTGGATACTCCTGCTCTGGGAACTTTTGGAAATTGAAGAGCCGGTTATAAAGTCTCCACATAAAGTATTGTTGATCAGATTTTAGTTATATCCTTTCCTGCCTTCTTCTCCATGTTTTATCTTAACGGAATCATTTTTAAAAGAAAAGTTAATGAACAATCCCATGTGGGAAAGAACCAATCAGAACAAATAAATCCTGATGACTGTTACAGTGTGGTGATTTATACCATGTGGAACAGAACTAAAGGATGTATTTTTACTGAAATTAGTGTTCACAGACATGTGTGTGCCTGGTTTGCTGTGCTACTAAAAAAAGAACACACACTGCTGGTGACATGACTGGCTTCTGACAATATTTAATATATTATACTTAGTATTACATATAGAAACAGAAAACAGTATTCCATACCTAAAATTACTGGTTTCCCCCCTTAAATATAACTTACTTTAGTTTACCGTGGTACCTCGGGTTAAGTACTTAATTCGTTCCAGAGGTCCATTCTTAAGCTGAAACTGTTCTTAACCTGAAGCACCACTTTAGCTAATTGGGCCTCCTGCTGCCGCCGCGCCACCGAAACACGATTTCTGTTCTCATCCTGAAGCAAAGTTCTTAACCCGAGGTACTATTTCTGGGCTAGCGGAGTCTGTAACCTGAAGCGTATGTAACCCAAGGTACCACTGTATTAGAATTCTTGATTTACCTTATATTCTCAATAACTCTTTCCTAAGGCCACAAAAGACCATCACAAGTTACTCAATATAAAAACAGATAAAAGCTAAACAGGATAACCGGAAAGCCATCAAAGTTAACTATGCAGGTTATATATAGCCCCAGGTCAGTTTTGCTCCTTAAACATAAGGATTCTTTTTATCCTTCTTGTTCAGTGTTAGAAATTCAGATATATAAACTAGGTGCCAAATAGCTTCTTAAACCAGGGTTACAGTCATCAAAACAGAATGTCTAGTTGCCATTTTGGGGCCAGACAGCTCTAGAGTCATATTTTTCACTACGACTTTTTGGTTCCTCAAATTCATTCTGATCGTGCAGATAAAATATCACAGACAGAATTCTACAAGGTGTGCTGCTAGTGCATGAAAACAGTCAAGCTCCAAGGATCCACAGGCATGCATCTCCAGATGGTGGAGACGTCAGGTGCCATGAGGACATCTTCACTTGATGACAAGTGGTTGATAAAGGTAAAGGGACCCCTGACCATTAGGTCCAGTCATGACCGACTCTGGGGTTGCGGCACTCGTCTCGCTTTATTGGCTGAGGGAGCTGGCGTACAGCTTCCGGGTCATGTGGCCAGCATGACTAAGCCGCTTCTGGCGAACCAGAGCAGCGCACGAAAATGCCGTTTACCTTCCCGCCGGAGCGGTACCTATTTATCTACTTGCACTTTGACGTTCTTTCGAACTGCTAGGTTGGCAGGAGCAGGGACCGAGCAACGGGAGCTCACCCCGTCGCAGGGATTCGAACCGCTGACCTTCTGATCAGCAAGTCCTAGGCTCTGTGGTTTAACCCACAGCGCTACCCACATCCCTTAAGTGGTTGATAGCCAGGTGCAAAATGTGCCTGGTGAATTTCTAACACTGTTCTGGTTATAAAGCGAGGGTAACTTATAGCCATCCAGCTTTTGTTGGGACTTCAACTTCCATTACCCCTACCCACTGGGAATGCTGGCTATGGCCAATGGGAATCTGGAGTCCAACACAATCATCTACTATGGTAAAGAAAAGAATTGCCTAGTGGCAGATATCTCAAACCATCAACTTACACCCTGATGTACAACAAAAGGTACACTTGGGTCACCTAATGCTCTCTCAGGGACTCAAGGGCAAAGAGCTAACTCAATGAACAAAATGGTCTTTCCAATCCAAGCCTGCTAGGTGCTAAGAGAGACTTAAGAGTGCCTTTTCATAGAGCAAACTAAGCAGTGGAGAACAGCTAAAAATGCAAAAGGGTACAGTTATTCAGGCTGGAGCACTCCTTCTCCACAAGACATTGTTTCTGTCTGATGTTCTATGAAAAAGTACACGGCAGCGACACTTTCAAGAAAATATAACCCAGCAGTAAGAAAAGTTGAGGCTATCTAAACACAACACCTGCAGGGTCGATTCCAGGCTCTATTTCAACAACATCTTATTCACAGCATGACAATACATCTCGCCTCGTTTGAAGCATACGCCTTCATTGCTAACCACAAACTAACTTGACAAGAACAGGCTATGCAAACTAAACATTCTACCACCATTTTTTGAAAGTTCATATCATAATTATCACTTTTTCCACTCAAAGGAAGCCAGAGACCACAACTATTTTCCATCTTGTCTGCATGCGGACAGGTGCAAAATCCAGAATGGATGGTAGCAAGCGAGAGCAACTTGAGCGTTATTTAAGTTTATACGAGACTCTCTTTTTCAGAACATTTTATTTTAATGTGGCATTAGCCAATTATGGGATTAATTCAGAACAGCTGACAGGATAATCGGCCAAGGCCATGTGTGTGCCATAATCAAGATTATGCAAACATCTTCTCCCCCCTCTTGATTTGTAAGATTTTAAGATTGCCCCAGAACACAAATCTTTCAATGCCACTTGGTGCTTGCTCACAGTGCTAGTATTACAACACCATCCTTACAATTGAAAACTAACCAAACATGTCACAGGAAATGGAAACTGCTCTTCATAGAGAAAGCAAAATTTGTATCACATACCAAGGTTTCATGCAGCCCAAACGACAGGCATTTCATTGCTCAGTGAAGATAAACCAAACAAAACCTTTGCAGAAAGTATATTGAAAGGCCAATGGGCAGGTGTTAGAAGATCCAAAATTCTAGTATCTTCCCTCCCCCAAATGGGCAATGGAAATGTTCTAAAGCACATGACTGAAGATTCTAGATACTGCAATGTGAAATCAAGACATTTAATATTTAATCAAAGCTGGCACATGTCAGATGGCAAAATATCGCCGGAGATCAATGGTGTTCCAGCACTTCCAAGTGCCTTTTGCTATGGATGGTCTAAAATTTGCATACAAGAGACTGTGGAAAACAGTGCAGAAGGAGAACAAATATTACAGCTGGCTTTAAAAAGGCGTAAGGTTTCAGGACTACTAAACTGGCATGGTCCATATCTGCAAGGCCAAGCCAGCCAGGAAATAGGCATAGGCCAGCCTTGTAAATAAGCCCACAGAAGTATTAGCCCAGGCATAGGCAAATCAGCCCTCCAGATGTTTTGGGACTACAACTCCCATCATCCCTAGCTAACAGGACCAGTGCTCAGGGATGATGGGAGTTGTAGTCCGAAAACATCTGGAGGGCCGAGTCTGCCTATGCCTGTACAGTAGTACCTCTGGTTAAGTACTTAATTCGTTCCGGAGGTCCATTCTTAACCTGAAACTGTTCTTAACCTGAAGCACCACTTTAGCTAATGTGGCCTCCCGCTGCCGCCACGCAATTTCTGTTCTCATCCTGAAGCAAAGTTCTTAACCCAAGGTACTATTTCTGGGTTAGTGGAGTCTGTAACCTGAAGCATATGTAACTTGAAGTGTATGTAACCCGAGGTACCACTGTATTAGCCTGCAAAAAGCCCCTCCCACCTTCTTACCAAAGATGGGAAAGTGCCAACTAGATCTAGAGCTAGATCCTGGCTATGGAAAGAGCATGGAAGAAACTATGGAATCAGGAGTGAGGAAAAGTGACAAAGGAGGCTAACAGCAGGTACCCTTATGTATAGCAGAGAGAAAAAGGTCCAAAAATTCATTTCTTCAGGTAAGCCCATTATCACTCCTACAGACCTGTGCTTGACTAAATGTTTTAGAAAGATACGCTAGAAATAGATCTCTCAGGATGCCTCTAGAGGACACACACCTTTGTATAAGGAAACTTTTTTTTATATTCGCTCTTTCTCTTTACAACATCTCTGTAGGTAAATAATAGACAACATCTCTGTAGGTAAAAAATAGCCCCTACAATTTTGAGAAAGGCATGCAGAGGTTTCGGGTGAACAAAGCAAAGCCTCAAGGTCACATAGTTTCTGCAGACGCAACTAAACTATGCCAGCCCGTTGCCAACTATAAGGCTACCTTTAAAAAGAAAAAAAAATTACCTCTCCGGTGAGCCTAATACTGATGAGTCTAACCGCTTACCAATTTATACAGCTTTGACCTTCTGCTTGTTTTTAGATTCAGAACCTGCTTGCTTGCTGCATCAACCTGCCACTCTCAGACAGCAGCCCATGCAGCACTTATCCTTTTCACTTATTCCATGCCACAGAGCAGTGGTGTCCAAACTTTTTTCAAAGAGGGCCAGATTTGATGAAGTGAAGGGCCGTGAGGGCTGACCAAAGGGCCGACCCAAGTTGTTGACCTTTTTTGAGGATTGAAGTTGCTGAGATTTTTTTTTTAGGATTTTACCCCAGGAAATAAACTGCCACTGGGGCCAGATTAAACCGACCAGTGGGCTGGACTAGACCCCCAAAATACACTTTGGACGTGCCTGCCATAGAGAGTTTTGCGACCCATTACAGATTCAGAGGCAGATCCTCAAGCTTTTGGTGCAACAGTAAAGTAAAGGTAAAGGTACCCCTGCCCGTACGGGCCAGTCTTGACAGACTCTAGGGTTGTGCGCCCATCTCACTCAAGAGGCCAGGGGCCAGCGCTGTCCGAAGACACTTCCGGGTCACGTGGCCAGCGTGACGAAGCTGCATCTGGTGAGCCAGCGCAGCACACGGAAACGCCGTTTACCTTCCCGCCAGTAAGCGGTCCCTATTTATCTACTTGCACCCCCGCTTTCGAACTGCTAGGTTGGCAGGAGCTGGGACCGAACGACGGGAGCTCACCCCGCCACGGGGATTCGAATCGCCGACCTTTTGATCGGCAAGTGCTAGGCACTGAGGCTTTTACCCACAGCGCCACCCGCGTCCTTACATTACATTACCTTACATCATTACATTACATTACATCATTACATTACTGATCATTACAGGTTCAGAGGCAGATCCTCAAGCTTTTGGTGCAACAGTAACACCTCCCCAAATCCCACTCTTCTCCCCATACCATAAAAAGCTCTCTGTCCTACAGCATCCCTCTAGGTTACGGGGTCCTTCCTCATGAGTCAAGGCCGTGAGATACACAGCCAGTTTCTCATGCCTGCTTTGTATTACAGTTTCCAACTAGCTGGGATGTGTGGGCAAAACTCACAGGAATCGTTACTCATATGTCATTTAGGAGTGCCTCTGGCCAGTGTCTGGGATGAGAGGATTGCCTGGGCACCTTAAGTACACTGCTCTGAGCTCCCTGAGAAGGATAGAAACAGACAGTATGCTCAGATACCAGAACTGCAGGAAAGTTAATTTAATGCACTCATTGCACAATGGTCATAAAAGTCTTCAGGTTTACAAAAGGAAGCCAAGCATCACTTCAGCAGTCCATTCCTTGCTCCCTTTTTATCTAGGGTTTTATAATATTCAAAGACATCCATTTCAAGATTATACTAGGCACAAAACAGTGATGTATCTAATCAATATGTTGGGGAATAGGAAAACCCATATCAGCATAAATAAGTCTAAAACTAATTACAATCAAAGACCTGATGGCTGTCAAAGGAAGTCACAACAACTTCAGTGGGCTTATCTGTCTAGGATCAATGAAGTGTTACATCTAGCCCAATAATACTGAGTCTCATAATGAACAAGTGTATGAAGCTGTTTCTTTAACTACCCATCCAGTTTTGAAACAAAACTTTTAGAAAGAAAAGCTACTAGGCTAGTTTTACTACAACGCACCTGGTACATGAAAACCAAAATAACTAGGTTAGTTGAAAAAGTATGGACCTTGTTTTACCTCTGAGACACTTTCTAACAGTAGCTAAGAAACACAGCATTGAAAAATGCAGCACAAGCCTTGCATGTAAGTTTGAGAAGTTTAAAATACAAGTTTGCAGTTCAGATAAAATCCCATTTAAAGACAAACAAGGCACATTCTATGTTTAGATGGAACAATACTGGCATCCAGTGGCCACTGCAATTATTCAGACATAGCTGACTGTTTTTTTAAATATGCACCGTACTGACTCCATTAACAAGAAATGATATTAGATCATAGCACACACCCATTTTGTACATTCCTTCTTTTAAATGTGATGCAGCTTACCTGGTAAAGCAGTGATGAAATCCCTTTGCAACATAGGCTTTAGGTAAGAATTAATATGTCCATGCTGATAATGACACATTCGTGAAATAAGGTGTTCCACAAATTCAACCTGATCCGATTCAGACCACTGGTCAAAATATTTAATACACAAGTCTTTTTCCTTTTCGTAGTTTCCTTCAGATGGTCGTTTCCTTGAGACTATCACAGATGAAGTTCCATTGCTTATCTGTTTTTTAAGAACACAAAATTAAACTATATCAGCATTTCAAATTCCACATTTGGGGGAAAAGGTTAGAGTTAACTAAAATTAACAACAACAACAATCAATCAATCAATCAATCAATCAAAAACAAAATAGCTACTGGAGCACCTTTTTTGCACTCTGGACCAGAATTTTCCCATCAAACATTAGTCTGCACACATTTGGTACATTCTTTTGACATTTCATTTCTATGTGGGTACTATTATGGATTTCAGCATCTGAATTGTTGTCCGTTGATCTCCCCCCTGCCCCATAAAGGAATAGGTTGTGCACATTCCAGCAGTTGTTTATGATCAGTTTCTTGAACAAACAATACTTTTGATTGACGTACGTATACACAGTAATAAAGACAAACTAGCTAGTTAAGTGGCTAGATACAGATAAGCTTGCTGCCTTTAAGATGTACAGCATGAACAAGGCACCAGAGTTTTCACAACAGCTTGATCCAATTTCATAAACTGAAACTGTTGCAAGAGCTGCAGTCTGACATAACGAGTGTGGTTTCACGTAAAGCCAACCTGAACAAATTGGGTCAGCTACCAAATCAAATATCTGAGTGCATCTGGAAACTGCATCAAGCCAGGCACCTATCCTAACTAGACTGTGGAAAAAATATTGTAATCTCTACAGGTTGTCCACAAAATAAAATAAGATTCAGCAAAGACAGGAGAGCTGTTAGGGTAATTTCCACAGTTATTAATCTTAGGCTACTAAAAACAAGCATGTCAGCTAATTTCCTAATCTCTGATGAGAATCTCAATCATTGCACTCACAGCACCACCTAGTGACTGCAAAAAGCAAAACAGACGACAATAATTTGTGAACAAGGAATCCGAAATTTACGATCCACAGAGAAAAAGATTAATTCACAGTACCATGCAGAAAGGCACTAGACAAAGCCCATTGACTGTTGAACTTTGGCGATAGCCCACAGGGGCTTCAGACATCAAGCAAGAACACTGACAGTCCACCTTAGAACTCAGAAAAAGCCTCCTGAAACTTATAAATATGAACCTTACAACTGTTCCTTGACCCCTTATTCAAGGGTTGTTAAAAAAGTAGAACAAATATTAGGAGAAATACGTAACATCCTTGTAATTTATATTTGCCTAGAATGAGGGCATGCGTGGATAACCAAGTGGCAAACTGAGCCTGCCACTTTTCCATAGCCACACAACAATATACCGTATTTTTCGCTCTATAAGACGCACCAGACCATAAGACACACCTAGTTTTTGAAGGAAAACAAGGGGGGGGAAATTCTGAATCCCAGAAGCCAGAACAGCAAGAGGGATCGCTGCGCAGCAAAAGCAGTGATCCCTCTTGCTGTTCTGGCTTCTGGGATAGCTGCGCAGCCTGCATTTGCTCCATAAGACGCACACACATTTTCCCTTACTTTTTAGGAGGGCAAAAGTGAGTCTTATAGAGCAAAAAATACGATACCACATTTCTTGGCCAAGAAAATACAATCCATCAGCTTGCAGCTCTGAGTTGTATCCAACACTACTATTACAGTTCTGCACAACAGAACTTCTTTCTCCTCTGGCACCCCCTGAGCACACTCCAAAATCTGCAGGCAGGGAGAGGAAGGGAAAGCTCTGCTGCACAAGGGGAACAGTGCTTGTGCGGTGTTGCATACAACCCAAGGCCTTTGAGCCTTAATCAGTTAGGGCGATGTGTTAAAAGTGTAGTTGCTATAGCTCTGCAGGTTCTGCGCTGTTCCGCTTTCCATCTTATAGCCAGAACAGCTAGTGTCACACAACCAGTACACCCCTTCATGCTCACCCAATGATAAATGCCAAGTGACAGTGGCATGTTGAATGAACCCCATTTCCAAAACGGCTGCATTTGTAGCAGAGTAAAGTGCCATTTGAGATTAGGGAGCCCGAAGCAAAGAAAATAAGGATTTTGGCCAACAGAGCAGTGATGCTGTGATTATTAAAAGCTCTAGGAGCAAACCCTTCCAAAGTGAAGATGATCCATCTGCGTTTATGTAACTGCCACCCTGTTGTAGACCACCAAGAAACCCAAAAGTTGAATTACCGTATTTTTCTGTATATAAGACTAGCCCCCCCCCAAATAATGTCCAAATTTGGGGGGCGTTTTATACATGGGGGCCATCTCCCCCCCCCCAATTTTCTTAAATCGGAGTCCCCAAAAATAGGGGCTTCTTATAGACATAAAAATACGGCATATCCAAGCCATAACTAATAATAACAATTATTATTATTATTATTATTATTATTATTATTATTATTATTATTATCATCATCATCATTATTGTATACCGCCTTATACCTGTAGATCTGATGAGGCCTGAATTTTGTCTGGTAGCTCTTGCATATGCCAAACTTAAGAACATACCAATAGCATCTGAAGACACTATGGCTGGGGAAATGCCAAAGGTAATAATCCCAAAACAATAATAAAAGAAAAAGAAGAGAAAGGTGACATCAATTTGCTGCATTTTAAAGAAAAGCAGAAAGCCTACCTGCCACAGTGTGTTTTTCTTTGGAGACTCATCTTCATTCTGATCCTCCATTACTGATGTGTTCTAGGAAAAGAATACACATATAAACTAAATAGGCATATAAACTGAATTTTCTTTTGCATTATTATGAAAATTTTACACCAATTTCAGAAAGCAAATTCATAGTTACAAAATACATGCAACAGTTGTGTTTCTAGGTACTGATACCCAGCTATATAGATGCGCCAGGTACTGATATATAAAGTAAGTCTGCAACTTACACACATTTAATTTGTGTGCATTTAGCAATCTGCATGTGGCGAAAAATTAAAAAGGGGCCAGAAAGGAGGTGGGGTTCCGGGGGAAATGACTTTGGCAAACCCACCCACCACAGATCCCAATGTGTTTTGACAATATGCAGTTTTGGCTTTAAGCGCAACCCCCAAAATGGAACCCCCACATAAGTTGTGGGCTTAGTGTTTTAGTAAAGAGTAAGAAAGTAAGAGAAATGGAATTTCTTTGATCACTACTCATTTGGTTTTTTAGTGGAAACAGTCCATTTTAGACATCAGTTTCTCATCCGAGAATAATGAAAAAAATGTTAAGCGACACACTTCCTTGTACGAAAACAAAGGTCTTTTAAAAAAACTTTGAACCTATAATAAAAAGTTATTGAACTCTGAGCCTTTGTCTATATAGTACTACTTCCTTCCTACATATCAGATTCTTCAACCTATGCATATTTCAAGAAGATAAATGCAACTGTGAGTTGCATCCAACACTATACACCCAGAGATGCACTCCATTATCTTTCAATAATAATAATAATAATAATAATAATAATTTTTATTTATACCCCGCCCTCCCCAGCCAAGGCCGGGCTCAGGGCAGCTTACAAGCAATAATAAAAACAAGTTGAATGATTACAACTTAAAAACAAAATTAAAATACATTAAAATATTGAAACATTAAAATATTAAAATGTAGCCTCATCGCAGGAGGAGAAGGAAAAGAAAAAAGAGAGGGAGGGAGGGAGGGAATCAAATTGGCTCCACACCAAAGGCGAGGCAGAACAACTCTGTCTTACAGGCCCTGTGGAAAGAAAGCAGATCCCACAGGGCCCTGGTCTCATGAGACAGAGCGTTCCACCGGGCCGGAGCCAGAGTTGAAAAGGCCCTGGCTCTGGTTGAGGCTAATGTAACTTCCTTAAGGCCTGGGACCTCTAGGGTGTTGCTATTTATGGACCTTGAGGCTCTCTGTGGGGCATACCGGGTGAGGCGGTCCCCTGGGTATGAGGGTCCTAGGCCATGAAGGGCTTTAAAGGTCAAAAGCAGCACCTTAAATCTGACCTTGTACCCCACTGGGAGCCAGTGCAGCTGGAAAAGCACTGGGTGAATATGCTCCCATGGCAGGGACCCCGTGAGGAGCCTCGCTGCAGCATTCTGCACCCGCTGGAATTTCTGGGACAGCTTCAAGGGCAGCCCCGCGTAGAGCGAAGTACAGTAGTCAAGCCTGGAGGTGACCGTCGCATGGATCACTGTGGCCTGGTCGGGGCAGGAAAGGTAAGGGACCAGCTGCTTGGTCAATTCAATTCAAGACAGATGGATGACAACAACAACAACTGCAGTTCCAACTCATGAAGCAGGATTCCTCTTTCTACTCCTCACTGGTGAAGCCATCTGCACCACCACCCACATCTTCTCTCAAGGGTCCTCCAACCCTGATTCTGGGGCATGTAGCAGTGGGGGCTGTAGGGGAGAGGAGGAGAAATAGAAATCCTGCTGCGTGGGCAGGAATCTGTTGTGCCTTACACAACAACACTGTCCCAAAGCCAGATTCTTCTCTCCCAGATCTCCTTCCCAGGCACTACTTTGCCAAAGATCTCAACCATTGGCTATGAGACCTCATAATGCATTATTGCAGAGCAGCAGACCAATGATGGAGAGGCAATAGCAGGGTGCTAAGGGTCAAACTGTGGGACGCGGGTGGCGCTGCGGGTTAAACCACAGAGCCTAGGACTCGCCGATCAGAAGGTTGGCAGTTCAAATCCCCACGACAGGGTGAGTTCCCATTGCGCGGTCCCAGCTCCTGTCCACCTAGCAGTTCAAAAGCACGTCAAAGTGCAAGTAGATAAATAGGTACCGCTCCGGTGGGAAGGTAAACGGCATTTCCATGCGCTGCTCTGGTTCGCCAGAAGCGGCTTAGTCATGCTGGCCACATGACCCGGAAGCTGTACGCCGGCTCCCTCGGCCAATAAAGCGAGATGAACGCCGCAACCCCAGAGTCGGTCACGACTGGACCTAATGGTCTGGGGTCCCTTTACCTTTACCTTTAAGGGTCAAACTACATGTGAAGTTAGTCATGTGCTTAAAACAAGCATGCTAATAATAATATACCCCGCCCTCCCCGGTCAGAGCTGGGCTCTGGGTGGCTAACACCAATAAAATCACAGTAAAAACATAATAGGGGGAAAGGGACCAAAAAAACCCCCCAATTTAAAATACAGGTTAAAATGCAATTTAAAATGAAGCCTCATTTTAAAATAGCCGATAAATCAAGACCATAAGGGGAGGGAAACATAAGGGTGAGACTGAGTCCAAACCAAAGGCCAGGCGGAACAGCTCTGTCTTGCAGGCCCTGTGAAAGATGTCAAGTCCCACTGGGCCCTAGTCTCTTGTGACAGAGCATTCCACCAAGTTGGGGCCAGTACTGAAAAGGCCCTAGCCCTAGTTGAGACCAATCTAACCACCTTGTGACCTGGGACCTCCAAAATGTTGTCATTTGTGGACCTCAAGGTCCTCCGTGGGGCATACCAGGAGAGACAGTCCTGTAGGTATTTTTTATTGTAGGTATTATTTATTGTCCACATTTGTACAGTGGCCCAACAGCACATGTTCTCTGAATGACTCACAAAATAAACAAACAAACCTCAACATTGAAAATACAAAACAACAAAAGCTGCATCAAAATTGGTACTTTCTGACAGATATACAGTACAATGAAACATGAGTCATAAACTGGGACACTCAGATTTGAAAAAAAACACTCAAGTTGAATATAAAGGTTCTCAGCTTGCACAGAAAAGATGCTTTAAAGTTTCTGGAGAAAAAGCAGCCGCAGGGCTGCAACCCAGAACATGCTCCTGACTGGGGTCCCCTGTTGGTTTTCTAATGAAAACCACTCCTTCCTGGCTGTTTTTTGCTCCCCAAGAGTACTGTTTAATGCAAACAACACCATTCGGGGCAAAAAGAAGTCAGGTTAGGAAGGACGGAGGCTTCAGCAGAAAACTGGTAAGGGGCCTAATTTGAACCCTATACAGTGGTACCTTGGGTTACAGACAGAAGAAGAAGAGGAGGAGTCTCAAAGCGGCTAACATTATCCTTTCCCTTCCCCACAACAAACACTCTGTGAGGTGAGTGGGGCTGAGAGACTTCAGAGAAGTGTGACTGGCCCAAGGTCACCCAGCAGCTGCATGTGGAGGAGCGGAGACGCAATCCCGGTTCCCCAGATTACGAGTCTACCACTCTTAACCACTACACCACACTGGCTCTCTTACAGATGCTTCAGGTTATAGACTCTACTAACCCAGAAATAGTACCTTGGGTTAAGAACTTTGCTTTAGGATGAGAACAGAAATCGCGCAGCGGCAGTGGGAGGCCCTATTAGCTAAAGTGGTGCTTCAGGTTAAGAACAGTTTCAGGTTAAGAATGGACCTCCAGAACGAATTAAGTACTTAACCCAAGGTACCACTGTAACTGCGTTTTCTTCAAAATAACAACAGCTAGCTTAAGCATGCTTGATGAAACAAGACTGGCATCTTATGTAATTTGGCCATAAAAGGGTTCCTTAAAGCCAAATCAGAATCACAGTCCCAAATGGAGATAAGTTTCTGTGAAAGTGTTATGGTTGATTCCCCAACGCATTTCTTCCTCTCGTCAACAGTTGTGGGCTCTGTTCTTGCAACACCAGAAATCTGCGGGAAATATTGGCCTATTTAGGAAAACCAGCTTTGTAGGCACCCACTCAAAATTTACCTGTCTGCCCAAATATAGCTTACGTGTATAGCTATGTCAAAAAAGAAATAAATAAAGCAACTTTTATTCTTTATTTACCCATCCATCTATTACTGCAATCTAAAAGGACACTGTTCCTTCCTTTGGGAGGAAGGGTGGAATAGAAATTTAATAAAATAAATAAATAAAAAGAGTGCATTATTTATTAGCTAGACTTTCCAGAAGGGTATACCTGAGCTAAATCAATTCAGAGCAAAATGAAAGTACTCCACAGTTCTTTGGAAGAACTTTTCATCATATCAGGACTTTTACTTTGATCCCTTCCGTTTCCATATGTTGAGATCAAGGTGTGCTTAAAGAAGTGGTTCTCAAAAAAAAAAAAAAAAAAAATTCTATGGGTCACATTTTCAGAATAATAATTTGCTTGCACCACACCTCATTTTTTTATTGATAAGAAATACATTGGAAAACAAAAAGAAAACTCCTAGCAGTGCTTGATTTATAACAAAGAACACAACTACTTTATAATATGATCATGGAACATCCAGAAAGTATAAGCCAATGCAGCTATATAAGAACATAAATCGTTCCGAAAATATAATTACACTGGTACCTCAGGTTACATACGCTTCAGGTTACATACACTTCAGGTTACAGACTCTGCTAACCCAGAAATAGTGCTTCCGGTTAACAACTTTGCTTCAGGATGAGAACAGAAATCGGGCTCCGGCGGCGCAGCAGCAGGAGGCCCCATTAGCTAAAGTGGTGCTTCAGGTTAAGAACAGTTTCAGGTTAAGTACGGACCTCTGGAACGAATTAAGTACTTAACCTGAGGTACCACTGTATAAACGAGCCTCTTACATATGTACCTTAAGTAGGTATAAACCTACTTAAGGTGTGTTTGCTATTGCCAGGTAATCTCATATTCTTCAGAATTGAAAATCCGTGTTCACAACAATATGTCATAGAGAACTATAGCAATGCTCTTGAAGAGGCATGGATACTGTTTCTGGTTGTGTTTATGTACACACACACACACACACACACACACACACAATTTTAATTTGACACTATACCATACTGTACTGAAATGTTTAAATGTTTCTCTGATTGTCCTTGAATCTTCCCACCACACTTGCCATCCTCTCCTGCCACACCAGTGTGATGTGCCACACCCTTTGAGAACCACTGGCTTAAAGCACAGGAGCCTCTGGCTCAAGAGAGGGCTGATTATCGAGGGGGGGGGGGGCTAAAAAAATAAATAAATCAGGATTTTGAGAGGCAACAATTAAAATGTGCTAGCCAAACTATAATGGATGCTAGGCATTGCTCTGACATTCTGCAGTGTTCCTATGAACAGCAGGAATGGGGAGGCATAGGAGTTCCTTCAGCCAAAAATCACAGTGCTTTACTGAGTTATCCGACTAGTTGTGTGTGTTCATAATGGAAATATCAAGACTCTGTTGTTGTTTAGTCGTTCAGTCGTGTCCGACTCTTCGTGACCCCATGGACCAGAGCACGCCAGGCACTCCTGTCTTCCACTGCCTCCCGTAGTTTGGTCAAACTCATGCTGGTAGCTTTGAGAGCACTGTCCAACCATCTCGTCCTCTGTCGTCCCCTTCTCCTTGTGCCCTCCATCTTTCCCAGCATCAGTGTCTTTTCCAGTGAGTCTTCTCTTCTCATGAGGTGGCCAAAGTATTGGAGCCTCAGCTTCACGATCTGTCCTTCCAGTGAGCACCCAGGGCTGATTTCCTTCAGAATGGATAGGTTTGATCTTCTTGCAGTCCACGGAACTCTCAAGAGTCTCCTCCAGCACCATAATTCAAAAGCATCAATTCTTCAGCGATCAGCCTTCTTTATGGTCCAGCTCTCACTTCCATACATCACTACTGGGAAAACCATAGCTTCAACTATATGGACCTTTGACGGCAAGGTGATGTCTCTGCTTTTTAAGATATCAATACTTTTAGTTTACTGAAAAGTGGTCTAACACACAGCCCCTGAGGCCGTTTTTTGTCAGCCCTCAGTAACATTTGACCCACCCCACCGTTGCAGCCTTCGTGTTGCCTTCCCAAAGCCAGGTAAGTGAGGCTCTGTGCTTTGAGAAAGGTGTGGGGGTTCTGGAGGGCTCATAAAGTCCTCCCACACCCTTCCCAAAGCCTAGCTGGTGCTTTCCCAGCTTTGGGAAGGAGATGGGAAGGACCCTGCCAGAGCCTCATGCCTCCTACCCAAAGCCCAGCATCTTGCTTAACCAGTTTTGGGAAGGCAGCATGAGGGCCTGGTGGGGATGGGAATCAGTTTTTGAGCTTGCTCTCCACACACACACATGCACAAGACAAGGCAGTGTGCAGCTTGCAAGTTCCATGTCCAAGTACTCTTGTGGCCCACTTGGTATGAAAAGTTGGGCTGCCCTCATATACTGTATGACCGCAGGCTAGAGAGAATAAAAGAATCAGGCAAAACCAGTTAGAGAGACTGGGCGTTTATTCCACGTTGAGAGTAAATAAGGCAATTATACATTTCCACAGCCTAAAGAATTATGGCTACAATGCACTAATTTATGCTTATTTTAAAAACAGTCTAAATACAAGTTTATGTTTTACTGAGATATTCATGATTGCTCTGTTTTGTTTGTAATCATGGCTTTGCCTGGACTAGTTAAGCTTTTAAGGACAACAAGGAAGGTTCAATTACAGTAACATAGAAGACAGTGGAAATGAGATTGGTTATAAAACTAGCTGTCTGTTCATTCAAAAGGAAGCACCTTTCTGAGGAACACAACTGATGTGGAGAGGGGCATTGCTTTGGTCTAAGGATATTCATATCATATGGTTGGAAAGTACCTCTCCATTTCATTTAGTTACTCATTTTTAGGAAAAATAATTATTCGTGCTCCACTGTATCTGAGGAAATGTGTTAATATGTATCTAAGCAAATACCATGTTCCCTAAAAACAGCCTCTAGTATAAACTTAAGTCTCTGTTCATTTGTGAAGAGTGAACATTTTTTAATGATGTGAAGAGTGGAACCCTCTTTGTCATAATCAAGTAATAACAATAGCAGCTAATATCTGAAGAACATCAGAGGTTCACAGAATAGTTCTACTAGTGCAACTTTCAAACTGTATTAATCTAAATGTATTTTAATGTGGACACGATCTATTGTAAAAAAGAAATCTCTCTGTTTTCATACGGAACTATGAACCTGGTCACACGAAAGAAGAGAAAAGGTGGCAGAAGAAAACGGTCTGTAGAGAGCTTTTGGCCACAGTATGTTGACTAGATGAAAAACCTAAATGTAACAAATAAAATAAAGGGCTGTACTAAGGTAGTGGCACCAGTTAGGGAGCTGATGGGAAGAGGAAAAAATAGGAGGGAGGGAGGCATCACATGAAATTCGAAGTAAGCTGGAAAAAAACACCCTCAGAAATACAGTGTTACTCCTGGATGCGAACGCGATCCGTTCCGGAGCCCCATTCATATCCCGAAATGAACGTAACACGTGACTGCGCGGGTCATGTTTCGCCGCTTCTGCACATGTGCGTGATGTCATTTTGAGCATCTGCGCATGCAGTGAAACCCGGAAGTAACACGCTCCGTTACTTCCAGGTTGCCACGGAGCGCAACCCGAAAATATTCATCCCGAAGCTACTTCAACCTGAGGTATGACTGTACAAGATATTATTTCTTGTTTGGATGGCAGAATAGTTTGGGAATAGTAAAGTACAGTGCACACGCACACACACACACTTATACTGTAATTAATTGAAATGTCAAACATGCTCTGTTATGTTCAGAATTTTAAGGCATAGAGTACAAATTTAAATGCCAGTCTTGCAAGCAATTATTTGGAGCCGTAAGCCCTGAACTCCTTGACTGCCTGCTCCTCTTCCTCCAATGACCCTAGCTTTGCCTCCTTTCCTCCTCTCCCAAGTACACTTCTCTACCCCCAAACTCAGCGCCTTCCACACTCCACATGAATTCTGCTGAATGGGGCTTCTACATTGGACAGGACACCGTATTGATTGCAAATATGGCTGACACCTCCCTTTCTAAGATACTAAGAGCTTCTGGCTCCTGGTCACCACGAGGAAAGTCACCAATCCCCACAGTAAATGGTCTGGATGAATGCAGAGGTTTAATTTCCCTAAATGGACCAGACTGCTCCCCAAAGAGTGCCTGCTAAGTGAGAACAAGACGCATTCCTCACACTTAGAGATATAAGCTCCATGACTGGAAGGAAGAAATCCCAAGGCAGGTACCATACTGCTGCCACTGTGAGGCTTTCTGACTCCCTTCAGCATTTTAGCGTGTGGCCCTTTAAGGTAAAGGGACGCGGGTGGCGCTGTGGATTAAACCACAGAGCCTAGGGCTTGCCGATCAGAAGGTTGGTGGTTCGAATCCCTGCGACGGGGTGAGCTCCCACTGTTCAGGCTCAGCTTCTGCCAACCTAGCAGTTCGAAAGCACATCAAAGTGCAAGCAGATAAATAGGTACCGCTCCGGCGGGAAGGTAAATGGCGTTTTCGTGCGCTGCTCTGGTTCGCCAGAAGCGGCTTAATCATACTGGCCACATGACCTGGAAGCTGTACTCTGGGTCCCTCGGCCAATAAAGCAAGATGAGCACTGCAACCCCAGAGTCGGCTACGACTGGACCCTGACTGAATGGTCAGGGGCGTCTTTACCTTTACAGCAAGGAGGGAGAAAACCGTATGATCAATCATGAAAGCACAACACAACTTGGGGGAAAACACAAGGGCAACAGCCTGGAGACTGCATGCACACAAATCTATCCATACATCAAGGATGTAATTTTAAATCTCCCTAGGCCAGGCATGTCCAAAGTCCATTTTGGGGTCCTAATGCGGCCCCCGGCTGGTTTTATCTGGCTCCTGTGGCAGTTTAATCCTAAAAAAAAGCTCAACAACTTTGGTCGGCTCTCGCGCATGTTCACTTCATCAAATCTGGCCCTCTTTGAAAAAAGTTTGGGCACCCCTGCCCTAGGCGATCTGACAAATGCCATTTGTAAGTCCATTAAATACCACAAGAAATTACGGGATTCTTACTTTCTGTGGCCAGCACAGCACCAGCAGTATCTGATCTAACAACAGGAAGTAAAAGACACAAAGGCCTCTGGAAAGTGAAATAACGAAGGATCCTTGTCAAACTACCATGAAAAATATGGAAGTAAGAAAAGGGAAGCCCATTTAGCAAACCAAAGGTACTAACTATTCATATTTTGTGGTTAACAACAGAACTGTATTGTTGTTATAGTTAAATAGTCTAAAAACTATTTAGCACATTTGTGAATCTTAAGCATGTTTTCTATTAAATGTTTTATATGAGTAACTGCAGAGACCATCAATTATTGTACTATTTTATGATAAAGAATACAACTGAAGAGTGGCAAGGTATCCACAAATTCCTCATCTAATCTAGAACTGGGTCAACTAAGCAGGAAAACCACATTATAGATTAAAATTTAACATGTCAAAATCAATAAGCAGGCCTTAGTTAAGATCTACCATTTTCAGATATCAATAAGCATACCTCATCCAAACTAGTCTACCTGTAAAGAACAAGAACTGGGATCCTGAGACTACATACCAGCCAAGGGCTCTCCTCAGATGGTGCGTCCTAAGACTAAATTGAGAATATACTTCTCAAAATTTGCCAGACACTCTATTTTCCTCCCTCCACCGGTACCCACTATTTCTTGTTTTCTCTGCACTTTCAATAGAAAATACATCTTCCGTCACTTCGTCCTCTATCTAAATTTGTTCTAGATTAATTTCCTTTTTTCTCCAAACCTCTGGCTTGGTATTCAAAGAACAGCCACATAACTGTTGCAAAAGTTACCATATTTTTCTGTGTATAAGATGCCCCCATGTATAAGACGACCCCTATTCTTATTTTTTTTGAAGCAAAAATTACAAAGTCAGTATTTCTTGAGTTCTTGAGCTTTCTTTGGGGGGGGGGGGGGGAGAGATTGCCCTTGAGTTGTTAAGCTTTTCTGCAGAGATCACCCAAAGTTGTTAAGCTTCTTAGAGTGGAGTTGTTTGGCTTTTGTGGGGAATGTCACCGCCGAAACAAAACATCATCTTGGACCCGGAAAAATTGTCTTGGACTCGGAAAACCTCTGTTTCTTTTAGGCCACAACCTCCTACTGAACCACAATAGGAATATGTGGGCTCATATCCTATAGGTATTTGCAAAGCTGCACTAACAAGTATTAGGATCTGCAGACTGCCTAAAATATGTAGTGCAAGAACCACCTTGTTTCTAAGTTCAAATATTGAATCATGTGCTGTGTTGCTAATCTATATTCAGTTATCTTGTGCTTCTGGTTCTTGATCTCCATTTCCTTTATTCTTCTCTTCCTCAGTGGCAGGCACTGCGATCTGCAAATCCTAATTTCTTACAATCTTCATCAATAGGGCAGAGATGTGGATCAAAGTATGCCAATTAAGCTTAATTAATAAGCTTAAGCAGCTTGTTTCGGCCCCACAACCTGAAAAATCTGAACGATTAGTGAACATGATATAGTTTCCCATGCAGTGTTTTGATTTCATTCCTTCTCATAATTCTTGTACACAACAGCTCCCTAAGGCTTTGAAGCAAAATAAACAAGTGCTTTCAAAGGCTACTGTCCAACACTATTCATTGGCTCACAGTAAACACAAAATCTGCCATTTTGTATGCACCAGGCTTCCTATAAACACACATTTAATTATACACCGGAGTAGCAACTCTTCCTTACTATCTATGCAATTAGTCTCCAAAGGCACTTTTTACCAGAAGAGCTGCTGCCATCAAGAGAGATAATGGGTGGAATACAAACACCTCCACCTGGTTCCTTGGGCAAAGGGACCCAAGGGTGATGACCCCCTGAAATGGCACCCTCTGAGGGTGACACTGCCACTCTTATGTGCACGATGTGGAAGCACTTTCCCCAAATGCATGGAGTCTGAATAAGTGACAAATTGAACCCAAGACTGGATTAAAGCCCTAAGGCAGGCATGGCCAAACTTGGCCCTCCAGCTGTTTTGGGACTTCAACTCCTATCATCCCTAGCTAACAGGACCAGTGGTCAGGGATGATGGGAATTGTAGTCCCAAAACAGCTGGAGGGCCAAGTTTGGCCGTGCCTGCCCTAAGGCTTGCAAAATACTTTTAACATGTGAAGTGCAATTGAAACATAATGTTGGAAAGCTTCCAGGCAATGGCCCTGATCTCCAAAAGGAGCACGTGCACTAGAATTCATTTTTTTTATGCTGCAAGTCATTGCAGCTACAGGCATCAGCACTAGCTGTCATATAGAGACACCTGTAACAAATCTTGCAGACTGGAAGTGCAAGGGATAGAACTTATCTTCCGCAACTGATTTTGTAGCTCCATGTCAATGGGGCTTTAGGCCTGGTTTTGGCACAGAAACTGCTTTGATCGCCCAGTAGAGGCTTGCCTGGTGTCTCCATTACATATCTTTAGGCACCAGGTGAAAACAACAGAGGGGAGGGGAAATATTTTATTTATTTTTATTTAAAACAGTTATAAACAGTTATAATATTTTTAAAAATATCTCAATACTGTACAACAGAAAACTGCAAAGAATATAATTAAAACAATATACAACATAAAAACAGCAAAATAGTATTATAAATGCGTGTAAGAACACAAACAAGAATTCAGGAAATTCATAGACAAAAATAGGGTCTGATCTTATAGGTCAGGGAAAGCTTGGGGAAAAACATGTGCCTTTTAGAACTGCACCTTACTGTTTTTTAAAAATTCCTACAACATGCAGGAAAAACAAAATCCAGGACGTCGTGACCTTTTCAAAACCAGATTCCCTGCAATTAAAAATGTGATGTAAGTGCTGAATAATCTTAATTTTTGGTGCATGATTATAAGAGAAAGAATGGTGTGGAAATGCCTAACTGCAAGTTTTACTCACTCTATGCAGTCTTTCCTCGCAAACAGGAATAAAGGGTCTCTTGAGAATTATAATTACTAACTCAGTAAAGCAACACAAATCCCAAATGCATAAGTAACACTTTTAGCCATTTATATTAAATCCAACAGATATAGTTAAATATGTTTTATAAATATTAACACCCTGGCCAGTAGTACAGAAGAATGCAACCTCAAGCCTTTTGGCATATGAGTTTTATTTTCGAACACAGAAGAGGGGATTGACAGACATGAGATTTCAAATGCAGGTAGAAGAGAAAGAATTAAATTCAAGCTTTCTGGGTTGTATCCAACTGTGTCCCACCATTGATGGAAGGCTCTTTGATCAATTAGAGGCGCCTATGAGCAATAAGGGGGGGGGGCGTTTCACAAATTCCCTCTTTTCTCCTGCAGGCCCTTGCATCACGTCTCATTGCTGTTCCAAAGGGTCCCCCAACCCTCTGGAACATATTGGCATGGCAAAGGGAGCTGCAAGAGGGAAGGTGGGATCAGAGAAAATTGCCTGTACCCACCCCGCTTTCCATTCACTGAAGCCTCTGTTGGTTCAAAGAGTATTCTGTCACAACTGATAAGACAACACAAATGGACCCAATTTTCTGTATACAGTATATATCATGTTTGCTTGCAAACTATCGGAAAAAAGAAGTAGTAGTCATATTTGTAGTTGAGAAATGGGGGTGGGGTAGAGGTCTAAAAGTCCCTTAATATTATCCAATAAAAGTACATTTTTGACTGCAATCCCATTATCCAGTTCATTACATCTGAATCACACCCAAGCTTTTATGACTTCAGGGCAACATATACCGGGCTCTTTCATTTGATCTTCAGACTGAAAGGGAATGGTGAAATGACTTAGTGGAGATTTCATCCCCATGTTTCCCGAATCGAAGTCCAACACTACCCATTATATCTCAGGGGCCAAAAACAGTGCAATAAAAGGTGCTATGCACAAAACTGACCTTTTTTCTCTAAGACAAGTTACTTCTTTTCTAATCTTTATCATCGGTCTACAGTTGATTTTATCTTCCTAAATTTTACATTTCTTCAACCTTCTATTTTAATTTGGGGAGCAAGCGCCAAACAAACATAGAAACACAAAGTGCAAAGAGAATTGTCAGCCTAAACAACACTGTGCTGAAGGGCCCCTCACCACGGTATCAAAGCCTTTGGGGTGGGGAAAGCACATTCATTCATCCAGGGTCTCGCATGAGCGAGCGAGAAGCATGAATGAGCCATATAAAAGCATGCTTCCTGCCCAAACAGTCAGCCAAATGGGGCAGACATAACAGCAGTTCAGTTTTGTTCAGCATAATATGATCAGTCCAGATACTGTTGCAATAATTTAAAGTGAGAGACTTTTCGCCACTTTGGGGAACAAAATGGGACCTTGCCATTCAAAGTTTGACCATGGCTTTTTAAGAAAAACACTGTTAAAAGAAATACATTCTCACAAAACTCTACATACACAACGTATGCAAATTTAGATTAAGACTAAATATCTTTCCTGAGCACCTGTAAAATACTCTTTTGTTTTTCAGTGCACAGAGATTTCTATTCATGTGCTTACTGTCATCTTCCTCTCTGTTGTATTTGAAACTTAAGAAAAGCATCACACCTCTTTCCCAAATGGGACAAAACCTAGGAACTGAAACTGAAGTTGACCTAGTTTTGTCACGCAACGGCTGAGGCAAATGTAGGTCAGTAGAACATCAAGTAAGTTACAAGGTAGAATACCAGGTTATCATTCAGCACCTCCCAACTTTACTCACACACACCTCGAAACCAAGGATAAAAACAACCACTTGCTTTGGATTTAATTCCTGTATTTCTTTGCTGTTTACAGCACTTTACTATTTTAAAATATTTCTTTAGCTCTAAGGTGTCAGGCAGTGTGCAAAGCCATGAAACTAATATAATTGCTGCCCAGAAGGCATATGATCTAATACTGAAACAGGACCAAAAAGGAGACTGGACAAACTTCAGTTAGAAGAGGCTGGAGAGTATTAGCTGGTAGAGAAAAACTATGGTGGCTTCAGAAAGTCTTTATGAAAAGAAAAAAGTATTTCTAGTGCTGAAATCACTCGTGCCTTTTACTGTTTTCATCATCGCCCAGAAATCTTTCACCATTTCTGTTAATGAAAAGTAGCCAGATGATAACTTACTATCTTCGCTGCATTAAATAGATTCCTTTCGGCTGTTGCAGATAAAGCCACTCCTTCCCACCTACCTATCCTGGTAAAAACCAATCTAGATTCTGATGAAATCTCACATAGATGTTTCTAATGTGCCCCATTGCCATTTGGGCTGGATCCAGAGACGTCAAAGAAGCGATTCAGTTAAACATGTTGTTAACTCATACAGGGAAATCTGGTAGGGAAAGATGGGGTTCCACAGCACCATGTGGTGTCACAGTGTTATATCGCATACAACGCATATAAAACACTTTTACTTTACCAATCCTTAGTTCATTGTCCAACTTCTGCTCAGCAGAAACTGCTGAAGTCAGATTCACCAATGACTTCTCTCTCTTTTTCTTAAAAGTATCGCTGAGCAGCAGTGTGCGTGACCTTTTGAACAGGAAAAACAAAATCCACCTGCATTTCCAAGCAGCTTCAACTGTGGCAGAAGAAACTGGAACTGATGCAACTGACAAGTGACAAGGTTTTCCAACCATACATCAATAAAAGTTTTAAAAGTGCAAGTGGGGAAATGGTGGGTGGGCTAAAAATGTGCTTAAGATAGAATTTGTCTATTCATTACAGGTAATACCTGCAATTGTATATCCATCTTCCAGTACGGCCAAAAACCAATTTTTTAAAAAAGCTACGCATTTAAAATTGCATCTCTGTCTTTCACATACAGCATGGGAAATAAATGTAACTATATAGTCCAGATCAAAGAGTGTGAAAACAGCACTGCAATTAGCTTCTGATGTGAAGTACCACCCAAACTGATCACCTTAAGCTATGCCCTATGACAAGGGCAGGCGGACCACTGATTTGTTTTGGAGGGGGAGGAATGTTTCTTCGCAAGACTGCATTATATTTAAGGGCTAAGAGCTCAGAGACAACACAGACATAGTAACAAATCTAGTACAGAGATTAATAGCCATCAAGACTTGCAACAGGACTGTAGAATGCTATAAAACGAAAAAATAGGCACATACTTTTTATTTATCTAAATATATGTAGCCTGTTCTTCAGTGACCAAGCCTTCACAAGGCAGCTCATGTTATAGCAAGGCAATATAGATCTAATTTAGAAATGCCCACTAAAACTGAAAACTAAACAAATACCGTATTTATCGCTCTATAAGACGCACCAGACCACAAGATGCACCTAGTTTTTGGAGGAGGAAAACAAGAAAAAAAAAATATTATGAATCTCAGAAGCCAGAACAGCAAGAGGGAACAGAACAGCAATCCCTCTTGCTGCTCTGGCTTCTGGGATAGCTGCACAGCCTGCATTCGCTCCATAAGACGCACACACATTTCCCCTTACTTTTTAGGAGGGAAAAAGTGAGTCTTATAGAGCAAAAAATACAGTAACTGAGCAAGTTAATACAGTCATACCTCGTGTTGCGTTAGGGTCATGTTGCGTCTTTTCGGCTTGCGAATGCGGCAAACCCGGAAGTGTATACTTCTGGGTTTTGCCATGCGCACATGCAAAGAAGCACTCTATCGCACTCCGTGCTTGCGCAGAAGCGCCACTCTAGTTGCGGACTTTTCGGGGTACGAACGGCACCCCGGAACGGATTGTGTCCACAGCTAGAGGTACCACTGTATGTGGAAGAAGGTGCATCTCTGCCAGCAGGCAGGAGTTTCACCAGTGAGTGGGCAATGCCCACTGCAAAGGCCCCTGGTATGCCTGTGGAACGGCCCTCAAACAGAGTGTTTTGAGAGGCTGGGACAGATCAATGGTGGCTTGGGATGCAAAGCTCCTTTGCACTTCCAAGAGGCCCCAGGATTAGGCTAATCAATTCCCCCCTCACTACAATGGAGGCAAATTCTTACGAAATGGAAGCGTGGTTGATATGCCCCTCCTGACTCCCCACTGGACTGGACTGGACTGGACATAACAAAAGAATAAAACCTAGTACAGTGGTGCCCCGCAAGACGAATGCCTCGCAAGACGGAAAACCCGCTAGACCAAAGGGTTTTCCATTTTGGAGGTGCTTCGCAAAATGAATTTCCTATGGGCTTGCTTCGCAAGACGAAAATGTCTTGCGAGTTCCTGCGGGGTTTTTTCCCTCCCCCCCCCCTTTTCCCCAAGCCACTAAGCTGCTTAACAGCTGATCCGCTAAGCCGCTTAACAGCTGATCCGCTGAGCCCGCTAATAGCGCTAAGCCGCTAATGGGCTTGCTTCACAAGACAAAAAAACCGCAAGATGAAGAGACTCGCGGAACGGATTCTTTTCATCTTGCGAGGAGCCACTGTATTTGACCCCCAGTAAAATAGGAGTTTAAGAGGTATTTAATCTAAGATGCTCCACTGTGCCAGAGACAGTTGGTTCTGACAGAACGATATAACTTCTATGTATTGATGTAACATTTTATAGTTGATTATCCCAGTGTCTACCATAGCTTCCTGTGACAGTGAAGAACTTCATTTTGCTGCTCAATTTGCGGTCAGACAATTCTTGTGGATAACCCTTGCATTTTGAGGTATCAGCTCTCCCCAACTCACTTTCGCCACACCACTCAATTTTATAAGCAACTACCACATCCTCAAAAGCAAATTTATCACCTTTTAAGTTTTTCTCCATTATAAACGGATTATCATTTTAACTTGCCTTTCTTAAACATAAATTTCCCAATTAAATGATATACTGTTTGAAGTAAAGCAATGTCAACGAAATGCAGGTACATGTAGCCAAATTGTACCTACGATTCTAATAATCTACAACCAAGATGGTAATTGCTTGCTTTTTATCTGTTCTTAAATTCTTTATATTACATTTGCTTTCTTCATTATCACACTGCTCAAAGTTGACATTTTCACACTGCACAGTTGACATTTTCAAATGACTGCAAAGTATTTATCAAATAGTTAAAGTCAATTAAGATATCTGTGTGTGCACTTGGGGGTGAATGTGTAGGAATAATGGTTCCAAATGCCATTTATTTATGATCAGCACTGAATTTTATTTTGCATTCTCTTGCCAATTTTGAAAGATCCTTAGGGGAATAATCTTCTTTGAATTTTACTATTCTGAATAGCTGGCCATCTCCACAATTTACTCCACTCTACAGATTTGTGTTTAAAAACACACACAGAAAAGGTCTCAAAACACTTCCATGTTACACCACAGAGAATGACACCATAAAAACTCTGGTTCTGTAGTTTTCTCTCAGTCAAATGACACCTTCCTTGTTATGTACAGAGCATCATGTACAAAGATCAATTTATTTAATACACAAATATGACAGAAACTCACAGATAAGAGTGATGATGAGAGCTAAGGCTTAGGTACATAGCTAAGCAATTATAATAAAAAGATAATCATTTACAAAGAAGGAGAATGATAATAGAAGGTTGCTTTTCATGCATACAATCTCACATTGCGAAGCAGTCCTGTATTGTCATCCATAGCATCCCAAACTCTGAAGCATGCTTGCAATAGACTCCCACCAAATAACACAGCCATACATATTTCAAGGGCAGGCTCATGCATTTTCAGGTAATGATCAAGGGTGGATTTATCATGTGTGGTCCAACACATATCGGATTCAATAATAATAATATAATAATAATAACAACTTTATTATTTAACAATAATAACAAATTTATTATTTATACCCCGCCCATCTGGCTGGGTTTCCTCAGCCACTCTGGGAGGCTTACAGCATATCTAAAAACATAATAAAAACTTCAAGCATTCAAAAGTTTTGCTGGTCAACCCCAAAATGGATATTTAGATTACTATTTCCTTTGTAATGACTGAAAATGGAGAATATTTTCCCCCTTGATATGTAACAAGTTTATTATCTGATGTTACACAGCTAGAAGGTGTCAGTTCAAAAATATACCATCAGTTATTTACTCCTTTGCCGCTATTTTCTATACATAGTGCACACTTTGCATAAGGTGTACTTTCAGTGCAGGCTACCAGTGCTACAAAGCAGACTCAACATTACCTTGTACATTTACTCTCAAGAGATAGTGTGGTATTATATTTATACCATATCAAGATACCAAATAATGGATTATATTTGCTTTTCTCTAACACATAACTTAACTGCTGATAAGTACTTTTGCAATGGAATCATAGAGTTAGAAGGAACAACGAGGGTCATCTAGTCCAACCCCCTGCGATGCAGAAATCTGTTTACCCAATGTGGGGCTCAAACCCATGGCCCCGAGATTAAAAGTCTCATGATCTACTCTTTGAGCTATCCCAGTGATGTTAAGAATGACAAGGGGACAGCTTTCTGGCTGCTTTAACATTTCTATAAACTTACTGAAGAGAGCCATCTGAAGAGAGAACATACAGAAGGAAATCTATTTTATTTACATTGAATATGATAACTAAATGAAATACAGTGGTACCTCGGTTTAAGAACAGCCCTGTTTACGAACGATTCGGTTTACAAACTCCACAAAACCGGTAGTGTCCCGGTTTGCGAACTTTACCTCGGTCTAAGAACGGAAGCCGAATGGTGGAAGGGCACCGGCAGCAGGAGGCCTCATTAGGGAAAGCGCACCTCAGTTTAAGAACGGTTTCGGTTTAAGAACGGACTTCAAGAATGGATTAAGTTTGTAAACTGAGGTACCACTGTATAAGGGTCAATAGCTGTACTGTGGTACCTTGGTTTGCATACGTCTTGGTTTGCATACGTTTTGGATTACAAACACGTCAAACCCGGAAGTGCGTGTCCCAGTTTACAACCTTTTTTTGGATTACAACCCTTTTTTTTATTACGAACAAATTTTTTTCCGAGGCCCCATTAGTGAAAGTGCGCCTTGGGTTACCACCTGTTTTGGTTTACAAACAGACCTCCAGAACGGATTATGGTTGTAAACCAAGGTACCACTGTATTTTAAAGGTTTTAGTTCTGCCACTATCCAGGGAGGTCATATAACACAGGGTTTTTGAGATATGGGTCCTAAGGCATGACACTGGTGGAAGCATCCACAAAACACACCAATTGTCTGGTTGCTGTTGTTTTTTAGTAAAGTCTCATATCAACAACCTAGGTGCAAATAAGCTAGAGAGAAAGAAAACAAATGATAGCGTTTTGTTGTGCTCTGGTTAACAATTTAGACTGGAAACCTATTTGATTTCTTTATCTCACTATACTGTATGACTCATGGAAGAAGGAGGGCTGTATCCTTAAATTCCCAGGAAAGACTCCATACAACATACCCAATCACCTTGTCAAATCCAGTATGTCACATACAATTTGCATCCAACATTGAGAATTACGATTTACATTATGATCAACATTCCACTATTCTCTGTGGGCATAGAGGATTCATGTTTCAGAAGACTTGGGGCAACTCATATTTATGATATTTATTAGGGTCAACAGAAAAAAACACACACCTAAAAACACTAGTTATTCTCCTTGTGCATTTTGAGGTACAGGGGTTGGGGAGGGAGAGACAGTGAGAAAGAACAGGGCTGCCTCAAATCTCAAAGCACAAATACAAGTCCCATCCACCTGCTGCATGGCCTGTGGCCTAACTTATGTGAAAGTTATTTCTCATACTTGGGAAAGACCAATTAAGCCCACACAGTGAAATCCCAGAAAGCGAGAAGTGCACAAAGGTACTGGTGGGTAAGCCACTGAGTTTGGCCACTAGAGACAATTTAAAATGATCCCAGTGGCCCAAAGAAATTACTAATCATTTGCCATACTTAGTTCAGCTATGTCCACAAACGAAGCCCTCAAAAATTAAGAAACACCACTACCATATGCTATTATTTAGCAATACCTATACAAAACTAAATGTACCATTGTGAAATCATTGCTAGTGATCCTGCTATTTATACATGTTCTCAAGCTCCACAATTAAAAAGAAATAAATTTATTCATTTGAAAGAAACTCAAGCCATTTAAGTGGGTTCCATGCTAGCACTATTGTAAGAATTTTAACACTGGCACAAGAGAGCCCCTGATTTCTTCCATCTAAAAATCTCTTCTCTCTGAACATTACAAAAACTTTCTCAGGAACATTTGCTGTATACATGGAGGATTCAATGTAGTCGAGAAAAGAATTATACTGATGTATCAATGTATTTGCTTGGCGGATTTATTTATTTTGTATTTTCACACCACCCTTCATCAATTATTCCAATGATTTTACTGTGGAAACTCACAAACAAAAACAGGCAGCATGCAAGCCTTATTTGCATCGCAACTGGAGGCAACAGGTAGAGCAAAATGCGTACTACTTTCAAATTAGGAGTTTTATCATGCAGAGCCCTCTTAAGGAGGGCTCCTACAAAAACTGAAGAGGATCATACAGAAAACATTCAGAAGGCTATAATATTTAAATTGAACCCAGCGAGATTTTAACAATGACCACAGCATAAGCATAACACATTTACAACAAGAAAGAAGAAAGGCACCTGGAGACATCTGACACTGGGCATGCTCTGCAGGCATCTCAGTGCGCACATGCTCTCTACCAGGTTGGAGCAGCCTAGCCACAAAGACCTTGGCACAGAACACTGCAGGATGACAAAAAGGAAGGAAGAGAAGAAGCAGTTAGATGCCACAAGTTACTGAACGCAGGTAACTTATTAGTATGTTAAAGTGGATAACCAAAGGCAAGCAACCAAAAACATCTAATCCCATTCCAAACTGCTTAGCCAGATCATCAATCGAGGGCTGAATCCACCAAACATTACAATTGCATACATAACCTACGCTATCTGAAGCATAAATTGGGTTGAATTCACACCGAGAGATTGTCCACATTTGAGCGTGAATTAGCTGTTAATCTACTTTTTCTCCATTCACATTAGGCTAGTGTGGTCCACAAATGCCTATTTTTGAATCTGTGCATGGGAAACAACTAATAGGTGTTCCCTTCTGGATGTGTCCCTACCATCTAATTTGTTGATTCTTTTACGCCAGGGATGTCCAACAAGTCAATCACGATCTACTTGTAGATCCCCGGGAGGTTTTGGTAGATCGCGGTTGATCGCTGGGTCCCCTTCCTTAGCAGTGCTAAAACTGATTCCTGCCCCGCCCTCCATTGCTGCACCATCTGCAGAAAGGAAGATGGCGTTTACTGAGTGAGGCTGTTTGTTTCCCCAGTGATTTGCTAGTGAGTGTCTGTTCCTCTTTTCCCCAAAAAACCATTAAAAACGGGGCTTTCCTCCTCCCTAAAAAAAATCTCAACAACTTTGACCTGAACCTCCCCCCCAAGTGGGGTTAGATCACTGCCAGTTTTTAATTCTGTAAGTAGATTGCAGTCTCTTGGGAGTTGGCCACCGCTGTTTTATGCCAATGCATGTGCACAGACAGCTTTTTTTTTAAAAAAAACAACCAACCCACTTATGAAGTGGGCAAGTCAAGCAACTGTAAATTTGCTTGTGCAGTCTTCTGGTTTTCTGCAAATCATGTGGGATCAAAGGCCGGGGTGGAGGGGAGAAACTCCGTTCAGGAGCTCACAGGAAACAGTTATGAGCACGGGCAGAAAGAAATGAGAGCATCAAGGAAGTAGTGGGCATGGACAGGGGAAAGGAAGAAAGTGAAAATTGAGTCACCCAGCCAAAAACACCCAAATAAAATCATCCGTGACCCTGAGGAGAGCAGTTTAGAACCCAATTTCCCTCAGTTTTTCAGATTATCTCCATAACAGGTAAGCAATGAGACAGGTGTTGTTAGAGGGTATTGCATGTGGACTATGCAAATTAAAAGGTAATACAGTAAACACTGGTGTTGACAAGCCCCAAGTCAGTTGCTCTTGAATCTCACTGATGTAAAAGGATCCTAAATTTGTCAAAACTAGCTGATTTCTTACAGGACCAAAATGCAACTAATTTTATCCTCCAATCTACTGGAGTTTTCAACAGCCCCAATGAAATGGAGCTTGCAGAGTAGCAATTCTTAGTGCTGCAATTATCTAGTAACTTTCATTGGTCTAGCCACTTCAGCATTTATGAGTTCCGAAAGGAAATAAATGAGAAAAGAGCCCTTGAAAGTGGAGCCCGGAGTGCTCTCGAGTGTTAATCGCTTTTTGTACAAAGCCACTCCCAATACACTACCCAAACAAAGAGAATCACAAATCTGGCACTGGGATACAAGTGAGGAACTTGATTCAGTGTTTTAAGCATAAGTTTCTCACTGCTGAGTTTGAAAAAGCTTGCTGATCTATTGTGCGTAACTTTCTCTGCAACTATTTCTAATGATTCATTCCAAGTCTCATATACCGTATTTTTCGCCCTATAGGACGCACTTTTTCCCCTCCAAAAATGAAGGGGAAATCTGGGTGCGTCCTATGGGGCGAATGCAGGCTTCGCGGACCTCTCCGCAAACAGCAGGAACGCTCCCGCTGCTGGCGGAGAGGTGCCTGCATGCGGAAGCCTGCGCGCGCTGAGCTCAGCGCGTCCAGGCTTCGCGGACCTCTCCGCTAGCAGCGGGAGCGCTCCCGCTGCTGGCGGAGACGTGCCTGCATGCCGAAGCCTGCGCGCGCTGAGCTCAGCGCGCCCAGGCTCCGCGGACCTCTCCGCTAGCAGCGGGAGCGCTCCCGCTGCTGGCGGAGAGGTGCCTGCATGCCGAAGCCTGCGCGCGCTGAGCTCAGCGCGCCCAGGCTTCGCGGACCTCTCCGCTAGCAGCGGGAGCGCTCCCGCTGCTGGCGGAGAGGTGCCTGCATGCCGAAGCCTGCGCGCGCTGAGCTCAGCGCGCCCAGGCTTCGCGGACCTCTCCGCTAGCAGCGGGAGCGCTCCCGCTGCTGGCGGAGAGGTGCCTGCATGCCGAAGCCTGCGCGCGCTGAGCTCAGCGCGCCCAGGCTTCGCGGACCTCTCCGCTAGCAGCGGGAGCGCTCCCGCTGCTGGCGGAGAGGTGCCTGCATGCCGAAGCCTGCGCGCGCTGAGCTCAGCGCGCCCAGGCTTCGCGGACCTCTCCGCTAGCAGCGGGAGCGCTCCCGCTGCTGGCGGAGAGGTGCCTGCATGCCGAAGCCTGCGCGCGCTGAGCTCAGCGCGCCCAGGCTTCGCGGACCTCTCCGCTAGCAGCGGGAACGCTCCCGCTGCTGGCGGAGAGGTGCCTGCATGCCGAAGCCTGCGCGCGCTGAGCTCAGCGCGCCCAGGCTTCGCGGACCTCTCCGCTAGCAGCGGGAGCGCTCCCGCTGCTGGCGGAGAGGTGCCTGCATGCCGAAGCCTGCGCGCGCTGAGCTCAGCGCGCCCAGGCTTCGCGGACCTCTCCGCTAGCAGCGGGAACGCTCCCGCTGCTGGCGGAGAGGTGCCTGCATGCCGAAGCCTGCGCGCGCTGAGCTCAGCGCGCCCAGGCTTCGCGGACCTCTCCGCTAGCAGCGGGAGCGCTCCCGCTGCTGGCGGAGAGGTGCCTGCATGCCGAAGCCTGCGCGCGCTGAGCTCAGCGCGCCCAGGCTTCGCGGACCTCTCCGCTAGCAGCGGGAACGCTCCCGCTGCTGGCGGAGAGGTGCCTGCATGCCGAAGCCTGCGCGCGCTGAGCTCAGCGCGCCCAGGCTTCGCGGACCTCTCCGCTAGCAGCGGGAGCGCTCCCGCTGCTGGCGGAGAGGTGCCTGCATGCCGAAGCCTGCGCGCGCTGAGCTCAGCGCGTCCAGGCTTCGCGGACCTCTCCGCTAGCAGCGGGAGCCAGCACTGGGCTCCCACGGCTTGCAGAGAGCTGCCTGTTTGGGGGCTGGGGTCGGGGGAAGCTCGGGCTTCCCCAACCCCGCGCCTGGGGGGGAAATAATTTTTTTCCTTTATTTCCCCCCCAAAAAACTAGGTGCGCCTTATGGGACGGTGCGTCCTATAGGGCGAAAAATACGGTACTTGGAATGAAAAGAAGTTGAATAGTGCAGGCAGTTAAGATGAGCCTATTACATAGCTGTTCTATTATTGTGGACAGAAAGTGTTACTGTTTAAAGAAAATTAGAAGTTTCTCAAAGTTGATGTTGAGGACTAAGGATTTATTAACTTGTACAGGACACAATCCCAATCAGTTGTTAATGAGCCAAACAATTTAACATCAGATTACATAATTTGGCAGGCCAAGTAAGTCTACCCGGGTCACAAATACTTAACAGAGAGGCAACTTAAGGATAATTCATCCTGGTCATAAGCTAAATGAGTTTAAAATCATAAGACTTTAAAGTTTCAAAATGGATCATAGGCTTTCAAATAAATCTAAAACCAGTCATTCTCCCCCCCCCCCAGTAATAAATACCAGGGAAGCTCTGAGCATTGAGTGCCCTGGTTTTAATTTAAACAGGCATATTTACTTATAGTAAATAGATTTTATACCACCTCTGATATTAGCAAATATGTAAAAGTTAAGGCTATAATACAGAAATCGATGCATTGAATGAGGTATCTCTTTTGCATTGCAAAGAACAAACCACTATACCATAAACTGCTTTTGAAACTCCCAAGTTTCAAAAGCAGTTTATTGCACTGGAAGAAACTGGGGCTGCAGTTTTAGAAATGCAAATCTAAAGTTGATGGGAGCGGTCATTAGTTTTGAGGCAAGGTGCCATCAGTATGCTGATGACACTCAGCTCTATCTCTCAATTACATCTGGATTGGGAGAAGACATGCAGTCCCTGGATTGGTGCCTGGAAGCAATGTTGAGATGGATGAGGAAAAACAAGCTGAACTTGAATCCTGGTAAGACAAATGTACTGTGTGTGAGTGGCTCCTGTGTCTGTGAAACTGGTCAATTTTTCACCCTGGATGGGTCAAATAATGCTATTGCTTTATACAAGAATGCTTGCATTTTAAAATACTGCAAATTAGTTCTGCTGACTCGTATCAAGTACTTGTATTTCAATTTAAGGCCACAAGTCATATGGTCATAAGAAGGTTATCAGGTACTACCATTTACCTCTCATGCTAGTGAATAAGAGGGCAAAAAGTCCGGCTTTTAAGTCCCTGCACAACTTTGGTAAATTGGTAAATTGCTTATTAATTACCGTATTTTTCGCTCTATAACACGCACCCGACCATAACATGCACATAGTTTTTAGAGGAGGAAAACAAGGGGGAAAAAAATTCTAAACGAAACAGTGGATGTATGATTTTTGTGGTTCATGCTGTGGCCATAGACATGTGATCTGACAGTAAGTTTGGAGTAGCCCAATGCAAAAATCCTGAGGATCCATGTGGATCCATGCTTTGTAACCACGTTTTTTGCACCACTGCGGCCCCAGGCAACAGTGGGTGCGTGATTTTTTTGGTGCAAGATGTAGCCATGGACATGCTATGTGATCTGATGGTGAATTTGGGGTGACCCAGTGCAAAAATCCTGAGGATCCATGTGGATCCGTGCTTTGTAACCATGTTTTAAGTGGGGAGGGAAGGAAAAGCACTCAAGGGACAAGGAGCATGCGTGGGATGGGTGGAGAAGGATGCTGCTAATAATGAAGAAGAGGGGTATAAGGGGAGAAGGCTCCTCTCCTCTCCTTTAAAGCAAGCAGGCTCTACTTTTCTCCCTCCTCCCCGCTCATCCCCGGCTTAGCGAGCTGAAAAACTTTGCTGCTATTTAGCGAGCTGAGTGGGGAGGAGAGAGGGACAGAGAGCCTGCTTGCTTTAAAGGAACCAACCGGACAGGAGCCGCTTACACTCGTGTAAGCAGCTCCTCTCCTCTCCCGCTTTGCTCCTTTAAAGAAGCAGGCTCTCTGTCCCTCTCTCCTCCCCACTCAGCGGCTCTTCTCCCGCTTTGCTGTTTCAAAACGAGCCACGGAGGAGGGAAGGAAGGGGAACCATGGATCCTCTGCTCACAACTGCAGCAGATCCCCCCCGCCACCCGTAGGCATTCCCTCCATAACACGCACAGACATTTCCCCTTACTTTCTAGGAGGAAAAAAGTGAGTGTTATGGTGCAAAAAATACGGTAAATAAAAGTGCTAACCCATGCAAGTTGGGGGGGGGGTCTGTTTTTAAATGAGCCAGAGAATTAACTTTGGAAGGGTTCAAAGGCTTATCTTATCTACTCAAAACAGGCAATCCTTTCCCCAATTAGTCCAGATCACAGTGGGCCACAAGACAAAGATGGTTCTTGCACAGATGTCAATGCAATACAGTCAAACTAAGCACTATAGCACAGGAAAGCAAAGAGGGCATCACACCGCCCATCAGTATTGCTGGTCAATCCTTCCTGGAAAAACATGTCTTCCCAGAACAACATATGCTGGCCAGCTAGCACTAATTTATTTAATTTAATTACTGGCATACATCTTCCCATATTTTACAGCATAGTGAACTGGTGCTTCATGCGCTGGTCACCATTCTTGGCTAAGTAAGTCTAATCACTACAGTCCTTTCAGTAAGGGGGGAAAATATAGGGTAGATCAACTTTCAGTAAATTTTGCATTGAACAGCAGGAAGCAAACGTGTTAAAGGTAACACAGTTCAAAAGCAAATTAAACTAATTTAGCAGCAAACATTAAACACAATCATTCAATGCTACATTTATGCAACATGTGAACTTTCTGAAAAGTGATCTAAATGTGATTACATAATTTTGGGAATTTGTTATTGCAATCACAACATACTGCCATAAACTGGTCATGCTTCAAGTGGTGATCGATGCACAAACCAATGCATTTCTATCAGTACAGGTCTTCCTGTTTTTGACTAGGTGATCAGTAACTTTCTTCAAATCAAGTCAAAACGTTTTTTAAAAAAACCCTAACACAGAGCAATGGTTTTGCTTTCCAATAATCAACTCATGGGCTGACATTTTCTAAAACATTAACGTAATTTTTCCTCTCATGTACTTTGGTGTGCTACTAACACGAACCTTCTGCATCTTTTTAGACTGACAGGATTATTTCATTGTAATATAGACAGTTCATTTGTAGGCAGCAGACACACTACTTCAAGCTAGAGCATTTTGGCATTTAACCTCAGCAAACGCTTTGAATAGTAGTGCTCCTGTAAAAAACAATCATCTGAAGATGCCTTACGGTTAAGTAGATCACTGGCCCATCAAAACCAGTACTGGCAACTCTGTTGGCCAACCCCTCAGGGAACCTTCTATATTCTGCTCTCCAAGATCATTTAGTTCACAGATGGGACTCCCAATTCCCATCAGTCCCATCTAGCATGAGCAATGGTCAGGGATGGCAGGAGTTGAAGTTTATCATCATGTGGAAAGCCACAGGTTTCCTGCTCTAACTGGAGATGTTGGGCACTGAAGCTGACACCAGCTACGGGCTAACTAGGTTCTCTATCAGTGAACAATGGGTCCCCCTCCCCCTTCTTGCAAAATGAAAAAAAAGGAGGGAGGGAGAAAGCGCAAACCTAAAATTTGAAAACAGAGAATTGGAAGCATTTAACAACTTGCACAGCTCTGATAGAAGTCGAGTAACATAACATCTGTGTGTTTCATCAAGCCATTACATTCCTTCACAACTTTAACAATATGCTAAGATTCTTCTGGTCTGATTCTTCTGATCGCCTCCCTATTTGTCTCTAGGATGAGACTGGAAAAAGTCTTTGGGCAGGGAGAAATGAACAGCTGAGCAAGAAGAACCCTGTGGTCATTTGATGAGGTGCCTCCTTTTACCTAGAAAGAATTAACCCTCCTTAAGGATAATAGGGGACGCGGGTGGTGCTGTGGGTTAAACCACAGAGCCTAGGACTTGCCGTTCAGAAGGTCGGTGGTTCGAATCCCCGCGACGGGGTGAGCTCCCGTTGCTCGGTCCCTGCTCCTGCCAACCTAGCAGTTCGAAAGCACGTCAAAGTGCAAGTAGATAAATAGGTGCCACTCCGGTGGGAAGGTAAACAGTGTTTCCGTGTGCTGCTCTGGTTTGCCAGAAGCGGCTTAGTCATGCTGGCCACATGACCCGGAAGCTGTACGCCGGCTCCCTCGGCCAATAAAGCGAGATGAGCGCCGCAACCCCAGAGTCAGCCACGACTGGACCTAATGGTCAGGGGTCCCTTTACCTTTAAGGATAATGGCCAGGGAGGTTTTGTTTAGCCTTACGTGGCTGACTTTTGTCTGCTTGGCTTTTAAGTTTTAGTCGAGCCCCTCAATTTCACTTGACAGAAGTTGAAAGTGGTTCATTAGTGTGGTGTTATAAGGAGGGAACACACTCTCAGCACTGCATCATTTACACAGTACTATTAGTGTACATCTCCTCTGCAGAACAACTAACAAAAAGAGACATATTTTTGCCCATAGGACATAATTGCCTAACTTTTGACATTGAGGAAGGCAACAAGGAGAGACAGCTGTGAACAAGGGATGAATGCAAACGGTATGAATGCAGCATTTAAATACACACTTGTCCACTGGGGGATAAGGACTGGAGAGAAATTAAGCTGGAAGCTTCACAGGAAAAGTGGGTTTTGAGGAGTGATTTGAAGAAGGGAAAAGAGATGGCACCACACAGGCAATCTGAAAGGACGTTCCATACACAGCGGAGCTGCAAGAGGATGAGCAAAGACAATACGTATTTCACACACATATTTTACATGTGTGCAATTCACATTTTACACACACACAGGTACACACGCATATACACTGTGTCCCAGTCAAATGAAGTTTCACTTAACTAGTAGTGGAAAGAAGACTTCTCTCCCCTTAACTCACTCTAAAGAAAATTCACCTTTAAAATGAGGGAGGGGTGAAATGATGGGTTGCTGCTGGTCACATCAGTGGCAACTTCTGAGTTCATATCATTATGGCCATTTTACAAGGACTGTATGTATTGCTTCATAGCAGGAAGGAAAATTGCGCTAGAAGTGAGAGCAGTAACAGATGTGGCTGCAAGTTGACGGCATCATCAATAGTTTTATACAAACCCTACAAGATATAAAAATCAAATATTTCTTAAAACATCACCAAGGACTTAAGCAGCAAGGAGTGCTGGTTCCTTTTACGGGTGACAGTATTATACACCCTTTTTTCCAGTCTACTAAGAAAGCACCATTCAATTTAAGAGGTCTCAACCCTTGGCTCATATGGACCAGTCCTGTAGCAACAGCAACAGACTGTATCTTGCAGGGAACAGGGCTGCTGGTTGAGATCTAAAGAGCTGCTTAGACTCACAGAATGGGCTTGCATGAAACTTTAGGCTTCTCATTCTTCTTTGAAAACAGCTGACACACACACACCCCACATCATGTGACAGAGTGCTTTTGAAATCCTTCACAGTTTTCAAAAACTCAGTTTGCCAGGCACAACGGCAGACTGCTGTTAAGAGAAAAAGTGTAAAGCCCTCTTGGGCTCATGGAATTAATCCCACAATTCCTTGGATCCCTGCCCATAGCCTCTGCTTCCTAAGGAGCCTCTTTCAGCTACAACACAGTTGTTACAGGGAAGAGATGGAGGAAGGCCTAACCCAGTGTAAAGCACCATCACTTCTGATGGTGACAAAACATTTCTGGGCATAGAAACCCTAATGTAACACATTTACATGCCTTGCTCTCCATAGCTTTTTTCAGGGATTCTCCCTTCCATGTGTTTACAAATGAGCAAGGGGGAGAGCAGGGCTGAACTTGCTACCCCTGCTGCCATGTACTCACAGACACCACTCCCATAATCCACATGGAGAGAGGGACGTCTGAAGTGAGTAGCCTGCTGTATACTTATAGGCTTTCCTTATGGCGCTGTGGTCTATACCACTGAGCCTAGGGTTTGCTGATCAGAAGGTCGGCGGTTCGAATCCCCGCGACGGGGTGGGCTTCCATTGCTCGGTCCCAGCTCCTGCCAACCTAGCAGTTTGAAAGCACGTCAAAGTGCAATTAGATAAATAGGTACCACTTTGGCGGGAAGGTAAACAGCGTTTGCATGCGCTGCTCTGGTTTTGCCAGAAGCGGCTTAATCATGCTGGCCACGTGACCTGGAAAAACTGTCTGCGGACAAACGCCGGCTCCCTCGGCCAGTAAAGCGAGATGAGCTCTGCAACACCAGAGTCGTTCGTGACTGGACTTAACTGTCAGGGTCCCTTTACCTTTACGATCTCTAATCCTGCAAACCAGAGCAGTAAATTGTGTGGGTAGCCTACATGTATGCAGCAGACTCTCCTGCTTCCAACCTCCCCCAATGCATGAATGGCAAGGGCGAGGGAGCAAATTCAGCTCCATTCTTCCCCTTCCGTGATTGCAAATGCACAAGGGCAAAATGCCTGGAAAGTGCCACTAAAGTTCAGTACATTTTTTTCCCCTAACAGCTGAGATGGCCACAGGCAGATACAGTCCCCTAATAATTCTAACTGGCCCCTGGTGACCCTAGGAATTTTTTGTCAAGATGTGGATTTTGTATACAAATGTAGGTATTTTGTATGTAATCTAGACTGCATGTGCATTGCAACTGTGAAGCCTTGACTGCTAAATGATGACAACCTTGTTATGGGGGCTGCCCACTCATAGGAGAGCTTATTTCTAATCCCACCTCTCGTACTGGAGGCAGTTCATAACTATGAGAAACAAAAACCATCAAAAACCTTGGAAAACCAGCAGTAAAAAAAAAATACAAACACATATAAAACAACCCAATTTAGCAACAGCAATTTTATTTCATTGGTCTACGTAGGAAAACATGCTTCTGGAACCCACACCACTGTCCCAATAAAAGTGACTCCCTTCCGCTCCCCCAACTCAAAGCCAAGGAATACCACACCAGAATTCATGTGTGAAACATGGGGAAAGAAGTACCAGACTCATTTTGCATATATGATAAGCATATGCTCCTTGACACTTCTGCCATACTACATCAATTCTATTTTCATTTGTTGACAAGTCACAAGAGTGCAGAAGGTTAAGTATGGTACTTAGCCACATTGTTCTCAGGTCACAAAGGGCAGTTTTGTTCTTCAAAGTGAGGCTGTTGTTTTCTTCCAACATGAGCATCATTGAGGAGACAAATACCAGGAAACTACAGCAAGTAAGCAGAACCATCTTGGGTTTTCCTCTTTAGCTTCCAGCCAACTTCACTGAATCCAAAATAGTGATTTGACACTGAGTGAAATCCTGTGAGCATCTAATCAGAAGTAAGCCCCACTGAGTTCAATAGGGCTTGCCCCCAGATAGGTAGAGATCTAGGATTGCAGCACATGGGTCAGTTCAACTTCAGCATCTATATGTATTTCTTCATTAATCCTTTCATGTAACAATGAACCAGTCAGTTCAGCTAATGGTCCTATGTTGTGTTCATTGGGGCACAACAGCAGGGGAAATTATCTGTTTTTCATTTTGTTTACTTGGGTTTCGAGTCTACCCTATCCCTCCTGTTGATGGGACAGGATATCAACACTTCCTTCTTCTGTGCAATCTGGTTTTTTAACAAAACAAAGACCTTTGTGCTGGAACTCCCTGTCAGTCTCATGTAGTGACCTGTTGAGCCCTGACGGAAATACATGTGGGCACATGCCACACTTGCAATGCAAGGGGATCGCGCAGTTAATGTACCATTGCTTATTGCAGTGGTTTTCAAACAGTGTGACATGGCACTGGGGTTCCCTGAATGATGGTCAGGGGTGCCACAGGAAACACTGGCCTCTGGCCTTCTTTCCTTCCTTCCCTCCCTCACCTGATGCTCTCTCGGGTCTCTGCCTCCCAAAGGCTTGCACAGCTGTTCGTTGCAGCAGCTCCGGCTACAAGCTCCCCAGGTGAAAGGTGCCTCTGGGGCTGGCCAGGGGGTACTTCCCAGGCCTCTGTTGGGTGGTGTGAGAAGGCACCTCTCTTTGGGGTGGGGGGGTGGCAGCAGCTCAGAGACCAGGGGTGGCAGCTGTGGCTGTCCAGAGGACTCTGAAGAAGAGGGGAGAAGAGAGGAGGCTGAAGGAACATTCCACAAAGGGGTGAGGGGCTGCTGGCTCTGCAGGCAAGGGGTGACATAATGGGCTCCTGAGCCCCAAAGGGGTGCCACAGAAAGAATGCAGTTGGTCAAGGGAGCCATGAACACCAAAAGGTTGAAAACCTCTGGCTCATTGGTTAGTCTAAGCTGCTCACACAAAGGGAAAAGCAAAGCATGAGAGACCAGCAGGTTGCTCATTCACAGTATGCCAGGATAAACCAGGAATCCTGGATTTACCTTGATATGCATACAAGGACCTGGTATATTTCCAAGCCATCTAGAACACCAAAATACCATTACAGAATATGAGACCCTGCAGTCAAAAATCTCTGTTAAGCTATTATTTGCTTTCCCTCTAAAGTGCAGAGAAACTTCACAAGAATCAGTTTATACCTGCTGCTCTAAGCAATTCAGTATGAAAGGTTTCAGACTATTTAAGTAGGTATTTCAAGAACTACATTTCAAGATTCGTCTTAAGTCAATAAAAAGTCAAGAAGTGATGCTCTTAGCAGCAATATGCCAGCAACCCCAAAATAACAGTTGATGTTCAAGGTCAACTATGTTCATCAGCTGTAAGGCACATGTTTTTGTCTTTCTAGAGCGTTATTACTAAGGATGTTTCTATTATTAGCTATTCAACACAGGAAGGTACAAACTGACAGCAAGGTACTAATTTCATTGTTTTCAAAGTGTTCCTTCTAAATTGAGGATAGGCAGTGTGGTTGCCTCCAGATGCCGTGGACTAAAACTCCCATAATCCTTGACTACTGGCCATCCTTGCTAGAGCTGATGGGAGCTTGAGTCCAATAACATATGGAGTGCACCATGGGTTCTAGTTTCATTCGCAAATACAAGGCAACAAAGAAACAAAACCTCTATGTATGTAAGAAGAATGGAAACTGCAAGATTGTCTGAGTTGATAAAGTATTTGCATTAAAACTTTAACTTTGCAAATCACCTAACGCAGTAACGTTTCAAAGTTAAAACTGATATAAAAACATGTTATTTGCAAAGGATCGTGAGCAATAAGGGAGCAGCAGCAGGAGGTATATTGCCTCCAGAAGCTATCTGTCAGGAGTTTTGCTACCAAAATTTAGGAACAGCTCAAACAACAATGGGTACATTTCTTTCCTTGATGCAGCTCAACACACTGTAGTATGGAAAAACTAGAGCAAGCTGAGAAAGGCACTGGTGACCCCTAAACTCCTTAATCGCTAGCTCTTAAGCATGGCTAGTAACCCAGTTTTTACATCACATGAAATCATATGCTAATCATATGCTTTATCATGAATACTAATGTCATTCCCACCTTGCTCCTCCTCTAGTGCAAGTGAAACCAGTAATTGCTTGACTTGCTGTGTCTGAACCAAGAATTCTGGTTTAGTTTGATCAAACAAAACATGATCAGGAAGCAAAGAGCAAACCTTGGCTTGTTTGAAGCAATGGAAACCGTGATCCCTGGTGTGAACATAGTGCTAAGCCAGTGTTGGTGGTTTGCTCCTCTCACATGCAACAACTGAATGGATTGTTCATTTCTGTCGTACAGTCTCCAAAACCAGGCTCCCAGGGCTCCCTTACATGTCAAATGGCACACACAATAGTAGCTGATTCATTTGTTTAAATGCAGGCCACACCCCTACAGAGCATTTCAAAGGGAAATGGGGCAAGCAGGTGAGGAAAGTGGCTCACAACAGTCAATCATCTCTCCATACCCTCTCCTCTCAAATGCTTTCCTCCTAGCTGAGCTCGCTGATTTTCAGCCAAGCTCTGACACTGAAGAGTACCCAAGAGAGACAGATTGCAGAGAGGTAAGTCATAGGCCTGTCACCATCATGTCTAGTTTGGCCCCAAGCCCAGACTCATCCGTGCATTCTTTCCCATGTCTGTCTCCTGCTGTCACTGTACTCTGTGTGTGTGTGTGTGTGTGTGTGTGCAAGCATGCACAGCTGGACAATGTAAACCCACACCTGGCAGATCGCTCCCAAAGACACAAGAGACACTCCATCCATCCCCAGACTGCATGTGACCAACTTAAGAGCAGCCTCTGATGTTTTACTTCTACTTTAGTGTTCTGCAATATAAAAAAGGATTCAGCATGTACATTCTTTGTGATTGTACAATGTTACAAGAAATGTGGCGTATAATTGTCAAGGAATCTATTTTGCACCCAGCTGTATTTCACTTAATTTGATGGTTCTGTGCTAGAATGTTTCCGTGCTTGTCAGATTTTTTTTTTAATAAAAAAAACTACCTGACTTGTTTAATCCTGCCTAATTGGCATGTATGTGTTACCATAAAATTTAAAATCTAAACTGAACGTACAAACAATTAACCCTGAGCCATCAGATGCAGGCTCTAACAGCAATACAGGCATTTATGTAACATACATGCTGCTATAATCATGACAATAATTCTGTAAGGTAAGCCACTGTCATTACTCCCATACTGTCAGGAGTGGGACAGATGGAGGGAGCCGCCTGAATATACAGATCCTTGTATCTACAAAGTATATGTAAATTTATTTTCCCCAGTGAATCAACTAAGTGTGTTTTATTTACGCATGCAAGAAAATTTTCTTCATCAAGAAAAAGCTAGTTCCACAGGTTGCAAAGTGAAGATCTGGGTTAAATAAACCTTAGAAATTTAGAGATCAAGGTTGGGAACCTCGGGCCTGGGGACTGAATATGGTCCTCCTGGAGTCTCTATCTGGCCCTCTCCAACTGCACATGCTCTTCCAAGGCCACACCCCTCACTCATAGATCTTCCCTTGCTTCACATCCTACCAAAGTGTTTTTGCCTGGTTAAGAATGTATGCTTTCAATTGACTCTTGCTTGCCTGGATGGAGGATAAAGAGGTGTGTGTGTGTGTGTGTGTGTAGAAACTAGCCTATTGTACAAAGGTAAAATTTATACACATTGCTCTGCTCACATTTGCCTCTGATCCCACTCTCTCATATGTGCCATGAAAGCTTGCCCAGAAGGCAATGAAGCTCTGAGGCTGAAAAATGTTCCCACTCCTGCTAGACCTTCATGCAAAAGCATGCTTATCTAAGAAGTATAGCTTCCTCCACTTACGGAATTAGTTAGGGGATGATGGGAGTTGTAATCCAAAAACAGAACCAAGTCTGGGAAACTCTGATCTAGAGTACAGGTAAGCTGTCATTTTAGACAACAACTTGACTGGATTTGATTCTGGAAAAGCTTGGGATGTAGCAAATAAACGACAATCTTAGAAATAAGAGTGTCCAAGACAGGTATGGAAAACCTTTGGCTCTCCAGATGTTGCTGACTACAACTCCCATCATCCCTGACCACTGGCCATGTTGGCTGGGGCTGATGGGAGTTCTAGTACAACAACACCTGGAGGGCCATGGGTTCCCCAGCCCTGTCTAGAAAAGAACAAACAGAAAGGGGTGGCTTCAAGCACTTGAATACATTCAAGGCCAGTAGCGACTTTAGCATTGTTCAAGGCTAACACAACTGCAAAAAATGCTGCTGTAAACACGGACCATTCAGATGGGAAATGGATGAGGAGTACTACAGATAAACAGTGATTCTTCAATGATGATGATGCCCACAATGGGCAGCTTCCAACAAATATAAAAACATAATAAAATGTCTATCAAGAGATTCCTCAAGAGAAGGAATCTGAACAAGCTGTAGTAGGAACAAAACTCATAGCACAGCCAAGAGTTTAGAGTCTACAAAAACACAGCTAGTAAGCGGCAGTTTTTATGCAGCCTCGTGATTCATGCTATAGAAGGAAGAGGGATGAGGAAATCAGTGAATCAGCAATTTTGTCCAGCAACAGATCCAGCTGTCACAGCAAAAGAGAAAAGCATAAAAGTGCGAAGCACTTGGGATCAGGAGATTCCTCATCCAATGTAAGAACATGCATCTAAGAATGACCTTAGGCAAAAGCCTATCATGCTCTAAAATGGGAATGGGGCAGATGTTTCCAAAATACTGTTCCCTTTGAAAATTAAGAGTCAAATGCCAAAATAGCTTTTAAAGTAACTATATAGAATAGATTTCTGCAACCCCTGTTGGATTTTTCAATTTCTTTTGCAGAGTAGCCTTTAGAGGCTTCACCCCAAAATGCATTATGCAATTTGCTCTCTTCTCTCCCACCTATTTTGGGGGGGGGGCTGTCTTTCAAACTGCAAAAGGTATTTCAAAACTCACCTAGATGCAATTATCAGATACTTAAAAGTGCCAGCACAGGTCCATTTTCCAAACACTTTGTTTGGCTTGGCATCTGAATCAAGCTTTTCCGTGTTTTAGAGTGGCTGTTCTCTCAATTCATCCCCTTATCTAATGGAGTTACTTACATATATGAGGATCAGTGTCAGAGACCAGTGGAGAAAGAAAATGTGGCTCAGAAAGCAGGAGATCAGAACGACAGTATTGTAAGCCAGAAATAATTTTCTCAAATAACAATAAATGGCTGGGGGGGGGGGAGTGTTATCAAGAACTGTTCTTTCTTAGACCCCTTTCAGTACCAGTAGTAAGGATTGGATTGGCTTGGAGGCAGGAGGCAGGAGAATGATTTTGTATGAAACAACTTCCAGAGTAGTAACCGCTGGAAGTGAAAACAAATCGTTTCAAGTTGCCACACTATTGTTTTAGACTTTACAGTGTGCAACTGACTTATTGTAATGAAAAATGAACTCAAACCTGAGTGGAGCAGATTTTACCACATGCATTTTTGCATAAATAGGACCAAATCTCAAACACATAAAAAACTAATAAAAGACCTGGGGAAATGTTTCACTACAACTGAGTACCCGGTCGTTTTTAAAAATGGTGAACTAGCAATTTTTGTGGATCTTTAAACATTTTCTCACTTTCTTCAGCCCAGGCTAGAGAATCATGCAACGCTAAATTTAAAAAATGTTTCCAAAATGAAAACTTGGTCACTGCTACCAGAAAACAAGGGGTACACAAGTTAGCCTTGTACAGAGCTTTGTCTAAACAGCTTTAAAAATAGAGATGCAATCCTAAATACACTTACTGGGAAGTAAATTCCACTTTAGAGAGATGGGCTTACTTCTGAGCGAACATGCATAGGATTACACTGTTGGTGACTGTAAGCTTGTCAAAGTTGTTTCCAACTCTCTGAAGGTAAGACAAAACATGTCATACCACTGTATTTAAAAATCAAGCTGCTTTCATTTGGCCAAAAGTTGTTTTTGTACGCCATGAACTACCAAGTTTATGAACACTTTACAACCAGCTCTTCAAATTAAAATGATAGTAAAATCCAGCCCTTAGACTACAAAGTCATAAACTAGACCTCAAGAGACTTTCTTATTTATTTAAGAGAATCACATATTTTACTCAGATCTACCAATGACATTTCATTGGAGATAAATGATTTAGAAATCTTATCCATGAGGAAAGCGGTATAGTGAAATAAATACACTGAACAGACCTGCCATCATATACGGCTTAAATGTTTTTATAAACTCTATGCAGCCAGTTTTGGTTAACCAAACTCTGCATTTGTAACACTATTGAGTACAGGGAATTTCTTACCTGAAACTCTGTTTCTGTGCTTCAGATCCACCAATCCAGAATGAATGGAAATTCGAATGGGGTTTCCTTTTCACACTTGTCTGTCAAAAGAGAGCAGCCAATCATCTTCAGCTTGGTGTATCTACTTCTTTTCTTGAACGAAATCCCAATATGCACTCCTAATGTTGTTAGAAAGACAAGGAAACCTGTACAGCTAGCAGGGTTCCGGTAGCCATTAAATCAGATGGGTCACCGGATTGGTGGATCTAAGACAAGAAACTACATTAAAGACAAGAAATTGTACTTCCTCATACCCGAGACAACCGATCCAGAGTAAATGACCTTGGTTATGCACTATGCATGCTGCTATGACATCTCAAACAACAGTACAGGCCTAAGGAAAGCATTAACTTCAATTTCAATAGGATAAAAAAATTGTATTTCTCCTTAAAATACAAAGTACCTATAGATTATCTATGCCAGACCCACAAACTATAGCCAGGAATATAAGAGTTAACCTGAGTGTGCTTATGGACTTTGGTGTGACAAGCATGATTTTTTTATTTTTTCTTCTTTGAAAGGGCATTCTTCCATGCCAAATCACAAACAACTCCTGAAATTTCCTTCTATTTCCCAATAGGCATTCTATATAGCATTGCAGAAGATGGGAGCTACTGTTCAAGATACACCAGCCCAAAGCTCCCTTGGGCTCATGGAACTAGTTTCTATGTTCTTTGGATCATAGCAAATTACGTCTTTCTTATCACAATGTCATGTATGTACCCATGGCGCTTGTATTAACCAATAATGCCTAAGACTGCATTAAGACATTGTGCCCAATGATTTGACCCTACATCTAAAATCAGCTTAAGTAAAAGTGGCAACACTTATCTCTGGAAATTTAAAAAGGGAACAAAATGGCACCTTCAATAGAGAATGCAATCATTATACACTGTTATACATGGTAATAATGAAGGAAGCAGTCCTATTTTATTTATTGACTCAGACAAACTTATTCTGTTTAACCCATAAACTTTAATTATATCATTTCCCAGTTTGCATGCAACCAGCTAGGCCTTGCTACCTGCCCTTGACAAGCCTTCTGGTGCCTATTTTTTCTTACTGCCAACACAAACCTCGCTTTTGATCAGGTGTGGGGAAACTCTGACCCTCCAGATATTGCTGATCTACAACTGCCATTAGCCACAGCAAGCAGGACAAATGGCATGGGATAATGGAAGTTGTAGTTTGGCAATTTCTGGAGGGCCAAAGGTTCTCCAAACCTGGTTTAACTGAAACACACACACACACACTTCAAGGCTACATTTCAACACAATGTAGGGTCAACAGCTCTCAGTGAACTAGGTCCTTGACAGCACAGGTCCTTGACAACTGTATCAGATTTAGCTCCCTTGTCGGATGCTGCTTAGATTATCCAGATATAAATGTTCACCAAATGCTTGTTAGTGTGCTGCCCATGAAGATGACAAATGAAGCCTCATGGAAACTCCTTTGTCAGATACATCAACTCAGGATGAAGGAAAAACATTGAAAAATAGCAGCTGCCACTTATTGCACTCTGTGCATAATCAATTATTTTAGATACTCCTTAGCCTGGTTTTTACATTCTGAAGCCTCTCCTAACAAGAGAACACTTGGAATGGAATATTTACAACAGAAGTATCATTGCAGATGAATTTGCACAACTAGCCACTCATAATCAACCAATATATGTGGGTTGATTTAAGTCACTAGTAAGATTAAGACAGAGCAGGTAAAGCACAAGACTGCATTGATGCTGGGTCACCAGAGGATCTGTTTAACCACATTATACTTTTATTGTCAAAATTAAATACAGTTAGGAAACATGTTATGTCTTTGTTTTCTTCTTCCCACTATAAACTGCAGAGGGTCAAAAGCTTCATTGAATCCCATTCATGGAGAGGGAAACAGCACATTAAGTATGAAGGTATGGAAAGAATGGCATCCCATCCACTCCCGTACCTTTGCTAAGAAAGGAGAATGGAAACACATGGTTTTGATATATATTCCGCAATTTCTTAGTTACATGAAGTATTCCTATCTGTGTTCATAGAAAGACACGTAGTTACCCTTATAAGGATACTGCAATTGAAACTTCCACATTTTGTAACCTTTTGTCCAATAAATAAGCCTTGCTGGAAGGCATCTCATGACACACCAAGAAGAGATATTCATTCAAGTCTGCTGCAGATTCTCCGCAAACCCCATCAAGTCAAAATATGCAGTGTCTGCAAAAATACAGCACTGCTGAATCAGACCACTGGTCTACACCCATCAGTAGGGCCTGAAAGCAGCGGGTCTCACCTGCTGTTGCCTCTTAGCAACTGGTTTCATTTTCAATTCTTGGCAAATAAGAACAACCCTGCTGGATCAAGCCAAAGGCCCATTAGGACCTGAGTGCAATAGCACTCTCCCCACTTACAATTTCTAGGAACTGGTATTCAGAGATATATGCCTAAGATGCCTTTCATATGTGCTGTGTCAGGAAGATTTGGACATCACATGGCAGGACAGAGTCTCAAACAAAGATATACTCTCCCAAGCACACATTCCTTGCATGTTCGCACTTCTGTCCCAGTGACATGCTCTACAGGGAGCTGGCTTCAGTCACTAGGCCTGTGGCAGACCAACTCCTATAAAGATGTTTGCAAACTTGACATGAAGGCTGGCAACATTAACCCCGCCATGTGGGAATCCCTTGCTGATGATTGCAGTGCCTGGAGACAGGTAGTCAGGTCGGGTATCCACAGCAGTGACCAAAGGAGGAATGACCACCGGAAGGAGCACAAACAGAAGGAACACCATGGTGCACTTGTAGCAGGTAAACCAAAACACTTTCATCTGCCTCAATTGGTCTCTACAGTCACAACATGTGCTAAAACTCTTCATCGGAACTCTTCCATTGTCTCCAGAGACAGATGGATGCCAACTCATTCACTCAATGCCTCCGATACTGGATGTAGTACACAGACATCATGATTAACAGCAATGAATAGTCTTAAACTTCATGAACTTGTCTAATCTTGAATTTTCCAACATTCAGCTTCATCGAAAGTAAGAGGGAAACATCTTCATATCAACCTTCTCTACTCTGGGCTGAATTTTATATACCTCTATCACACTCTTTCCTGCTACACCTTTTGTTTAAAAAGCCCCAAATAGCCTTCCACTATGAAGAAACTCACCTGCCAACCTAGCAGTTCGAAAGCACTCTCGGGTGCAAGTAGATAAATAGGGACCGCTTACTAGCGGGAAGGTAAACGGCGTTTCCGTGTGCGGCTCTGGCTCGCCAGAGCAGCGATGTCACACTGGCCACGTGACCCGGAAGTGTCTTCGGACAGCGCTGGCCCCCGGCCTATAGAGTGAGATGGGCGCACAACCCTAGAGTCTGTCAAGACTGGCCCGTACGGGCAGGGGTACCTTTACCTTTACCTATGAAGAAACTGCTCCAGCCCTTGATCATTTTGGTTACCTTCTTATGAATCTTTTCTGGCTCTACTATAACCTTATTGAGATATGGTGGTGACATCTGTACAGAGTATTCCAAGTGTGGCTGCATCACAGATTTGTATATTATTATATTGGCAAAATTATTTTCAATACCTTTTCTAATTTACCCTTTTCACAGCTGCCATACACTAAGTCCACATTTTCATTAAACTATCCACCATGGCTCCAATATCTCTTCCCTGGTCAGTAATTGCCAGTTCAGACTCCACTGGCATACATGTGAAGTTAGAACTTTTTGATCCAATGAGCATCGCATTATACCTCCTTACACTGAACCATATTTGCCATTTTAATGCCCACTCACCCAATATGAATAAGTCCTTTTGGAGCAGCTCACAGCCCTTTTTCATTTTAAACACCTAGAAGGCACCTGTCACACTACAAATCCTTGGGAGATCTCACTTCTTACATCATTCCATTGTGAGAACATTCTGTTTATACCTACTCTCTGCATCTTGGTCTTTTAAGAGACCTTCCTGAGAGGGTCTGTAGAATGACTGCTAAACTTAGTCAAGATTTTCTGGAGAAGAACTTTATTAAAAGCTTTTTGGAAGTCCAAGTACACAATGTCCACTAATTATTCACATGTTCTTGACACTCTCCAATAAAAATTTAGAGACAACTTACCTTTGTGGAACCCACACTCCTTCTTCTTCAGCAAGACTTGTTCTTCTGTATGCTTGGTAATCTTAACTTTAACAATGATTTCCAGCAGTTTTCCTGGAACAAATGTTAAGCTAACCAGTCTCTAAATACCCAAATCCTTTTTTTAAAAAAAATGGTGTTGCAATGCTAAATAGCAGTTATTAACCTATCTAAGCTGTTTTTAAAGTGACTAAAGCTCATGGCACTCATCACATTTTGTAACAGGAAATTATGTAAAGCTAATTATTCATTCCGTGAATAATTACTTGCTTTTTCCAATTCTGAATCTACTATCAATTAATCTCATTGGCTGATCCCAAATTTCTGTGTTACGAACAAGGAGAGAAATTCTCTGTCCTCTTTTTCCACACGATGCACAATTCTGTAAGACAGCCATCCCCAACCCAGTGCCTTCCAGAATATTTGGACTACAACTCCCATCAGTTCCCTTACTTTGTTCTACTTCTTAAACTGTAAATAATGTAAACTTCTTAAACTGTAAATAATGTGAGGCACTGAATCTTTAAGAGCCAAATATATAAAGAAACAGTACTTCCTAGGGATAGTCACCTGAAAAAAGTTAAAAGCTTTGATTTTAGATCACCAAATATTATTGGTATTGTACACATTCATAATTTTGCTAATTAATTTCATAAAACCATATATATCTATAAATGGTAAAATTTCAGCGGAGAAGCAAGTGCAGCAGAAAATTTTCATTCCCACTTCACTGGTTATGACCAAGCATCTCATTGATTTCACTGAAACATACCTTCAGTAAGCATGCCTATGATTGTAGGCTAACCTGAACTTATACTCACCTCCATAGCTCCACCAACCATTTGCAACAAGGAGTCTGCCGAGGTGCAATGAAGTGCAGCATCTATAATTTGCAACGTAACAAGTAACCATGTTGCTACTTGTTTAAGCAGGGAAAGTGTTTAAGCAGAGAAATGCCAAACACCGTGAAGTTGACTGGCAGTAGGCTCAGGACAGACAAGTGGCATTTCTTGGAATTTAACTTGCAGACCTCACTAACACCAAGTGCAATTAGGCTGCAATCATAATACTACTTACCTGGAACTTGCTTCTGAGTGGATGCAGTGAGGATTGCACTGATAGACAACTTAAAAATCCAAATCATGGAGGATAGCCATTGTGCTACTAGCTGATAAAACTAATCAGAACATCCAAAACAGTGACAGTATACACCTAAGCACTAGAGGCAGGGAACAAACAGAAGAAGTCACCCTCATGCCTCGTCAAGGACTCCCTGAAAGGAGACTGATCTTTGGCCTGATCCAGAATGGCACTTCTGTTTGAGATATAAAAATTAATGGTATAATTTCCATCTCAGATAAATATAACAGTGAGACTATTTTGCCCATCATATCTGCAGTGATTACTAAAACAACAACAACAACAACAACCAGGTACTACTATAAACCACAGGTGCCTAATACACAGAAGAACAGCTTTGCTTGAGCAATCCTGTCATAATTTTAAAAGCAAAAGTATTTCTGTACACTGCATTTTTTAATTTATCTCATTCCATGGCATGCATGGTTACCGTCAAAATTATTATTAAAACACATCACTTTCCCCCATAGATTTCTGTCAAACTTTGAATTTCTGTATCAGGCTGTCCTGTCTATTGCAGCATCCATAGGTCCTGAATGAGCCTCAATAAGTCTCACTTTCATTTGCCTCATACTAATGCATATTACTCCAACTTAAGTTGTTTTATGTCTGAGCAAGAGTTAAGCTGAATTTTTAATTGTAACAAAAAAAATGAAACATGGACTAAGTTGCCATATCACATAACTTTGAATGTGGTCATCATAGGTGTGGTTAAATTTTGCTGTAATGCAAAACCTGAATTAGAACTTACTAGGACGTGGAAATTTATCACCGCCACCCTCACTTAACTTTTAACAGAGACCAAGAAAATTAAGCCACTGATGGAGACTTCGCAACATTGTTTTGTCTAGAAATTCAAGTAATAGCTTGTCACATCTACTTATCCAAAATAGAGATAGCAATAAAAGAAGATCCATCCTTACTCTCAGGTACACATCATGATTAACATCAATTATCTTTATACTAGACTACCTGCAAACCCCACATGGGATTAGCTGTTAACAGCCAATCATTAAAAAATTGGTACAGAATGTTGTAGCCAGCTTTTTTCCTAGCACATTGTAAAAAGGCAACACTGTTCCCAGAATTTCAGAAACCCACAAAATGGCAGACTAGCCGTAAATTGTTTTTTGCAACTATCAGCTCTTTCTGATAGTTTTTAACTAGGCTGCTATTCACTGACATACAATGTACAAGAAGAAAGTATTATGTAGGTTTGGTCTTTGAAAGTAACTCCTTTCTGGTTACTGGCAAAACAATTTTCTTGTCAATGCTGGACAGACAGAAAGATAGGAGGAAGATGGAGACGGGTACACGGAAGAAGGCATTTCAGTTATGGTTTATCATTTGTTTAAACATTTGTTAATTACACTCTTGCTGGGCAACAACCTTCAACTGATTTAGAGACACACAGAGAAGTAAGAACTTCATATAATGTTCATTTTACATATATTCCCAAAGCTCTCCTTCTCCCCAACCTTATTTCATACCGATAGCAAGATGTTCAAGATGGCAAAGACTTGTGAAACATATAGAAAAACTAAGGTCATAATATTACTGTCATAGAATTCTGTTGAATTTCGGTCCTGAGAAAATGGAAATAGGCTCTGCTACAGTCTGTTCATTTTCGCTACTTGCTAACGTATATATTAATGCAAATTAGTGCACGTCTGTTCACGCAATGGGGCTTTTCCTTCCTCTCCCCCATCTTGCAATCCCCACATCTCCTTCAGATCTGCTCCAGAGGGCTGGGGGACCATTCAGAGCAGATTTTGGGGGTATAGAGAGAAGGCTTCAGAAGGACGACGTCCCACATAGAAATTGCAACTTTGTTCTGCTTATGCACAGACAATGGGTAAAAACCTGTTCATTTTCTTGCTACAGTTAGAGCGCCTTCATGCAGAATTGCAACCTAACAAAATATGGAGGGTAATTTAAAATTAATGGAAATATATAGGCTACCGCAAGCTATGACAAATATACAAGTGAAAAACAATATTGCATAGGATTTGCTGAATGACAACAAAAACTGAATATGGTACAGCCATTGATTAAAGATCTGGAAACAAGAAAATTATCAAAATGAAAAAGAATGCTTAGCAGAACTCAAGACCATCATAACATCAACTACTCAGTTCATTAAACATATAGGAAAAAATACTCACCCTATTTTAAGTACAGATAAATCCCACTTTGCACGCATTCAAGACATGCATGACTCATGACACATGCACCGTTTTTGGCCCCGGAACAAGGTGAGGCGGGCTTATGCCTACCCTGCTGATGCACGCAATGACCAAGAACACAATCCCTGTGCAAATGGGGACCTGCCTGGAGTCCTCTATCAAGCTTGGGGCCACTTTGATTCATAGTTGCTCTTGTGTGGCAGCCCAATACACTAATGACCATCTGCATGCAAAAACACACTACCATGTAGAGATCAACATCTGGGAAAGGTCTCATACATAATAAGAGTGGCACAATATGGTACAAAAATCTTTTACCTAGGTCTCCAGTAATCACTGCCACATGAATTCTACATATCGATTCTCATCATGCACATGATCAGCACTATCAGCTTGATGGGAATGTTAGGGAAATGAATCTAGGGCCTGGTTAATAGACAGCAGCAAAGTTTACAGTGAACTGTGTTGAGCTACAGTTATTATTTTCCTAAATATACTGATTGTTGCTGTTTTTTCTCATTTTGACTCATTTTTGTATGCTCTACATACATTACAAAACAATGCTTATGCTGCGTTGTTTCTGTGTACGCATCCACTGGGAGCTGAGCATTCTCAGTCTCTAGATTTTATTTTAGATATAACTTAGATTAGTTTAGTATTTAGCTCAATCAAAATATTGGCCACATATAATTGAACTAGCCTTCCCCTCAGAAATCTGCTAACCTTTGAGCCAGTCCTGCACATTTGAAAGTTTCTTGCTTGCTCTCTCTACCTAAGCAAATACAGCAGGCACTCAAGTTTGATAACCAAGCATTCTTTATTTCTTGATGCGCTGGGTAGTAACAGATCACAAGTGCCTCTGCTGGGATTATAAGGAGTGCAAGATCAGGAAATGGGAAATAGCCCAAGCATCATTGTGGGGATCTCTAGGACAAACTCTTTTTGATAGGAAGGGCACCAGGTGACAGAGGAGCAAAACTCACTCACCCAGCTCACATTTTCTAACTGGAGGGGCTCTAGGCAGTGAATGGGATTCACTTGGATAAGAACACTACAGAAATGCAATTCTTAAGAAGTATGTGAAAGAGAGGGGGAGAAAGCAAGATTCATGTTTAAGCAATTCTTCTGCTGTTTATGGGTAGACCAGGAGGGCAGGCGAAAGAGAAGCTGCATGCACAAGACCAGCCACAGTTGAAAACATTAATGTTTGGTGATCTACCTAGGTAGTTCGTATGCTTGATTCTGCAGGTCAGATGGAATTTCCATGTATATTTGCATTATCCCTCTCATATATAATAAATGTTTTTAAAACTCTAAAAACCATTAATCTAAAAAAAACCCTCAGAGGTTTCCTTCCTTTGCTTTGCTAGAAAGTAAGCTTAAGAACAAAAATAATGTTGATTTTAATTATAAACATCTGTAAAAGTAATTAATCAAAGAGTCATCCCCCTCTCTCCCAAAAAAAGCTTTCACCTTAAAGTCAACAGACAACAAGCAAATGTACCATAAATAAGCTGGTATAAAAACAAATCATGTCTGAACATCAGGTTCAAAACACTTGCTTTTCACCTTTCTAAAATCCAAAGACAGTAAAACAATGGGTGATATCTAATGTTAGTCACAGAATAGGGCCACTGAAATTAATGGACTTCGATTTCAAAGCGTTTACTCCAAGCATGAAAATATTGGAGATCACCACAAGCCTATAATTTTTGGCACTTTTAGAATACAGTCATAGTTAGATGTGCTTCAGGTTGAGCGTTTCAAGTTACGCTCCGCGGCAACCCTGAAGTAATGGAGCGTGTAACTTCCGTGTTTCGCCGCTCGCGCATGCACAGACGCTCAAAATGGCATCACGCACATGTGCAGCAAAACACGACTTGCGCACGCGGTCGTGTCTTACGTTTTACTCAGGATGCGAACAGGGCTCCAGAACGGATCCCGTTCGCATCCAGAGGCACCACTGTAATAACTTGAATGCTTAAGATTAACAATGACAAAATTAAGCCACCTGGAATTGGCTGCTTGATTCATCATACCTGTCCATGCTAATTTTACAGTACACTTTTTCAGAGAGGCGCTTTTTAGAAAAAGTTTTGCTATGTTATGAAAACTGAAGAGCAGCAGTCAACAACAACACCACACTGTCAAAGTTCAAACATTTCAACAAATTATTCTTCATATTGATGATTCAATTACTGAAAGTAAATGCTGCAGCCATCTGACAAAACTCACTGAAGACTGAAAAAAACAATGCCTTGATCCAGTGTCACATTTCATATTACAAAAAGAGCTTTCGACTTGCTGTCCAAGACAAATGCAGAGTCTGTTTGAGTACCTTACATATCTTAATGTTTTCTTTCATCGTTCTGATTTTGAACTCCCACACCAAATATCCAGTCAAGAGTTGAAAGAAATCATACCCAAAAGAAGCAAGTGGGGAAAATCTGCTCCAAGAACACCACAAAAATGTGGCTGTGCTTACAGGCAATATCTATGTAGTATAAGTTTGATCCGCACTACAACATACTACCCTAAAATTCAACATACTACTCTATAATTCAGTTCACTTATTTTGAATCTGCAATGCTGTTTGTGAGTACTTATTTTACACATTTTTCTTCTTTGAGTTGTCAGACAGCTATGACTTCCCGGATATCATGTGCAGAAAGGACTATTAAGGTTTTCAGAGCAGGACAGAGAACTTCCTCCTCCCTATGGCACTGTCATGACTCACTTACTGGGATTTCCTCATTCTTAATAGCATATCTGGATGGGGTGGGGGTTGCGCCAGTACAGAATTTCTTGGGAGTGGAAAAAAAGCTATTACCCAGCAATGAAACCCAGTTTGTCCAATTGGTTTCCAGGCTGCTCCAGGTGAGAGGGTTGCTGTCCAGAAAACAGACTGGACCTTATAAGGTAACCACTGCAAGTTGTTGTACTAGTACACTGATCCCAATGGGTGAGAAAGGCCAGGATAAAAAAAATCACCTGTATTAGGATTCAGTCCCTCCCACCCACCTTGCCACAGCCTTCTGGAAGAGAAAGGTGCCACCTTGCTTCACTCAAGTCACATCAGAGGGCATAGTTTAAGAGCAGCTCTCCAAAGTATTAAGATACAGATCTTTCCTAGTCCTAAAATCGTTTCAATAATGATGCCAGACACCGAATCTGGTACTCTGTGGGTGCAAAGCAAATGCTCTACTGCTACAATAGCATAGTGACCAGCACTAATGGATTAAGAAATATAAGAACACACAACCATAATATTACTGTAATGTTTGGCCATGATTAGAATTCTTAAGACAGAGTTTACATGTTTCCTAAAACTAGCAGTTTGCTTGTCAGCTTAAATAAATCCCAACTGCTGTCAAAACCCAACTGTAGCAAAGAGCAGTGTTTAGTGTCAACAACTCAGTAAAATGTTCATTACAGAGAAGGCTACATAAAATATACATATAATTCATAGCACTCTCCTGATCACTGCCAAGTCACTTCACCCCATTCTTATTTTTTTAAAAATGCTTCTACTTAACCAAATTTTACTATTGGGCCTTTGGGTTTGTTACAGCAATGTTACCCTCTTCATTTTCCCTGTGGCCATTTTATCTGCTATGTGCTTTTCCAACAATGTAGAATTGAGCAGTCTTGCCCTTGCACTTCACTAAATTATACTGCTTCTGTAAAATGAATGGTTCTACTGAGGAAAATTCAGCACATTAATCTAAAATGAAGATAAACAAATTTAACATTCTACATTTATTCTGCACACTTTCTGAAGTCCATAAAAGGAGCTTCTGCTTTAGTATTGACACACAAAAGGAAACAAAATTTCCAAGAAAAAATAAACAAATAAGCACATTCTTCACATTATCAACCATGTTTGTATATATGATCACAGGAAAGTGACTAAAAATGTAATAATCAGGTACTGGCCCCAGTTTAATAGCTCCAGAACATATATGAAGGGTTGTCCCCATCACAGAGACAAATGGAAAGTTTCTTTATATACCTTTCCCTGACAAAGAATGACTGCAACTAAGGACTTCTTTGGTTGTGATCCATACTTGAACTCACAAAAGCCGAACTGATCTCCAGGGAATCTCCATCAGCAAAGGCAGATTTGTAAGATAACAAATTTCATTGTTTTGTATAAACATTATTCCATTCAAAACAGATTTCTTTTAAAGCCCTTTCATGGTAATTGTAAAACGAACAGAAAACCTCCAGCTTCTTCAATGTTCAGAAGGTGTATAGCTGACATTAAGGACTCATATTTACAAGGATCTGAGCAAAACTAACCACCTTCTGTGTCCGCCTCTGGACATAGAAACGTTGCACGAGGGCTGGGAGCGAGCTCCATAGTATGTTGAGCACACCACATTTCAGACCACTGCATATTGCGCATATACAACACAGCTCCACAATATCCCATGACAAACATTTCCCCTTTTTGGCTAAAAGTGTCAAAGTGTTGCTTGCTAAAGAGTCTTTTGCATTAAAAAACAAACAAACAAACAAAACTCAAAGTACCAAAATAAATAAGTACGTAAGCAAGAACAACACTAGCTTTCTATCTTTTTACGGTGGTAGAGCATAGTTCAGTAGTCATCCAAGACAAATGTACCCAAAGAGAACTAAGGCTACCAACTGATACAAAGGATTTAAAATCAATTCATCATCACCATCTTAATGTTTATATGATGACCAATTTTAAATACCCAATTACAATTGAAAGTGCACACAATCAACAACATTCAATAAAGGTACTCTAAAGAAAGAGGTCAGCATCTCTTGAAGATGGTCACTTATGATTATGAAATCTTAAGTTACCACACTGCAAGGAGGGGGAGGGACACCCGCCATCTTTAACCAGCACATCTGTGCAAGCCTCTCTGCATGGCAAGTAGGCCACTTAGAAGTCCTGAGGCCCAACGTCTTTGCCTGTCATCCTCCCCAACAATGATCTTTTTCGGAGGGGTGAGAGAAGGGGCCGAATCAAACCCGCTAGCTGTTCAATCGCCCTGATTGATTGATCAAAGCTTTGCAGTCCTAAGGAGCCTGGAAGCTGAAATGTACACACAGCAACAGCCCAAGCACATCGCCCCTCCAAACCATGCCCCTGGCTTTGTAAAACTGGGTTCTTATGCTGCGAGAGACAACTTGGCTTGCAAATGTCACCTTCAGCATATTCTCTCTCTTTTTAGGGGGTGAGGAGCGACACATGTACCCAGAGGCCTTTCACCTGTGCGGATGCCCAACACCTTGTGTGGCTTTTGCCCTGGTTGCTTGGGACAGTACTAATAATAATATTAATAATAATGATGATTTAATAATAATTTTTATTATTTGTACCCATCTGACTGACTGGGTTGCCCCCAACCATTCTGGGTGGCTTGCAACAGGGGAGGAGGGAGGCGAAACACCCTGGGTGTAGAGGTCGGGGTGATGGGGGAAAGAAGGGGGGCCAAAAGGGGCCGATCTCTCCCCTCCCCCATCTTCCCCAGCTGACACATAACGGGCAGCGGCGAAAGGCGGCTTTCCGAGGATCCCTTTTGCGAATGAAAGAGCAGGAGAGAAAGAAACCTGGCCTGGAAGTGCGAGGCCGGCCGGCCGGCCCGCCCCCTCCTCCTCCTCCCCCCCTCGCTCCCCACTGCGGGGACGGAAGAAAAGGAAGGAGAGAGAGGAGGATGCGCAGGCGAAACCCGAGGCCTACAAAGACCAGCTCCCACCGCGCCGGCGCCTCCCGGTCCTTCTCTTTTCTCTCACTCCCGGTTCCCACCTCGCCCCTCCCCCCCGCCCGCCCGGTTGTGGCGTCGCCTCTCCTCGCGAGGCCTCGCCCGCGTCTCTGGGGCCCTGTGAGAAGGCGGCGGCGGCAGAAAAGGGCTCCGGCGTTCGGTTTCGGCCCCCTCATACTCACCATCAACTCGATGGTCTTGTCCTCGATCACCGACTCCGGCTCCATGGCGGCGGCGGCGGGAATGGCGGCGGCAGCGGCTCCTCCTCGGCGGCGGCTGAGGAGAGAAAAGCCCGTATCGACCCCCCCCCACCTTTTCCTTTTCCCTCAGAGGAGGAGGCCGGCTGCCGATAGATCGACCGACTGACCCGCCGCCGCCTCCTCGGCCGCGCGCCCGGAAGAGGAAGTGACGCAGCAGGCCGACGCGGCGCGCGGGCGGGCGAACGTTAGCAACGGCGGCGACCGTTTCCCCCTCAGCAGCCGCGTCGGAACCGCCGTCGCGACCAAAGGGGGGGGGAGGAGGAGGAGAGGCACTACGGTTCCCGACAGGCTTTGCGCCGGCCGGCGGGAAAAAGAACCACAAGGCCCGGCATGCATAGCGCCGAGGTGGGGAGTGCTTCGCGCTCCTCGCGGCGGAGGGGCTAAAGGGACTACGTTTCCCGGCATGCAAAGCGGTGGCGAGGAGGGTTCCCCCCCAACGGCGGATTATTTTAATTTTTTTTAAAGAAGTCGCTCGAAGGTGCTGCGCCTTTGCTTCTTCCCAGCTGCCCGGGGCGAGGCCCTTTTTGGGGGTCCCGGTTGCTGCCGGCGACGGGGGGGAAAGCAGGCCTAGGCCGCAGGCGCCGGGAACGCAGGCGCAGTGGAGCTGCCTCATGGCGCCTCAGGCCGCTGTTTCCTCACAAAAGGCTCCGTCGTGGGCGCCTTTACCTCAGGCGTGAGGGCGCCGAGGGCCCCACGCTCGTGTATGGCAGCGCTAGAGGGTGGGGGCGGCTATTCCCTTTAATATTATTGTTATTATTGTTTATTACATTGGTATACTGCCCACCTTCCGTAATTTACCGGTTCTCAGTGTAGGTTTATCGGTTCACTTCCTTTATATTCGTCCTCACAGGACTATTTGCAGCATAAGCCTGTGGGGATAGTTATTCTCCCATGAAAATGGGGACATCCTATTCCATAATAATACGAATAATTGCGTTATTTATACCCCACCCATTCCACTGGGTTGCCCCACTCTGGGCAGCTTCCAGCATATATAAAACATAACATATTTTTAATGCTTTATTATGCTTTTTTATATATGTTGTGCTACAGGTATTCTCCCACAAAAATAGGGGTGTCTATTCCATCATAATAATTTTATTACTTATACCCTACCCATCTGACTAGGTTGCCACAACCACTCTGGATAGCTTCCAACACGTATAAAAAACAGAATAAAACATTAAACATTTCTTTAAAAATTCCCTACGCAGGGCTGCCATCAGACATCATCTAATATAGTCCCTTATCTCCTTGACTCAAGCGTCGCAAAACTGCATACCCTCTGATGCAGCAGAAGAATATTTTATTTGCATCGGCCAGTAAAAGGTAAAGGCACCCCTGCCCGTACGGGCCAGTCTTGACAGACTCTAGGGTTGTGCGCCCATCTCACTCAAGAGGCCGGGGGCCAGCGCTGTCTGGAGACACTTCCGGGTCACGTGGCCAGCGTGACATCGCTGCTCTGGCGAGCCAGAGCCACACACGGAAACGCCGTTTACCTTCCCGCTAGTAAGCGGTCCCTATTTATCTACTTGCACCCGGGAGTGCTTTCGAACTGCTAGGTTGGCAGGCGCTGGGACCGAACAACGGGAGCGCACCCCGCCGCGCGGATTCGAACCGCTGACCTTTCGATCGGCAAGCCCTAGGTGCTGAGGCTTTTACCCACAGCTCCACCCGCGTCCCTTGCATCGGCCAGTAGCCATAGCAATAAAATAAAATATAATACTGAAGATAGAGGTAAAAACTATAGGAAATATATTTTGGGCGTTTACATCAATAATAAAATAATAGGTCTTATTCTAATCACCCCCCGTTTGCAGTTTTTCTGTCACCTGATCATCTAGATCTGCTAAAAGATAGGACACAATAGCAATAGTTGAGCAACCCGTCATGGACAATAGTAGAGAGGTAATAACCTCACTCCTCAAATCTATAGAGTGCAAGCCAGAAGCACATGAGCCACTGACTCAATACTGCCATCTCCACATGGATGTAACCGTTTTTCCAGTGGAATTTTTTGAAATCGGCCCTCAAGTACAGCCTCAATCTTCCGAAATGAAAGCACATCTGTATTTTGCAAACAGAATGTCTAAATGACCAGGTGAAAATAATCATGCCATGGACAAAATTTCCTTATTGTGGCCAGATTATTCTGTTGCTCGATATATAGGTAAAGGTACCCCTGCCCGTACAGGCCAGTCTTGACAGACTCTAGGGTTGTGCGCTCATCTCACTCTAGAGGCCGGGAGCCAGCGCTGTCCGCAGACATTTCCGGGTCACGTGGCCAGCGCGACGAAGCTGCTCAGGCAAACCAGCACCAGAGCAGCACACGGAACGCCGTTTACCTTCCCGCTAGAAAGTGGTACCCATTTATCTACTTGCACTTAATTGTGCTTTCGAACTGCTAGGTGGGCAGGAGCTGGGACCAAACGACAGGAGCTCACCCCGCCGTGGGGATTCGAACCGCCGACCATGCGATCGGCAAGTTCTAGGCGCTGAGGTTTTACCCACAGCACCACCCGCTGTCTAATTAAATTATTTGCTTTACCCTCCGATGAAAATATGGATTTCCTAAGGGAAAACGGGATGTTCCAGGTTTAGATCAGAAACTGGGACGGCTTCTGTAAATCCGGAACTGTCCCTGGAAAATAGGGACACTTGGGAGGGTCTGGAAATGGCCCAGGGTGGGTTGCTCCACAGCAAGAGTTGGGCATATGCCATTTGTACATCACCCTCATTAATCAAATTTAAATACCGCTCTTCAGCGGAAGTTCACAGGGCGGTTTACAGCATACAAATCTGAAATGAAAATATCCAATTCATAACACAATGGCAACGTGAAACAACAGCAATTCCAGTCCTGTTTTATAGGCCCCAAAAGAACAGAAGAACTCCAGTGGATCAGGCCACATTCCAGCATCATGTTCTCAGGAGCAGCCAGCCAGAGTCTCTCTGCCTAGCTTACAAAAAATTATTAAAAGAAAAAGACATCACAACTGAAATTGGCACAGCGATCCCTAGGCAGCGTTTTCCTAACCTTGTTCTTGCCTGGAGTCATGCCAGGCAACAAAAAGGAAGTATCTCTGCTAAAACGCTGGTTTTCAACTGGGGGTCCTGATCCAAGATGGGTCGCGACTGGACCACTACCAAATGGTAGAAGATTACCGGTAATAAATGTGTCTCCAAATACCTGTTTGGGTTAAAAGCGACTTCTGGATCTGAAAATATCTGTTCTGAAAAACGGGCTGAAGTGGCAATCGATATAGCTCTGAAAATTATTTTTTAACATTTTTTCAGAGCTGTATCTGCAACGAAGCATAATTTTTGTCAACTCATTATTTTCTCAGATTTCATGAATACCCAGTTTTGCCCAGATTTCTAATGGTGCATTTAGGAGAACTCTGGAATCTGAACCATTCACCAGGTGGCCCAGTGCACTGTAAACACTCAACTTGCGTTGACTTTAGTGTGACAAGAAAAATGCTGCGGAAATCTCCATATTGGGAAGAAGAAGAAAAAGCGGCCTAGCCCTCTCCTGGTGAAGGTGGATTTATCAAAAGAAGAAGGAAGTGAAGTGGACAGTGTTGTCCTCTAACATAGTGTGCAAAAGCAGCCCTATCGCCATCAAATATATGGTAAAAAAAAAAATAAGTAAAGGGTCTCAATATTTGTGCTAAACGTCAGGTCCAGGGTCTGAAAAGTTTGAAGGTGACTGGCATGAGTCATACTTCTTAAGGTCTTTGGCAGGAGGAACTTCAGAGATGCCACACCAAAAAGGTCTTCCCTTCGCACTATAAAGGAGCAAGGGGAGGAGTCTCACAAATTAAGTAGTCTTATGTTACCTGGTCCAATTATGATACACATACGCACTTGAAATGAATCAAGAAAAGAGTATTGTCATCTACTACCATACAGGAAACCTGTCCTTCACTTGTGCTTCTGCGTTAATAATATCAAGCTTTGTTGTTGCTGTTTAGTCGTGTCCAACTCTTCATGACCCCATGGACCAGAGCACTCCAGGCACTCTTGTCTTCCACTGAATATCAAACTCTAGACTACTAAAATGTTGGTCCACAAGCCATTCTAGGACATGTGAGGGCCACATCTCAGTTGCAAGTTTTTCTCAAAACAGTCACTGAAACTAAAACTACCATGTCTGACTCATCCTTAGTTTGCAAAAACAACAGAACCACCTTATAGGGAGGCAGTTCCCAGCATCATTGCTCCATAACAAAGCTAGAATTTAAAACTGGGTAGCCACGTTTCCCATATCCACTTCTCCCATCACCCTTCCTGTATCCTAAGATCTGATGGAAGGCATTTGTTTGTCTCTGCACAAACTCTGGCCCAGTTTGCATGTCGCTCTGTGCCAACCCATGTATCCCAAAGAGGCAATTGAGGTTCCTTTGCTCCTCCCCAGATCATTTTGCTGCTGCGCAGTACTGAGCTAAGCTATGGTTTGGCTTGGTGTGTCATTCAAACCCAGGCTCATGCTTAGCTCTCCTAGACAACTCCCAGACTGTAAACCGGGTCAGCAACCTAAGGCCCATGGGCCACAAGCGGCCGATGGGGGTTGTTTAACCGGCCCATGGACACACACACACCCCGCCCGCTCAGTAGGCTCCCGTGCGCCGCACTAAACCGGCATGGAGCAGAGCAGGGACCACCTTCAATGATGCTAGCCAGCTTCCCATTGGCTGCAGGAAGCTCCAGAAATAGTGTTTGCATATGCGTGCGTGTGTGCACGCGCACTCCGGCCCACTGCGGCGTCTGCAGGACCGTGAACCTGCCCAAGCCACAAAAACTTTGCCGACCCCTGCCAGTGTAAGCCATAGGACAAGCCTTGGTTACAGCTTGCGATTTGTGCGGAGAGAGCTAAACCATGAGCCCACATTCAGATGACACTCAAGCAAAACTATGTCTTGGTTCAGTACAGAACAGAAGCAGAATGAGCTGGGAAGAGCAAAGCAGCCTACCAGTGCTATTTTTCTAGAAAAACCAAACCCACCGTGAACACCTCCATTTTTCTCTTAGAATGGCAATGGCGCACACTTGAGAGGTGCCGGAACTGTGTTCCGCTGAGTTCCAGCTGAACAAAAGCCCCGCTCCTAACTTTTAGGCCCTGTTCACATGATTCTTTTCCTTTTTTTAAAAAAAAATGATTTTTTATTAAATTTTGCACAAATATCTCCAATCAAACAATTTCCCAAATAACATATTTTCAACTTTTGGACTTCCCTCAGCTTCTCTGACAATCATCCGTATTTAAATTTTTGTCTACGCGTTCCTCAAATTTAGTATCGCCTTTTTAAAAATACCTTTATAGCCTTTATAGCCTTAGTTTCAAATCTGGCAGGGCAAAGCCTCTTTCTCTTGCATGTTAGTAACTTATATTGAATTCTCGGCTTTTTGCCCTGCCAGATATATCTTGAAATCACTCTTTGCCACTCTCTGAAAATCATTGTCCCTTTAAGTATTGGAATCATCTGAAATAGGAATAACATCTTTGGGAGTACACACATCTTAATCGTTGAAATTCTACCCCAAAAGGATAGTTTCAGTCTTCCCCACACCTCCAAATCTTTCTTAATTCCATTCCACACAGGTATATAATTATTCAGAAACATATCAATATTTTTTGGAGTTAGCCATATTCCCAGATATTTTACTTTTTTCGCAACTTCAATACCAGTTTGTTGTTGCAATACTTCTGTCAAAGTTTGGTCCATATTTTTTACTATAACTTTAGTTTTTTCATATTTAATATAAATCCTGCCACTTTACCAAATTGTTCAATTTCTTCTAACACTTCAGTTGCACTCTTCATCGGATCTTCCATCATTATTACCAAATCATCAGCAAAGGCTTTAACTTTATATTCATTTTGACCCACTGTCACCCCTTTTATTATTTTGTTTTTCCTAATTGAATTAAAAAAGACCTCCAGAACCATTATAAACAGCAATGGCGAAAGTGGACATCCCTGTCTTGTACCTTTCGATATTTTCACCTCTTCCGTAATTACATTATTCACAATCAATTTTGCTCTTTGTTCTGTATAAATTGCCTTTATTCCATTGAAGAAATCATTCCCCATCTCCATATGTTCTAAATTTTTTAACATAAAGTCCCATGATATATTATCAAAAGCCTTTTCGGCATCCACGAACATCAAAATTGCTTGTTTCTCATTCCTGGCTGTCAGATATTCCAAGATATTAATTATATTCCTAACATTGTCTTTCATCTGTCTGCCTGGAAGGAAGCCTCCTTGATCTTCATGAATAATTTCTTGTAGTAGCTTTTTCAGTCTTTTCTCCATTATTCCTGCAAAGATTTTATAATCTGTATTCAACAATGAAATCGGCCTGTAATTCTTTACTTGTGTTAAATCCGCATCCTGCTTTGGGATAAAAGTTATGAAAGCTTCTTTCCAAGTCTCAGGTATCTCCCTTTCTTTCAAAATATTATTCATTACTTCTTTCAATGGTACCGTCAAGGTTTGTCTCAACTCTTTGTAATAACTTGCTGTAAATCCATCTGGTCCTGGGGCCTTCCCTTTTTTCAACTCTTTTATAATCTCTTTTATCTCCTCGTTATCAATTGGGGTGTTCAGTCTGTCTTTCTTTTCTGTCGGGATCTTTTCCACCTCTTTTTCTTTTAAATATCTCTCTACTTTCCTCATATTATTCTTTTCTTTGCTTTTGTACAATTGTCTGTAAAAGTCCAGGAATCCTTTTCTAATACCTTTCGGATTGTTTATCTCTTCTCCTTCCACCATAATTTTGTTGATTGTACTTTGTTCTTTTATTTTCTTGATTTGCCAAGCAAGCCATTTACCAGATTTATTAGGAAATTCAAAATTTCTTTGTCTTAACTTTTTGATATTCCACTCCACTTCTTTATTTATTATCATGGCAAATTGTGTTTGCAAGACCTTAATACTTTGTTTGATTTTTGAATTGTTTGTTTTTTTAATTAATTTTTGCTCATTGTCCATTATTTGTTTTAAAATCTCTTTCTTTTCTTTCTCTCTATTCTTCTTTTTGATTGAATTCTGTTGTATGAAAAACCCTCTTATCACCGCCTTGCTTGCATCCCAAACTATACTCATCTTCATACCTTTATTACAGTTATCCACAAAGTATGGATATATGTCTTCTTCTTCCCCGTTAACTCTGTCATGCAAAGAAAAGAACAATGGAGTTGGAAGCTTCACTTCCGTTGCGCATAACTTTTTAAAAGTGAAACCAAAATACTTTCAATCTTCTCCTTTCGTCTCACCGTTACAAAGAGAACTTAAAGTAACGATATCTTAGTCCCTTTGCCCCCCCTTCTAACTTTTTCCCTCTTTAAATTACTTTGTATCTTCTTGGATAGTTAGAAAGTTAGAAGGGAGAGAGAAACTTTAGCCGCTAGCGACACTCGCTCTTTATCCAGCTTTGCTTGTATCGCTGCGTCTGAGCTGATTCCAGATGACAGCTGAGCTCTTTTGACTTCCTTTTCCCCCCGAATCCTTCCTTTGATACAAATCAGCTTCTTTTAGATTCTTTAGGATCGAATTTCTTTCTTTTGAGAATCCAGTGCTTACCCTGCAAGCTCCGGGCTTCGTTTTCCGGAGATAGCTATGGCTTCCCCTCACCCCGCGTATCCCCCCGCTGTACTCTTCGCTCCCTAACGGGAGTTACCTTACGGCCGGGAGGTCCGCGTTTTCGGCTCTGCGGGAACCAGTGTATCTGGACACCCTCCAGGTACTTTTCAGGGGACCACGGCACCCTGTGGAACCCCTATTTTTCTCCGAAAAACACGGGATTCTCCGCTAGGAAAAATCCCCACTTGCGGCGAGATCGCGCTAAACCGGAAGTGATTCTTTTCCAGACACTGTGATTAATATGGTTATAGCTTGTTCATCGTTTATATATAGAATATTTGTGTTTCAGGGCATCTGCACACAATAAGGAGAAAATTGCATTATGGATGGAGTTCGTTGCTATTATAAGACAGAATCACATGACTGAGTAAAGTCATTTCTCCCTTCAGTTTCAAAAGAATGTGCTTTTTCCAAAGGAGAAAGCAACACCCCATCGAGGCAACAAAGAGTAACAGTAAGTTTGCTTTTAAAAAAGAACCTTTTTCCATACTTACTCTGGCAATTGAAATTACTATGGACCGTTTTGGGTCCATCTTCAATGACTATTTCAAATTATCCACCTGTTTTTAAACTTTACATTTAATCTAAACTAAAACATGTTTAGATATCCACTGCTATTCTTAGTTGCACTAAATCCCTAAAATGTTACATTAATTTTTGTTCCCTGACATGATGAATGGCTGAACTACCCGCAATTTGCCATTATAAGCCTACAATTGATCCTGTGCACACTTAGGTTGGAGTAAATGCCACTTAATTCAATATAGCCTGCTTCTGAGAAGACATGCATAGGATGGCGCTATCGAAAGAGGAGATTAAGTTCCACGTCATAAAAATATTTCATGTTATGAAGGAATTCTAGTTGTACTCTGTGGAATATTATTGTCTACAGAATATTATTCTACAGTTGTAGTATATTATTGTCTAATATACCCTGAGCATCACAGCTTCTGCGATCTGATGTATCTGGTTCAGAACAGGGGGAGGGGAGCGCTTTCTATAGAAAAAAAATGTAGGTTAGAATTTAATTAACATCCTTTTATGATTTTTGCCAAGTATAAATGGTTCTTCCTGGTTATTACAATGACTCCTTTGCCCAAATCAATGGCCCATCAAATTCGGAGCCCTTCCTTTGTGTAAGTCTTGGTAGCTAAACCTGCCACCCAGAGTGTTCCTGCTTATTTCTTTGTTAGAGATGTAATCCTATTACCTATGAAGTTCCTGCAGGAAATTACTTCCAGAGGCGTAGCCATGTTAGTCTGTTATAGCAGAAAGAAAAGAGAGTCTTGTGCTACCTTAAAGACTAAAAAATTATTATGGTGCCATAAGCTTTCATGGACCAGAGACCCCTTCAGATGCGCCAGACAATAGCTTATGCCACAATAAATTCATTAGTCTTTAAGGTGTCACAAGGCTCTTCATTGTTCAAGAAATTACTTTACATCTTAGACGATCAAGTAACACTGGGGCTCCCTGAGAACTGAGGTCTGGAGTTAGCTAAAAATTATGTCACCCCTCCCTTATTTAATCTTTTTCTTTCTTTCAAGTTTGTCCCATGACTTTGGGCTTTGATCGGTTTTGTTTTCTGTTTTTTAATTTGCTTTGGACTAGTCTATAATGTCTCTGATCCCAGGTGTCCATTTTGTAGGTCAGAGAGTCTGTCTGGGGAGAGCTAATTCTTACTAAATTGTTTGATTTAAATTCTTTTACGAAAGCAACTCAAGGTCTCTGCAGCTTGCCTCTGCACTGACTGCCAGCAGCGCCCAGGCAAAGTTTTGCTTTGTTTTGTATGCTTTTCTGTTTTCTCAGGGTCTGAATTCTGCACCGATAATCAATTTGTTTAAAAGAGATTCCACTGGTGGTTATAACTTTAGCAACGTTAACGTTTACGTTCAGTGATGTTCCATCTGTCAGTATGTTTAAAATATTGTGCGGATAATAATAACTGCTGTGAATTTACAAGGCACACTCATCCATCCTATATATCTGGTCTCCATGCTTGGCCAAGGTTTGAATGAAAATGGGGGTTTTCAGCACTGAGCTTGTGGGCAGGGTTGCCAACCAACTCTTCAACATCTCCATTGTAGAGTAGAGAGACCACTTGCCAGTCTCTCAATATGATTGTTGGTGACCTCTTCTGAGCTACCCTCTCCCACAGAGTTGGTAAAGGAATGGGATTCCCCAGGAGAAATTAGACCAGTGGTTTTAAATAGCCCTAGCATAAGGATAAGGAACCCGTGACCATTAGGTCCAGTCGTGACCGACTCTGGGGTTGCGGTGCTCATCTCGCTTTATTGGCCGAGGGAGCCGGTATACAGCTTCCGGGTCATGTGGGCAGCATGACTAAGCCGCTTCTGGCGAACCAGAGCAGTGCACGGAATCGCCGATTACCTTTCTGCCAGAGCGGTACCTATTTATCTACTTGCACTTTGACGTGCTTTCAAATTGCTAGGTTGGCAGAAGCAGGGACTGAGCAACGGGAGCTCACCCCGTCATGGGGATTCGAACCGCTGACCTGATCGGCAAGTCCTAGGCTCTGTGGTTTAACCCACAGCGCCACCCGCATCCCTAATTATAATAATAATTGACATTTATATACCACCCTTATCTTCCAAAGGGACACGGGTGGCGCTGTGGGTAAAAGCCTCAGTGCCTAGGGCTTGCCGATCGAAGGGTCGGCGGTTCGAATCCCCGCGGCGGGGTGCGCTCCCATTGTTCGGTCCCAGCGCCTGCCAACCTAGCAGTTCGAAAGCACTCCCGGGTGCAAGTAGATAAATAGGGACCGCTTACTAGCGGGAAGGTAAACGGCGTTTCCGTGTGTGGCTCTGGCTCGCCAGAGCAGCGATGTCACGCTGGCCACGTGACCCGGAAGTGTCTCCGGACAGCGCTGGCCCCAGGCCTCTTGAGTGAGATGGGCGCCAAACCCTAGAGTTTGTCAAGACTGGCCCGAAAGGGCAGGGGTACCTTTACCTTTACCTTTACCTTATCTTCCAAGGAGCTGAAGTGCTGCACATGGTTCTTCCCCATTTTCATCCTCACAACAACTCTGTGAGGTAGGTTAGGCTAAGTGACTGGCCCAAAGTTACTCCCAGTGGACTTCATGGCTGAGTGGGGATTTGAACTTTGCGCTCCCAGGTCCTAGTCCAACATTCTCACCATTACGTCACAATGGCTTGTGATCATAACATACTAGTGAAACATGTTAGGGAAAGCAACATACAATACATGCTTCATGAATTGGTTTGCAAAAGGCAAAACTGCAGACAAAAACGTGTATATTAGTAGGAATTCACACTAAGAGGTTTATGAGGGTGTTTCAAAAAAAATAAATCACAAAGGATTATGGAGAACTGACTTTGGCTGGAAAAATGAGAACCTTGGAGAAACTGAAAACGACAGATTCTCTCCTCCCTATGCTCCAGAGCCCAGCAGCTTAAGTGGGACAGTCCATTCTAACACCTCATTTTGCTAATGAAAGCCCATGTCAAGGGCACCAGAAACTTGCTTCCCCTGGTGCTGGGAGTTTTGTAGAGATCTTTTCATCTTGGTTAAGGATCGATGGAATACTCCCGGATGAAAGAGGAAAGGATCCATTGAGCAAAGCACACTCACCAGGAAATTCTGACACACAGATTGACAGCAGGGTTGTGGCAGGCGGGCCCCATCTGATCTCAAAAGCTGCAAAGTGCATTGTTAGCAGAGACTTGTTTTCCTAAACGCCCGTCAGCTAACATAGCTGTCGGCTCCTGCTCCCAGCCAGCTAGTCATGATCCTTTATCCGTTCCATCAGTGTGATGTAGGCTGACAGCTTGAACTTGCTCTCCGATAGGCCCTGACAGCGAGAGAAGCTGTTGGATGGATTGGTGCATTCATAAGCATAGGGAGAGAAGCCGATGGCAATTCAAAGTTCAGGTGCTACGATGAACGGCCAAGGTCACTCGGGAGGAAATGTGATGCCGTCGACATAGCAAGTGCTGATCGCCTCAAGAATTGCCAGAGATCGCTGGCAGATATTGCTCTGAGCTAGCACCCGGGGACAGACACTTGCAAAGCACTTCTTTTAAATGCAGCGGCTAGACTGGTGACTGGGAGCGGCTGCTGGGACCACATAACACCGATTCTGAGAGATCTGCATTGGCTCCCAGTACGTATCTGAGCACAACTCAAAGTGTTGGTGCTGACCCTAAATGGCCTCGGTCCAGTACACCTGAAGAAGCATCTCCACCCCCATCATCCAGCCCAGACACTGGGGTCCAGCGCCGAGGGCCTTTTGGCTGTTCCCTCATTGCGAGAAGTGAGGTTACCAGGAACCAGACAGAGGGCCTTCTTGGTAGTGGCGCCCGCCCTGTGGAACACCCTCCCTTCAGATGTGAAGGAAATAAGCAGCTATCCTATCTTTAAAAGATATCTGAAGGCAGCCCTGTTTAGGGAAGTTTTTAATATTTAATGCTGTATTGTTTTTAAAACTCGATTGGGAGCCGCCCAGAGTGGCTGGGGAAACTCAGCCAGATGGGCGGGGTATAAATAAATTATTATTATTATTACTGGCAGAATCCGAGACCAGGGAGAAGAGTCGGTGGAAGAAGATTGGAAAAAATTCAAAGTATATTTACAGAAACACTGCAAAATTAATGAATGTTAGAAGAATGCTGGAAAGAAGTTATATCGTTTTAGCAGAAATGTTATAAAGAATTAAGCAAAAATTAATTGTTAATGGGCCAAAGTGGAAAATTTAAAGTTAGATTGTGTTAAGATAAACTATAGAACAAAAAATTGAGAAAGATGGAAAGGATTTGCTGAAATAGCTAATTGAACTAGAATACAAAAAAGGGAGGTGTGAGGAGGTCGATGAAACAAGTAAATGAAAGGTAAAGATATGGAAATATTGGATGTGTTTTTAAATGTTTTTGTTTTTCTTGTTTTGATGTATTGTTTTTTTCCGTTTTTTGTTTTTGATGTATTGTTTGTTAATTTTTTTGTCTTTTCCCCCCTTTTTTCTGTAACTGTTAAACTTTTAATAAATATTATTTTTTTAAAAAATAAATTATTATTATTATTATTATTATTATTATTACCAGTATTAAAGTAGTTTTTAGTCACCGCTAAAGGATGAGGATCATGGGCCAACCTTAGGGCAAGTCGCTATCAGTCTGGTCTGCCTCACAGAGTTGTTGCAAGGATAAGATGGGAGAAGAATGATGGATCCACCATCTGAGGGCAGCCAGTTGGCTTTAGGGCACAAACATGACACACTCACAGCTCTCTCACAACCATTTCCTGTCCCCTCAGTATCACCTGCTTCCCGTCTCTACCTAATAGTCGCCTAGTCTGACCCCAAACTATTCAGGCACTATTTATCCATATCTGGGTAATGAGAAAGAAATGTAAAACCAAGCAAATATTCTGAAATTTGTCTCAATTTGACCCTTTCAGCCTTCTTTTCAGTAAGTAAACCAGATGAATCAAAACACATCTTGCTCTTTCCTCTGGGAAATTTGTCTACGATCTCAGAGCTACTTTGTGTCCTAAAAAACAACCACAGGCTTAGTTGTCAACTTCAGTCTCTTCTATTTTGTGTCATCTATTTTGCCTGAGGAATGGGTCGACTTCAGACAACAACCACACATTTCAGCAGCTAAGTTTGGTACAAAAGCAAGCATCATATAAACCTTCAGAAAACCAGCTGTGCAGTCCTTTGCATATCAACTCACTGAACTCAACAGTCCCAGATATGTGGACAATAGGATGGTAGCCCAATTTCCTGATTTTGAACCTAAAACAACAGTGGTGGTGATTTTTTTAAGCTTGCATGCGAACTTTGTGTATCAATCAGCTACAGCCTCTGAAAACTAGAATGCAACGCAGCAATCACCGCTCAAAAACCTCGAAGCTCTTTCCTAGAAAAGTCTGAACATACAGCCGCACAATTGTGGACGATAACCCCACCAGAATTATGGTACACCAGATTTAAGGCCTCCAACCAACCCAATTATACCTTCTAGCAGACTTACTGTATTTTTACCTCCATAAGATGCAATGGCGCAGAAACATGGTTACAAAGCACGGATCCACATGGATTCTCAGGATTTTTGCATTGGGCTACCCCAAACTCACCGTCAAATCACATGTCTGTGGCCCCAGCATGAACCACAAAAATCATACATCCACTGTTTCATTCAGAATACAGTGGTACCTCAGGTTAAGAACAGTTTCAGGTTAAGAACGGACCTCTGGAACGAATTGAGTACATAACCAATGTACTTAATTCGTTCCAGAGGTCCGTTCTTAACCTGAAACTGTTCTTAACCTGAGACACCACTTTAGCTAATGGGGCCTCCTGCTGCCACTGCGCAATTTCTGTTCTCATCCTGAAGCAAAGTTCTTAACCCGAGGTACTATTTCTGGGTTAACGGAGTCTGTAACCTGAAGCGTATGTAACCTGAAGCATGTGTAACCCAAGGTACCACTGTATTTCCCCCCTTGTTTTCCTCTAAAAACTAGGTGCGTCTTATAGTCAGGTGCATCTTATGGAGTGAAAAATATGGTAGCTTTAAAGAAGTTATTGATTGTTGTATCAGATCTTGGGGAAACTATTTCTTACATGGCTCCTTATTTTGGATTCAGTGGCTAGTGTCAGAAACCGAGGGCAAACCATGCCTTTCTGAAAACTGATTCAAACACCATCCAAGCCCAACCCGCCGAGTCTTTACCCCAGAAAGACATACCCAGCCTTAGCGCAGCAACCCGGCCCCTTCCTTCAGAAAGCGCTCAGAACCACTGAGCAAGAGGATAGGTTGCCTTCCGTCATAAACCCTCCACTATGACATCACCAGACTTGGAGGGGAAGAATGGGGTCAGATGCGAGTTTTTGCTTTCAAGTTTTTGCTTTGAAATGTCTTGGTCTGCTTCCCTTTGGACCACATCAGTGAGGCTGAGGGCAGTCTTATCGTCTGGGCAGGCCAGGACCTCCATACACACTGCCCAGGCTTGCACCCTGGGGAAGTCACTTTGGTGCTGCTAAGGCAGCAGTTTGACTTCACCCCCAGAGGCGGATGCCACTGTCTTTCAAGACAGATGGATGCCAACAACATGCATGCAGGAACGCTCTTTTTTCCATGGGGAAAAACCAGCCTAATGTGGGGAGAGCTGCATTCTTCCTTTGGTGTACAGACATACACCTGCACCAAACAGCCATCCATTTACTCTTTCGCAACTTGCAGCTAGCAAAACTGGTGGCCTGGACCCAGCCTAGGAGTGACAATATTCACCACATGCAAAATAAACAGGTTGTTATCAGAAATGATTTTCTGATTTTTTTTAAATCAGCTTTGAAAGGCCAAAGATTTGGCTCCCTTCCCATTCCACCTGAAATTTCTGTTCTGTGAAATTCAAAAGGTTGCATGCTCTTCCAATCAGCCTAAACCAGGGGTGCCCAAACTTTTTTCAAAGAGGGCCAGATTTGATGAAGTCAACATGCATGAGGGCTAACCAAAGTTGCTGAGCTTTTTTTAGGATTGAAATTGAGCTTTTTAAAAAGGATTTAAGCCCAGAGCTGTTGAGCTTTTTAAAGGATTTTAACCCAGGACATATACCGCCACAGAGGCTGGATTAGATCGACCAGTGGGCTGGATTAGGCCCCCAAAACGGACTTTGGACATGCCTGGCCTAAACTGAGGTAAAGGTAAAGGTACCCCTGCCCGTACGGGCCAGTCTTGACAGACTCTAGGGTTGTGCGCCCATCTCACTCAAAGAGGCCGGGGGCCAGCACTGTCCGAAGACACTTCCGGGTCACGTGGCCAGCATGACATCGCTGCTCTGGCGAGCCAGAGCCGCACACGGAAACGCCGTTTACCTTCCCGCTAGTAAGCGGTCCCTATTTATCTACTTGCACCCGAGAGTGCTTTCGAACTGCTAGGTTGGCAGGCGCTGGGACCGAACAACGGGAGCGCACCCCACCACGGGGATTCGAACCGCCGACCTTTCGATCGGCAAGTCCTAGGTGCTGAGGCTTTAACCCACAGCGCCACCCGCGTCCCTGGCCTAAACTGAAGGTGATGACAAAGGCAGAAGGAAAAAGAGCAACCTTATTTCAGCCCAATTACATGAATGGAGGACACCGACTGCAGAATAACATGGCGGAGGTGTTCAGTCTTCCAGAAATGACTTGTTAAAAAGTGCCCTTGCTGCAAGAGGCTGCTCATCATGATGGCTGTTATAACCTCAGATTTGGTTGCTCTTCTGTTCACGGAAAGGGAGGCGCTTTCTGCCAACATCCCCTTCCATATCCTAGCCCAGATCATTCCTGAATCCCTGTCAGATCAGTTTGGGGAGAGGAAAGATGCTACACAGCAATGCAATGGGGGACACAGGTACGATAAGATCCCAACCAAAACTTTTGTATTATCCTGTACTATGCGGCTTGGATTTCCCTCATCTCCTTGTGCCACCTAGTGGTTTGGTGAAGTTTGAGCTTGCACATCATTTAGGGCTTCTGACTTTGCAAAGTCGTAGAGCAGGGGTCAGCAAACTTTTTCAGCAGGGGGCCAGTCCACTGTCCCTCAGACCTTGTGGGGGGCCGGACTATTATTTTGAGGGGGAAATGAACCAATTCCTATGCCCCACAAATAACCCAGAGATGCATATCAAATAAAAGGACACATTCTACTCATATAAAAACATTGTGATTGCCAGACCGGATTTAGAAGGCAATTGGGCCAGATCCGGCCCCCGGGCCTTAGTTTGCCTACCCATGTCGTAGAGTCATAGAATTGTAAGAGTCCCTGAGGAACATCTAATCCAAACCCCTTGCAATGCAGGTATATACAGCTGTTGGGGACCAATCCTGCAACTTTGGCGTTATCAGCACCATGCTCTAACCAACTGAGCTATCCAGGGACTTGATTCCAACTGGCCTTTGATCTTACTCGGCTTCCTCTGCCAGTAAACAGCTATTCATAGCTCAAGGAGGGCTCTTCTATATCAGGGGTAGCTACTCTGTGGCTCGTCGGCACCCCAACACGCATTGCCAGTGGCAATATCTGAAGATCAGCCATCCCCGTTTTATATTGAGACTTCTTTGCTGGGTGCTTGGTGGAGTTCATTGCACTTTAGGCCAAGAAACACAAGATCCTGAGGGACTTGGGACTACAGTGGTACCTTGGGTTAAGAACTTAATTCGTTCTGGAGGCCCGTTCTTAACCTGAAACTGTTCTTAACCTGAAGCACCACTTTAGCTAATGGGGCCTCCTGCCTCCGCCACTCGATTTCTGTTCACATCCTGAAGCAAAGATCTTAACCCAAGGTACTATTTCTGGGTTAGCGGAGTCTGTAACCTGAAGCATCTGTAACCTGAGGTACCACTGTACTTATATGATCAGTCAGGGTCCACTAGCAATTACTGCTTGTCAAGTGTGCCTGGTAGGGACCTTACAGCCATAGAAAAATGTCAAGCCAGATTGTGTTTGTGTCTCAAGCTAAATTATGTCTTAATTCTCATGCTGCTGGACGAATACTGCGGCAATTCTGTACCAAACGGCTATCAAGCAGGGCATCCGAGAGGAATGTGTCAACATGACCTAGAAAACAGAACAGTACTGAGTAAAAGAGCTAGTGCGAAGCATTGCAGTGACAGCTACAGACACATCTGAGACGAATGCCAAAAGGAGTTGTTGTGTGCCAGCCAATTGCTGGCAAATCTTGGAAGTTGCTTATGGCACCTTAAAGGCTAACAAATGTATAGCTTTTCTGGGTCAGAGCCCATTTTGGCATCGACGTATTCTGAGGCAGTAGTTTGGTTTGGAAGACCAACCAGCCAATATATGTTTAAAATCTAGCTTTTGGTGGTGTCCACTTGGGTAGCAACAATATGCTGGTGTGTTAAAGCAGTGTTTCCCAAACTTGGGCATATAGCTGTTTTTGGAGTACAACTCCCATCATCCCTAGCTAGCAGGACCAGTGGTCAGGGATGATGGGAATTGTTGTCCAAAAAACAGTTTGAGACTCAAGTTTCGGAAACACTGTGCTAAAGGCACCGCTGACCTATTGCCAGATACGCTGGTGCAATTGTTTAGTATCAGGCACTAGCCAATCTTACTGTTTGGTTCATAGTAACTCACTATTGCAATCCTTCCCCGAGTCAAATAAAATCAGGAATCCAGGGTATATTCTTAAATATGGTTTAATACTCTTCTCCATTCTGTACATCACAACACCAAGATATCACTGCTTGGGAGCTCTCTGAAGAGGCTATGTAGTATGCAAAAGGCTAGGATTCTCACCCTTTTAATGTGTTTGTGTAAGTGTAATACATATCGGTATATATTGATATACACATCAATATATAATGCAATATATATCACCAGATATAACACATTGATTAAAGAGATACAAAAATTTGGCATCATTTCCAAACTTAAATAGTAAAAATAAAACTACAAAAAAAGGAGCTGCATACCCTAAATGTGAAACAAGCAGTATATTCAAAAATGTAAATTTACACCCAATTTTTCTGCTCTTGTCATGTCACAGCAGACCCATTTACAATGGCAAAATCCAAGTGTACTGCTTTCTGGAAGAGACTTCACCCTACGTGAACACTTCTCGTGGACAATCACACACACTGCCTGCTTGCGGAGTTATAAAAAGATACAAATTCTATTGCTCACATTGACAGAAAGTCATTTTGGACCTCTTTTTAAGAATACACTGTGAGGAGGTTTACGTTAAGGCAAACCCGCCCTCCAGTTCAAGTGAGACAGGATTATTGGAACGATATGCAAAGTTTGCCAGCTGGGGAGTTTGACCAATACATGAAGGACAAGAGGAAAATGTGAACACAGCTAGGCACTAAAATATCAAGAGTATCCTTTAGAAAACCAGACAGTCCCAGGGGGATTCGGGAAAGTGAGCTAACTGCCTTGCGTGAGCAATCCCACAGTGTTTAAAGTGAACCTTTGGCGCCAAGCTTCTAAAAAAAGAGAGAACTTGCTAATTTCTACAGCTGCTTCACAGCCCCCAGTGCCAAGGTTGACATCAGTCACATTTTGCTAGCTACTTGCATTTAAAGCAGTTTGTGAAATTTTGATGTTAACTCACACCAAGGCAGCTTATGCAGTCCCAAAGCAGAACTAAAAATACACCTCCCAAACCCTAGTAAAGAATAGAACCAAGCATAAGAAGCGTTAGCTTGCTTGTGGAAACTGTTTATTGACTGACAAGAGGGAAGAGTGAAGGCCACACGACTCATAATCCCCAATCAAGCCTGCCGAGACCCTGGCATTTTGATTGCCACAAATGAAACATACTTCTTGATTGAAACAAGCAGCGCTTTTGCAGTCAAAGATTAAAATGGGTGGAGCTCCCAGACTGTCTGAATTTACACATTGCACCTTTGAAAGCTGGCATGCCATAAGGGTTCAATTTCTTTTACTTCCACCACTGTAGACCAAGAGCAATGGGTGCACCTCCTAAGGTTCTTCTTCCGCAGTCTAAGCCAAGAACGCCATGTAAATGGGTCGTCTCACTGCAAAACGCAGCGACTTAATTGCCTCCAATCAATTTAAGAAACAAACCAGTATAATCTATTAATTTTTCAAATGAAGGTTTTACAGCAGTTAATGTAGCATGAAGGTTAAAAAAATCATTTTCATAAAATACAAGAGCAACCAATTTCACCATTAAGTAAAAGTAAAAACTGGGATTTTTTTTTTTTTTAAATTAGTCCAAAATGGCATTATAGAAACTTAGTAGATTGCTGCTGTACTGACACTATGACAAATCAGTAGGGTTTGCTTCTTTCTTCTTCTTTTAAACCCGGTGTTCTGGATAAAGTTCTGGAAAAACTCCAATTCTAAGGCAGGGATCTGTTTTGTATTCCATCGCAAGCTTTCTCCTTGGGTTGGATGCTGGAGGGGTGAGGCACGTTTTGCCAGACCCAGGTCGACTACCTAGTAGTCATCAAGGTCAAAAAATTCATCGTCTCCTCCTTGGTATTCCATTCCCTGGAAGTCCACTCGGTACCGCAAGATACCTTTGGAAATAAATGTTAGAAGGAAGATGTTACAAACACTTTGTACCCCGGAGTCGAAAGAAGACTGTACACGTTTCCTTTCCACCTATATTGATTCAATTTCTCGGAACGACCTGTGTAAAGCTGCAAGGTGGGAAGAGACCTGTGCCTAAGCTGGCAGGTGAATTCTTCAAGTGAGGCATTTGACTGGCAAGACAAATCTAAAGTCAGAGGAGGTGGTAAAGAATTAGTCCAGCCTGAACAAGCAAGCACTCACAGTCTGACCCAACTGCAGTTGAAATTTGGGATTCAATTCTGAGAAGTAAAAGACCTGTTATCTGTAGCGAGAGAAGCCAACATCGAACGAGCCTATACTGTATGTGCAAATGAAGAAGTCCCCCTTTTTTCTTTTTTGTAACCTTTATTAATCTTTCCCCCCCTTTTTTCATGTTTAAAAGTTCTGATTCGTATGTATCTGCAATACAGTGGTACCTCGCAAGACGAATGCCTCGGAAGACGAAAAACTCGCAAGACGAAAGAGTTTTTCGTTTTCTGAGTTGCTTCGCAAGACGGATTTCCCTATGGGCTTGCTTTGCAAGACGAAACGTCTTGCGCCTTTTTTTTTTTAAAACCGCCAATGCATTCCTATGGGAAACCGTCAATACACAGTGGTGCTTCGCAAGACGAAAAAACTCGCAGAACGAAAAAACTCGCAGAACGAATAAATTTCGTCTTGCGAGGCACCACTGTATAACTAAAACAAAACAAACAAACAAAAAAACCCCAGCCTTTAAATTCCTGTCATCTTGACCAGCAGCCAACAAGAGTGCTGGGAAATTATCACATTAAGTTATTCTCCATCAGTTATAAAATATTGACAGAGATGTGTCCGTGTATGCACTATTGGGGTCTCTCTCTCTGTGTAAGATGAGTTACTTGTAAACCGATTCCCTCTGTGCTCGGTAGAATGTACGGTTTCTGCTCTGGGTGGAGCATACAGGATGTACTGCCCCAAGGAAAACCATACCCCTTTCCTGGTTACAGGTTGTGTCCCCTTATGGGGACATAAGTCCCTCTCTATGATGCAATTCCTCCAAGATTACCCTGAAAAGCTTGTTAACAGACTTGGGAATGAAAGATAGGACCATGGGAAGCATCCATTAGAGAAGGTGGACATAAAGATACAGCAGATCTATACTGAATCTGAATTTGCTTTTATGAATATGAAATCTCATTATTCTATTATCACTTTGAGATATCACAAAGCAGCATGAACCACAACTGCCTCAATCATAGATACTTATATGCGGCCTAGGACCCTCGTACCTATGGGATTGCCTCTCCTGGTATGCCCCCCGGAGGACCTTAAGGTCCATAAATAACAACACTTTGGAGGTCCCAAGCCTCAAGGTGGTTAGATTGGTCTCAACTAGGGCCAGGGCTTTTTCAGCACTGGCCCCAACTTGGTGGAATGCTCTGCCACAAGAGACTAGGGCCCTGGGGGATTTGACATCTTTCTGCAGGGCCTTCAAGACGGAGGTGTTCCACCTGGCCTTTGGCTTAGACTCACTCTGACCCCTTATATGGGATTTGGTATATAAATTTTCCCGTGGTTTTTTTTTTTGCTGGCCCATGTAGGACCAGCATGGATAGCTGGCTCGGGTGAATATCTGATGTTTCCTCCCTTTATGGTCTTGATTTATGGGCTACTACTAAAATGAGGCTACATTTTTAAGCTGTATTTTAAGCCATATTTTAATTAACTGTTTTTTTCCCTATTACATTTTATTGTAATTTATATTTGCTGTTAGCTGCCCTGAGCCCGGCCCTGGTTGGGATAGTAATAATAATAATTCACTAAAGTAATGTAGGGTGCTGCAATTGTGGGTTACAAGAAACACACCACTCTGCCATTTCCCCTTTCCAATTACCTCCAATTCCTCCAAATCCTTTCACAAACTGGGATCCTTCCTGTGACTTATCTGTCACGATCTCCAACGTGGCTCCAAACTTCTTGTAGTTGTTAGCAAACCACTCAAGCAGAGGCATGCTTTCTATCAGCTCGTGTTCCTGTCCAGTCTAAAGATGAAAATGGAAGAGAATTGCTAAGTAAATCTATTTCCTGTACTTCCATCAATAGCTAATATGCCAACTGTCTTAGGTTGCTTCGTAGCTAACGTACGAAAAAGATGCGGCTTTGCATAAATACCTCTTTATCTGTGAAGTGAGATTTATCTTTTTCTTGTTCTGGTGTCAGATAGAGAATCTTCTCCTCTGTAAGGGGAGAGAGAGAAAGAGAGAGAGAGAAGTTTAAGAGGCATATTAGTAAAAATTCCCCAAGACAATCAGATTGCACACGCACCTGACAAATGAAAAGCCAAATGTTATTAAGCTCAGGGAACTAGAACATCAATTTTTGTGGAAAGGCATTTTTAGCCCAGTCACCATACTTGGAACATTATGGAGGAAAAGGTGCAACTAGAATGCAAGCTGGGCCAAAAAATATTGGGGGATGTGTGAGAAAGCTACTGGCTATGTAATGGTTCTAGGGGTTGCTCGTGCGTAAGCTTGTCCCAGCGTCTGGCTGGGTTGCCTGAGTGAACCTTTCCTGTCCGGGCAGCCACTCGCCTGTGACCGTCTCAATCGCTGGCAGAATCTGTCAGTGGGTGTTTCTTAAACTTCTTCCAGCAAAGAAGTTCTTTGACGCCCAGTCTCCACCTACTTTCCCTGCGCGGAAGCCTTCTGCGCAAGGAGGGCGTGGGCAGCGGAGGACCCCTTCTCTCCCCGCTGGTCCCCGGCAAGGAGTCATGGGATCGCCTCGCCGATTCCCCCATCTCCCCCCCTTCTCCACTGGAGCTATGCTGATTCTCTCCCCAGAAGATGGGCTGCCCCCCCCCACTCCCGGGACGCTCTCTGGGATCCCTTCAGAGCTTGCTCGATGTTCGATGTGTCGTTAAATGCGCTCAGTGTGAGCACATCTAAGAGCCAAACTGCTTCACATTGTGATCTACCCATGTTAACATACAATTCCTATTCCCCTAGATCCCAATATTTGTGTAGGTAGGAGCTACGTACCTTCTGTGCCTTGGCAATGGAGAACATATCTCATTATATCCAGGTTCTCATAAACTATCAGGATCTCTACTGCTCCCATTTCTAAGGCTTTTAGAGTGTCTTCAACACCAAAACAGTATTTTCCTGTGTCCTGACTGATCTCATCAAAGTATCGCCCTACATTTAAAGAAAACAAGAGAGATGGAAATGAACATGTCATACATATTTTTAATCAGTGCAGACTGGAACACAAGAGCAACTAAATTTCACGAAGATCACCGCACTGCTGTGACATTAGGGAGACAATGTTGATTACGTTCAGAAAGGTGGAAGATAATTACTTTGGCAGTACATGGAGAGTTGACTCACTGACACTTTCATAGTTACCAGGTTATGTACCCTGTGACCTGGTTCAGAAGTCACGCTAAACCATAGCTTAGCATGACAAGAATGGGTCTTGGTAAGCTTCAATCTCACTTGCTTCCCGCCCCTTTCAGCAATGCTACAAGGAGGAATCCAACACTTTGCTGGGTTGTTCAAACCTGAATGACTGTGGTTAGTCTTAACTATGGTTTATTTGAAACATGCCAATTTCAAACAGTGGTTTATGAAGCTGGCTTGTTTAGAATAACAATAGCTACCGTATTTTTAGCTCTATAACACGCACCCGACCATAACACGCACGTAGTTTTTAGAGGAGGAAAATCCGTAGGCATGCCACCCGTGGGCATTCCCTCCATAACACGCACAGACATTTCCCCTTACTTTTAAGGAGGAAAAAAGTGAGTGTTATGGTGCAAAAAATACGGTATATGATGAGGAATTGACACTAGACGTCGCTATCTGTCAATATAATTAGGACTATACATCAGACAGTTAAGGACTTGTCCCTCACTTAATTATTTCATGAGAATTAGGCATCAGATGTGCTATACATCAGAGGACTTGACAGCTGGCCTGAGGAGAGGAGGAGCCAACTAGCGGTCATGTAGTTGGCCCAGCCATGGAACTGCCCTGAGACCTCCGGGTATAGGGCAGTATATAAATTCAAACAACAACAGACAATTAATTTTGATTCATCACTGGGAACAGAGGGAGCATGGACACTGTGCCAACTGCAACAGATAAGAGAGGACCTGCTATGAGATTATGCTTGCAAGCCTCTATTTAAGTGTCTAACTTCAGAGGCTTGGCGAGCCTTTGCACAGAGTTCTACCGGTGAATGGTCAGTGTTGGTCTCACCAACTGAGCGAAGGATCTGCTGCACCTGGGGGCTTCGCAGCAAATGAGATGAACCACAAACTTCGCCTTTGCAGTTATTTCCCCCAATATCCTTTTGTTCTGGCTTGGTATCTTAAGTGCAACTGGTTAGTGAGTATGATATATAACTGCTAGACGGATTCTTTTGTTTATTAGGTGCTGTCTTGTAGTATTGTAATATTTGCTAACCAATAAACCACTTTCTTTTTTATCTAACAGTCTGCCAGTCTTCCATCCGCTGGGATCCTAAAGAACCTATTGCCTGCCCCTTGCTCTACCCACTAGACAATACACCCTTCCCAAAGTTGTGCTTTACCAACACCTTGAGTGTCAGCTTATGATAACTGATTAATTATAGTATTTTATTCATACCTATTAGTTTCTTTTCTTGAATGAATTTCACATTAGATAGGACCTCAGTGGACAATTCAATTGCTTGATTGAATCCATTTTCACCACCATATGAGATGTCAACTAGCTTTAGTACTTTGGACTGCAATCGCTGTGAATAAAAAGATGTGGTGTTAGAAGACACATTGCATCAGGCATGAGCAGCCATAATGTCTGTTGAATGAAGGCAGCATTCCCTTGGGGGTGATATGTTGGGGGCCAGCAGCCAGCAGCTGTTGGGTCAAAACCAGTAGCTGTGGTTGTCCCCTTCTCTTTTTACCTCTGGCCCAATGGACTGCTGGGGGAGAGGGAAGAGCACAAATTGAACTCATAGCCTGCAAAGGGCTTTTGAAATCAGGCCAATGCTTGAAAGCTGCTCACCAAAGTAAATTAGAAGCCTATAGTTTTACACTGCGGAGTTAACACAACCTCTGGTTGCAAATGAGGTTGCCTCATACTTTATCAATACTAAAATCAGGAGAAACTGGGTAACTAATATCAGGCTTTCACCTCGAAGGCAGTGAAATCCCACCCTCAAAAAAGGGTAGCAAATAACTCTTGTTATCATTTCAAGAGGAAATTTGCAAACCCTCTGCAAAGAATGCAAATACACGGGTAGCATTTGGTGAACACCCAGATCTAGACAGAATAATCTGAATGATTCCAATGGTCACATGATAGAATGTTAGTGCCTGCACATCTCTTTCAAGCTTCTTCTCAGAGTTAATGGCGCCTCTTTTTATTTTATGTATTCACTGAATAAATCTCTATACTATTCTTTGTCAATAACCTCAGAGAAGGTTTCATATATACAGTGGTACCTTGGGTTAAGTACTTAATTCGTTCCAGAGGTCCGTTCTTAACCTGAAACTGTTCTTAACCTGAAGCACCACTGTAATTAGAATTATCATCATTAAAACTGTAAAGCCCAATATCACATTAGAAGCATTACTAAAATCTGTATCAAGTCAACAGAAGAAGGCAGTCCCTCATTACAAATGGGCAATTCTCCATCAGCCAAAATCCCCATTTACCTGATCAAACATGTCTGACTGACTTAGTTCAGTTTTGAAGTCAGCTGACCCAGCTAAAACGAGACCAGCCACGTTCACCTTGTCGCCAGAAATGAACAGCTGTACAGCCGTTTCTGCTACTTTCCTTACATAGTTGTGCCGCTTCTCCATTCTCAAACGAGCAAAACGCAAGGCAGACTGACCTCCTCTTCCTTTGAGAGACAGAGGTAAAAGCACAGCAATAATGAAAGTTGTTTCCATCCCCGGGTTTTCCCCCCCACCCCCATTTTTTTTTAAAGCCAAATGTTTTAGAATTCTTTCATGTACTTTGAAGTGCTTGGACCACATGTTTGTCAAAGCATATAACCAAGTTCACACAAAATACACGTCTATATTAATGTTCACAGACACTTGTTTCAAGGCAGATTATTATAAATTATGACTCAACTGCAATTACCACAACAGCATTATTGTGCGAGGACATCGTGGATGGTGCTCATCACATGAAGCCAAGCCTATTTAGTGATCATACTTGCTGCACAAAGCACTATTACTGGCTGTGTCGATTGACTGCTTTATTAGTGCAATGGCAGCTTTCTGCAAAATCACAAAGCCTTTAAGCAATGGGATGCTGGTCTGTATCTATCTGCCGTATTACTACATTCAAGTTACCCAAATAGCATAGAAAACAATAATTTAGGTATGCAATATCCCTCCTTCCAAATGACATGACAGAGCCACTTACAAATGTTCCCAATCATCTTCTCTTTCCTTGATAAACCATGTTTTGTCCTATCTACTATTAATAATTCTTGAGCTATTTTTACACATTACCATGCTTCTTTGGGAGGTCGACTGTGAACTTGTGCAGCACCTCTCTGGTGTTTCCTTGAAGAGTTCCGAAGAGTGCACCACTACCATCTATTACAATAAAACCAAACTTGCTGTCGTCTGACAGTAGTGCTGTAAGGGCCTGAAAATCAATGCAGCAGATGCCAGTGTTATACTTACGATATTCAATAGTTACGGAAAGTCTGTATCAATACGCTCAATCTAGGAGGAGGAATGTTCTCCTGTTCGCCTTTATCCCTTTTAGACTCTGAGAATCTATCTTGACTCGCTTCAAACTCATGTAAAAAAACAAGTTAATTATGTTCATCTAGGGCCTTTTTGAATTTAGGAATGTCACTGCTCACTGTGCAGCATCCCTTTAAGCTTGCTAGAGAGAACTGTTAGCAAGTAATTTCTGATTATGATGATGTGCAAGCTGATTATGACGATGTGCTAAGTAAGGGGAAATAATCAGAAGCCAGCTTGAGTAAGTAGCAAATGGGCAACCCAATAAAAACACTTCTACACAAAAAAATATGCATTATTTTGTGAAAGGGAAAAGAAAAGCAAGCATCAAAAGAGAAAAAGTTCAAACTGGGGCTTGATGGAGAATGTATTAGTTATACACAATAAAAGTCTGAAGCTTGCATTTTGTGCCATCCCTGCAATTAATTGCTCCCCTAAGGCAATCAGCAATTGTTTGAGTAAGCGAGCGTCAAACAGGAACATCAAAGCTCAAGAACCATGACAGCAACAAGCACAGGTGCAATATGACTCGACTGGAATGGACAGCCCAAAGTGGCCAACTTAGCATTTCTGACTAGAAACAGTGTTAGGGGTGTGCAACAATTTAAGCTATTAAAAGCCTTTCACAACTCCATTGACTGGCACACCACATGAAAGAACTGGACGTTACAAATATCTTCTGAGATGCAGGTGGCTGTAACACTGGCAAAAACCTGCCCAAAATGTATATTAAAAAGGAACCATAAGCATACTGTTACTGTTTTATTTAGACCAATATAGAAAAAGCAAGTTCAAGTCTTTCAGTCAGAACTGGTGTCGCATGAATACCAGACCTTTTCCAATGATATTTGCTGCACACATTGGAGACATTGAGCAGGGTTCAACTAATGAGTCCCATCAATCGAAGCCCTGAGCAAAGCCTTCTACTTGCTCAACAGGGCTTCTGTCCCCCCCCCCCAAAAAAATGGCTCGGTGTGTGTGTGTGTGTGCGTCAGGAGAATCTCTGGAACAGAATGAAGGGGAAGGAGAGGGTGGGATTTTTTGGTCTGGAAAGTCAAAATGTTTATGCTGAAGGAATGATCAGGAAAATGTTGAATTTCTCCCAATATGTGAGAAGTGGGAACTGTTTTTGCATCTTCCCCACAACAATTGCTAATGCAGTGTTTCTCCCAGAAAGTGGGAGCATAACCAGTGTTTGAAACTCCCATTGTTCTAGGCACATTTTGCGACAGGGAATTTCATTACCAAGAGCAGCTTCTGAGCTCTGGGCACAGTACTGTGCCTAAGATGGAAGGAAAGGAGGACCCTTTTCTGCCTCCCCACTTCCAGAAATTCTCTGAAGACTGGAGAAGAGACCCTCTCAAGAATATTTGCGGGGTGGTCAGGGGAAGGACATGTGAAAAATGAACATAATATTTTAGCTGCAGTTCATTCATTTTCAGCTTTGAATTCTTGTTATACAAAAAGCACGCCTAGACACTCCATTGTTGTGCCCATAACCTAGGTTTAATGTGCCATTTAGCTCCTATCTTTCTTTATCTCAGTTTCCAACACTGAGCATAACACAGTACACCAATATTAATTGATCTGAGCATCACTGACATGGCAAGTTCACAGGCAGATCAAGAAATGGTGTCCCCTTGCTATTGCTACGCAACAATTCTGAATAAACCAGATATCCAATGGTTGCCTGGAAAAATTAACCTATGAATCAGAATTGTTTCTGGACCCAGAAATAACACAATAGCTATCACACATTTTATCTATAATTATGTGTTTGAAGTGGAAGGTAAGGCCTAGTAAATCACAGTGGTCAGGGGGGAAAATCCCTGTATCTCATTGTAACAGTCCACTGAAATCACTTGCATAGTCTGGCATTTTATGTCTGCAATTTGCTCAGCTCACAATTACATTTACAACCTTCCAGACAAAAATGAACCTTTGGATCCCAACATTTGTGATGGCTATCAGCCTTTGTTTCTGGAAAGGTCTGGACACTGGGTGTACAAGTAAACAACCTTGCTTAGTATCTTTGTATGTGAACAGAAGCAGGAAATCATGTTTTGAAGTAAAATACACAAGTGTATGTTGAATTCAGAAATAGGTTGTTATAATTAACATCTAGTAACCAACACATTGTATACGATAACTATTCATGAGCATACTGCAAACTGAGCAAAGTTATCATGAGCCAAATTTACAATCTGGCTAGAAATGCAAAATGACACTTACCTCTGTATGGAATTTATTATCGCACAAATACAACGATGTATTTATTGGTTTGAAAGGTTCAAAATCAATGTTCACTTTCTTCTCCTTTCCTTCTTCTGTCACAATTGTTCCACAGTATACAACAAGACCATTTGGAGGTACTGTAAAAAGCACAGGGTGCAACCTTAGATGATGCCAAAGCGAGCACAAAGTTGTTCATAAAGTAAGGAGAAGAACGTTTTACCTTTGTTATAAAGTTTTAGCCGTTGCTGTACAGATGTAATGGCGCCGAGGACTGAAAGGCGATTCACTCGAGATTTAATGTTTGATGCTGTACCAAACTCATCCGCTAACATCTTTGCTACTCGTGAAATCTGGTCTTTGGGGGGAATGATCAATGATATCATGCTGGTGCCATTGCTGGGGAAGAAGGAAAAGAAACTATGTTAACACAAGTTGTGTGACTTCAAGCCTGGAAGAAAGCATGCCCAAAACTAATCTCAGAAGTTCAAGACTTTCTATTATTTGCCACATCCTTTTGGAAATAAGGCCTTCCATGCAGGCCAGTTGTTTATACTGACCACAGGACTACTATGAGCCTATGTACACACCAAACTGGTAATGTTATATACAGTGAAATAGCAGGCACGCCTTCTGGGTCAAACTCACCTGATCTGCAGTCCCAGAATCAAGCTGTGGACTGAAGCTTGCCACCCCACAATTTAAAACAGGCTATCTCTTAGAACATACTAGTCTAGCTGTTATAAAGACTTGATGACAAAGTTAGCTCCCACAGCTTTCTTTGTGCTTCTCATCTTTGTATAAAGGAAATTCCACCAGTTATTAGGGAGTTCCTAATATTTATGATAAGAATATTTAAAAGTTTCATCACAACTTCTGAATGTTTATGAGAAGCACATTTTTATTCTGATTTGTTTTGAGCCAACAATCTATACCTTTTCTCCAAACAGAGATAGTTTTTAAACCTTTAAAGTTGCCTTATCTGAACTGAAATGACCAACCCAGAAGGTAAAGGAAAGTTTGAGGCTACTGCGTCTTGAGAAATACCAAATCTTTCTTCAGGTATTTTCATCCCTGAAGTCTATGTGCTTTATGAGGAATTAATGCCTTAACTTCCTAGCTGGTTCCTTCCAATGTAAGGGGCAGAAGAGAATGGGAAACTCAAATAGCTTTTGGAGGCTGCATACTTCTACAGTATTAGTGCTATTTTCTGAAAAATATTATGTCTTAGGTAGTAGCAAGCTTCCAAATGCACACAGAGGGGAGTTTTATGTGCTAACACATTTCTATACCTCCCTTCACTGGATCAGATGTCACAGCAGTGAGTCATATCCTTCACAATACAATAAAATGTAGCCCAAGAGACAACAGATAAAACCACAAAACATGCCAAAGTATAGAAATTTTTAAAAATGCTTTAGTAAATAAAAAAGTCTTAACCTGACATTTAAAAGCCTGGCAAAAGATTTGTACTGCAACTTATTCTGTTTGCTAGGGCTAGCAAGATTTCTAGGAAAGCTGTACAACAAAGTCAAAACAAGATGCATAGTTCAAGCACCCCGATTATTAGATCAAATTGAATATACAATATTTACTTCTCCTCACCCTGAATTTAAGACAAGAAGTCTGACTCGTAACAAGTAGCCTGTACTCAATAAGAGAGCAAGCCTACAAAGGTAGGATAGAACGTACTGGCATATGGGAGTTCCACATTTTTATGAAAGGGAAACCCACAAGAAAGACTCACAACGGCAGCCAGGAATGCAAATCTAACAATGGGACAAGCCTACCACATGCTTCAGTAATTTTCATTTTTTCAGTTTACTAAATTGTTTAAACAAGGAGCACAACCCCCATTCCACCCCCCAAAAATCTCCACTTCCTCCTTGTCAATTAACCCACACAGATCACTCTCTCCCCTATTGGGGAAGAGAAAATTTCTAGTACACTAAAAATGTAGCAGCTAAAAATTTAACCATGCTTACAAAACACAAGCTTTCAATATGTCAGTTACAAGCACTAAGGTAACACTCCTTTCTTTTATGTCTTTGCTCTCCCAACCATCACAGCTACAATCAGCGTTCAAAACTAACAGGGCACCAGGCACATTTTGCACCTAAAGATTCTCCATTTGAGAGCATCTTAAAACGTATGGGTGCCATTTGTTGTGCCTGGCTGACACTCAAGGATTACTGATGTATGTGCTTTGAAGCCTCAAAGTATATGTTAAGGATGGACAATATGTTAAGGAGTTTAACAATAAAGAGTAGAGTGTTTCGGAAACTGAAGTATGCTACCAATATTTTTTGCTGTAAACACCAAATTAAACATGTATTAACAATTTCTGTTAAAAATGTGTTATTAAAAATGTCTCACTTATGTGAATTGTGTATTAGTTCATGCTTGGGCTCCTAGCTTTTCTATCCCATTTTCTAACATTGGCTATGATGGACAGAGGAAGTCGCCAGACCTACTCCTTTTGATTCAGACATGTGGATTTTCACTGTAGTGCACTTATACCGTGAGACTAGTACAGTAAATGATTTAGCTGTGTCACATTAGATGGGGTTTTTTTAAGGCAAGAGGCAAGACCATTTATGATACTTTATCTATATAAATTTACATCTTATCTAAAAAGTTGTATGAAATCATCCACATATTGGACCTATACTGCAGGGTGCAGACAGTATTAAAACTACATGGAAGTCTTACTGCTATAGCTAATTAGATCTGAAACTCCATGAAAGCAGTTTCAGTGACTTTAAGATACTAATTGTTAGAGTAGCCATTTTAAAAGTTTGTACTGTACCATACCATATTATTCTACAGTTGGGTCGAGTTTCTTTAACTTTTCAAAAAAATTCCAAATCTATCAGTATATACTTCAGTTGCGGGGGAGACTTTTTATCTTATCTTAATTTCCACTCAGATACAGTACAAGCCAATTTCTACATCTAACTACTCAAGGATGCAATGAAAAATCACTTCAATGACAGTAAGGTTTTTTCACTTCCTTATGTCATTTTAAAATAGGATACCAATTGCCACCTCGTGGAATACACTGCTGCCATCTGCTGGTTAAATATCTTATCAGAACAAACTGTGATCAAGAGGAATGATAACAGATCTGTGCTGTCTTAATCAAGATTCAGATTAACTTTCAGCATACCGTAGTTTTAGTGCTCTAGAAACTGATCCCTGAATACTGTCAATTATTCAGACGATTTGGAATCCTCAGTTGGCTTCAGTAATCAAACACTGTGTGTTGATTAACTAGAACTCAGGCTATCTGGGTATTATGGGTATTATCATGTTAAGATAGCAGAAAATTTGTACAATTACAACACAGGCTAATGGTAAAATATCTTTAGAAACTACCACAAATAATGTTCTGCCTTTCTAGGACCAAAATTGTTCGTTCGTTCTCTCTCGTGTGTGTCACAAGTGAAAAACCAGAAGAGCATACCTCATCTCAGTTAAGCAAGAGCCTCTCCAGAGAAATGTGCCCAGCATCATTCTTGTGGTCTTTTTTGCACATTTTTTTAGCCACTCAGCTCTTTTAAACAACATATGCTAATGATCTGGGCATCTCCATTTATAATTTGTGTTCTATTGCGTATTTATGTTAATTGTTCTTCTACTTTTTCCGCCAGAATTCATTTATGCTTTTTCAATACCACATTTCTTTAAAAAATTATGAGCCAACATTTGCTATTGGGCAGTCATACAAATGCAATTAGCACTGCTTATTATTTAATAATTAAATTATGAAACAAATGACTAAGTAACAGCTCGTGAGGTCATTATATGGATTACCAAAATGCGGCTTCAAAACACTTTATAGTACAAAACCACACTTCTTACTGCTCCACAACTGAGGGGTTCCCCACAACCACCCAAGGAGCTTCACAAATAGTAATTTAAACCTATGTCGTTTACGTCCAAGTTCAACACTTTCACAAGAGCATATGGGTAATATTTCAATACAGTGCACACATTTGGGAGTTCTCTTGCGCATCAGAGCAGTACAGTCACTAGAGCAAATGACTGCTCTCACAACTTACGCATGCTAGGATATGGATTACCATTAGAGAGACAAAGTGAGTGCCAATTTACTAGCCAAACAGGAAGCTTGTATAAACAGCTGATGCAGCAACACTCCAATCCCACTTTGGTTACTAGGCCACTATAGCAGTTGCCTAGCTGCTGAAATCACACACACTGGTGTTTTGACTCCACCCTAGGCAAAGCTTGTTGTGGGTGCTAAGGAATAAATCTATAGAGCAATGACAAATGGTTTCTTTTTCTTTGGGGCTACTCTGTTCGCTGAAAACTGCTCTCTGAGGGCAGGTAGCAAATTCTGCAACAGGAACTGCTCAGGTTCTTGAATAAGGTTAATGTCAGCCAGAATGTGCAACTGATCCAATGCTTTCTTTCCTAACCCCATCCTCCTCCCACTTTGTATACTGTCTACTAGAATCTGAGGCTGTAGGCAGGAACAGTCCTATGTTTTAATATCTGTATGGTGCTTTGAAAAGTTCAGGTACTTTGTATTAGATAAAAATAATAATCTAGCAGCAAGGGTTTCACAAAAGTGGTGTGCACATGCTAATGGACATAATTACTTACAAATATGTGTTCTTGTATATGGATGCAGAGTGGTGATGTAGATTAGAACTTACGCAGCTTCATTTTTTTTTAGTAAAGTGGTTCTTAACTGTAAATATTCCTTAAAACCTATTGGAAGTCATGGTAGACAGCATAATTCAGGCCATCTTACAGAAGAGGTAGGAGCCTAGGGCTACACAGGCCAATAAAAAAAATCTGATGGACTGGGAACATTTCTGCAAGGCTCTGCGCTCCTGAACTATTTCATGAAATAAGTTTCCATTATGCTACTACCAGCCCATGGTTCTGGGCAACTAAACGAAAAGCATCTGAGCATGTTCTAAGTCATAAAGTTCCTGATCTAAGTCAGTGGAGACCTAGCATGCCATTAAAAAATCCCAAACAACCCACTGCTTTACATGCAATGTATTTTTATTTAATACCCTTTCTACCTCCACCTTAGGGATATGTAATGCGACAATAACTGGTGGATCCTGGGCCCAGAGGACTGCACACTGAAGCTCCCCACCTCAACATGCACAATGAAGACACAGAAAGGGGCGCAGATTCATGAAATGCTAAGATGGTCTGAAGTGAAATGTGGAATAATGTGATAATGAAAAGGTTAAGCAACAGACGCAAGAGCAGGCACACGGTGAAGTCATAGTCTGAGTACAATCTAAGTGCACAACTGAGTTGTCTCCAACAAAGCCATCCTGTTAACTCAAAGACTTCCACCTCTGTAGCAGGCCTACTTCTTCCTCTCTAATTCGTTCAGGGCTTCTCCCCAACCCACCCTCCAGGGTAGATCTGGGAGGAAGCACAGGGCAAGCACAGTGATAGAAAGTCCCATTGCATAGACATAAATTATTGTGCTAACGGGACTTTGTTGGATACCCTCAGATATGATATAAACAGAAGGCACTGGCAAAATAATTCTGGGAAACATCGACCAAGGTAGAACATTCTCATTAAGCTCCCCACAAAAATGAGGCCTACTTTCCTGGCACCCCAAAATGTGCAAGTTAAGCACACTAATACCAAAACCTGAGCTTTTAGGTTTTCTAGCCAACCTATTGCTTGTGTAAAATAAAACGTTTTTTAAAAGCACAATGAAGAATGGAGGTGAGTATATACTCACTTAGAGATATATAATTACAGGTGATTCATATTTAAATAAATATGAAGGAAAGGGTAGGCAATTGGTTGAGAAGGGTCACTTTGGAAGTTGCATTCCGTCATGCTAGATAATTCCTGCCATCAGCACTAAACAGGAAAAAACATTAGGTAATGCAGCTCCTCTATGGAAGAGTAAGGAAGCAACTACATCAGCCAGTGAGACCAGACTCTCCGAAGGCAGACAAAAGAGCAGTCTGTATTCATACTAAAAATAAGTGGCACTTCAAGTGAAGAGAACACCCGTCTTCTCCAAAGGAGTCTTCATGTGACAGCACAGCCATGCTGGTGATGATACAAGTTGGGCACTAGGTTGGCCAAGGCTGTTATGGACAAACAGATTTTCAGCATGGCTCCCCATCTTATGTTTATGGCTTTCTCTTCTCAATGTCTGAATTTCAACTCCCCGCTCCAAGCCTTGTAAGAGTCCAAAGCTTTGATCTGCTAGGCTATCAGCATGCACCTTAATGTGGTTCCTGCTCAGATAAGCCCAACCAGAATGGCACAACCATCTTGCAAGCTTCTAATCAAAGCAATCAGATGGCAAAAAAAAAAAAAAGCCTAGTGCTGAGCAACTCAAGAGTACAGGCAACGACCGTTTTAGGCGCATCCAATATGTGCGCGACTATGCTCATGCGCTGAACCTGGAAATGACCGAAAAACATCACAAAAAGCAGCAGCACAGGGTGTCTGCAGGCTTTTGCAATGATGTTTCAAATAAACACAATTTCACTTAAATGCACAGTGCCTTGGAACATAACCACCACTTAAACTGTGAGTCGCCTGCACCAAAGAAAAGCCTTGAAAAAATGTAGGATGCTTTCCCCCTCACCACTTAAAAGCCATGCTGGGTTGCATGCTGAAGTGAATCTGCAAGAAGTGGAGCTTCCTCAGCAAAGTTGTGGGCCCTCCCTAAGTAATCTTAGTTAAAAACTCAGTACCCACTTCCGTATTCATTATATCTTCCAAACAGTTTTTGGAATAAATTCCATGTCAAGTTTCAATATGCTAATTTATTTCAACTATTTATATGCCACTTAATTCCAACCATCTCAAATCAAGAAGAGTATATTAAACTTCCTAGATCTTGCTTCTCTAGGTGTGAGCATAGTTTAATCTGCAAAAAGGCAGCAAGGCCCAAGATACAACCTGGGCATCCAGAATTAAATTTGGTCCAGAACAGTACCTATGGCTTGAAGTACAACGCAGCTCCATTCAAAAGAAAACACCCACCACAATGCATGCTCACAGGTCCCACAGAAGGCTTAAGAATGTGTTTGTCTGGATTCAAGCTTATTTACTCTCATCGGACATACCATTGTTGCTTCTGGGTCACAGGAGAATAATATAGCTGGGTGTCTTTAGTACTTCAAAGACACCACACTCCAAACCTCCAGACAGTCCTTCTCAGTAGCTTTATATAGATAGTGAACATAGGAGCCAATTTGAAACTGTGCAATTCCCCATAGGTTAACTCCAACCGCTATCCTCTGAAGTCATATTGGAAATAAAGAGTGCAACCTGGCAATCAGGCAGTTCCCAACAAGAGGCTATACATTTTTCTTTCGTTCTGGATATCTGTGTTCCATAAACTTTAAGACATTCCCTGTACTTCAGATATATGAATATGTGTGGAAAGAATAAAAAAGGATCACAGGAGTCAGAACTACAGTGCTTTGTACGGCTTCCTATCCTTCTACATCTGCCACAGTCCCACTCCAAATTCAGCAGGCCAGCTAATAAAATTTCCATGTGATTTCTTAATACTCACACAAAAATGTATTGAAGGTGGTAGTGGATTGTATTGAAAGTGGATAACCAATTTTATACTTGGATTACTGTTCAGTCATTGTTGGAGCTTCTTCAAACTGCTCAATTAAAAAAGTCCACTCCTGAGAAAGGCTATTGTTTATTGGACCACTTAATGGAACAGAGGATTGTATAAGATTTGAAACAATTGTACTGTTAAATCCAAGCAGTAAATATTATTTGTTGTGGTTTTATAGCTCCTTTGGTCTATAGTCTCAATGACGAATGTAATGATTAAAGTAAGCAGGATGTAATATACTGCCTATCTAGCAGTAGTGTGCAATAACAGAAATTTAGTATAGGATTACTGTCTGATCTTAATTGTTGGGGCATGGACTTTGCTTGTCTCGCCAGCTTTGCTCCAGACCATCCACCACACAGGAGAAACAAATCAAGACCCCTGGTTTGGCCTTATGACGGAATCAATTACTGTGGTTTATTTGGAGTGAAACGAACTACAATTTCTGGATTGAATGCAACGCTAAACCGGGGATTACGGATTGTTTATACCACATGTGTAGGCTGGCTGTTTGGCAGTAATAATAAACATTCATTATACCACAGGCAAGAGGGGAGAAGCAAAGCAGTACAATAGCCAATCACCTTCAGATTCTAAACCCATGAATTCATTCAATCTTTGCTACACTTGCCCCCCCCCAACACACTTGTATTTTTGTCAAAAAAATTCAAAGAAAACCTGCAATGTTCTTCCACGTTGCCAACAGCTGATTGAAGTCAAAATAATCAGCATGGTATGATAATTAACCAGTGCCGCATACAGAGCCCAGAGATGCTTTGGGCTGCCTGGGGTGGATGACTTCATAAAGCAGATTATCAAGAATCTCCACTTGCCAAAAAAGTTTTAAGTTTCCTATTTAATCTAAACCTCCACATTTTGGAACGCAGTAAACTGAGAGACCATTTCGCTCCTGCAGTAATCTGTACCCTAACACCAGTTGCTAGGCATTAGAAAATTGTAAATTAAAGAGACATGAGAAAGGCTTTCCCCACAAGACACAGCACATTCAACAATAATCTTAATCCTAACATGCATTTAGCAGGGTACAAGTTCAGCAAGTTCACCACAAACAATAAGTCCAGTTCCTCAAAGCAGGACTCACAGCAGCATGCAAAAGGTTATGCAATTATCCTCAGCTATATATACACACGTCTTTTTAAAAGCCACAGTTTGAAAAATTAACATTAGGATCTGTCTTGAGTCTTCTTAGGGTCATGGTTTTTCTTTTTATAAATATACCAGGTGTAATACTTACTGAAAGGTTATGATCAGTGTTCAAAACTCCCATTGTTCTAGGTGCATTTTGCGACAGGGAATTTCATTAGCGCAAACAGTTTCTGAACTCTGGGCACAGTACTGTGTTTAAGATTTTAGATTAAAACTGCAGAGTGGAAGGAAAAGAAGACCTTTTTCTGCCTCCCCACTTCCAGCTACTCTCTGAAGACTGAGAAGAGACCCTCTCAAGAATATTAGGCAGGTGGGCAGGGGAAGGACTATCCCATGTGAAAAATGAACATAATATTTTAGCTGCAGTTTATTAACTTTCAGCTGTGTATTCTTGATACAAAAAGTGTGCCTAGACATTTCGTTGTTGCGCCTGTAACCTAAAGTGCCACCCAGCTCCTAGCAGTTTCTAACACTGGTTATGATTCTGATATTATTCTTTTTAAGCTTTCAAAAAATTTGGGTCAGTTCATTTATACTTGATGGTGAGGGCATAGCTGTAAGGATTGTGCAAACTTAGTATTTACTACACAGTATTCAAAACTCAGAGCCTCAACATCAAAAGTTGTCCTCCAGCCTTTTCCCCAAATTAGCAGCAAAATCTAATGAGGCGTGTTACTGGAATGTAATGTTTATTAAAATTTTGATACATGGCAATGAGGCCATATGGAGTATGCAATGCCACACACACACACACAAAACGGATGGGATTCATAGACAGACTATCCCACATGTGACATTTTGGAAGCTGCTCCTACTTCAGATAGGCACAATCATTTCTAAAGTCTCACTGCTGTGTTGCACATTCCACACACTGAAAGACCATCCTGGATCATTCCTTCTTGATGTTTAAGTTTTCACAGTTCGTTTTTTTATTTTTAAAACACACCACACTTTCCTATTGCCCTTATTATTTCCTTGTGAGACTGTTAACACCATACTCCAGAAATGTCAACCTGAAGCCTCAGCAACCTAAAATTCAGTACAACAAGCATTAGCAATGATAAGCAGACCTTCTCATGTTGCTTTTTGACTGCTATCAAAGTTTACTATCTGGAAACAGTATCCAATCAACTACCAACACAGAAATTCTCATTATCAACAGTTAACCAGTGGGTGGGATCCAGGCAACCCAGTATACATGCACAGAGCACTTCAAACTTCGGAAAGGCTTTTTAGATGTCTGTCACCAGAAGGAGGGAGTTTCCTTGTGCGAGACACTGTCTGTGGCACTTCGTATCCTGACGTTGGCTACTACAGTCTAAGAGAATTTCCACCTCACTTCCCAGGCTGCTATAAACACTTGGAGCTTGTAAACAATTTGTATTCCTTGTCTTCCTGACACACGTTCAATAGTGAACACTTCTTTTCAGTGGCAGCACATTATGTGCCAGCAGAAATCAGAAGCATGTCTCTCTGTCATGTGGATTCCATGTTTCACATAATCCTCCAACATGGGAAATGTAAGGTTGCATATAAAATTAATGCTTGCAGTGTATAATTGCTAATATACTGAAAAACTGCTAATGAATATACTGAATAATTGCTAATATACTGAAAAAAGCCAGTAATTTCTCGTTAGACATAAGCAGTTGCCATTGACTCAGACTACTAGATCAGCTATACCACTGGGATTTAACTATAGACTCCAAACAAGGTACAATAAATCCATAATGAAGAGCTAAAGTGTCCAGCTCCTTTAGCAAATATTCTACTTGGATTCGGAGCTATGAGGCTGGGAATACACAAAGGTATCAAGAAAAATGTTTCTGAGAATGTACTAATGATATACAGGCATAACCTGCACAAGTTTCCACTAGAGCATATCAGTTCTGAAGTTTAATGTCTAGCAACCTGTCCAGTCACACAGCAAACACTAACTTCATTTACTCGGTAATTATAAAACGAGAGCAAAAGTTTAATGAACAGAGCACTCATGTGCCTTTTCCCAAAACCAGGCTGTCTGTCATATTACATGCTTTCAGCTCAGTACATAAAAACCTACATGGGCAAAACATTTTTTGGGGGGTGGGTGGGGTGGGATTGATTTAACTTCACCACAAAACACACAGCAAAGTGGCAAATGTAAAGTTTCCATGTGAATCTAGGAGGGTAATTGGTCTGGCCTATGCTCTTCTTTGGCAGCTGATGAATCATAGGATCATACAATTATAGAGTTGAAAGGGCTCTGAAAGCTCATCTAGTCCAACCCCCTGTAATGCAGGAATAAGCAGGTGGCACGCATGGAATTTATAGCTAAGTAGTCTCCCTCCTGAAGGGCTAACCAATTCTGGCTGGCTTTTATAGTGAGCCACTATTTGTGATCCCAACTAAATTCACACCACTCCCAAGTCCTCTGGCACACAGATAATTCAGGAGAAGAAAGGCATCACTCTCACTTCATGATAGGCTTGAGAGACAATTTAGTCACCAAAGCACAGCACCTCCCCTCTCCCAAGTCATCCATGTATGTAGTGAGGAGGAAATAGGCATGGCCTGTTCTTCCCAACCAGTATAAAGTGAGACTATCCCACTCTCTTCAGTGCATGGAAAACTTCAGAGCTCTGAAATAAAAACAACTGCCGCAAAGGCTACTATTACCTGGTGACCCCCTGGTAATCTCATTTGCAGGCCTTCATTCCTCACTATGGTTCTTTATTAGGAAAAACTAAGCACAAAAAAATAGTCCTCCAAATGTGTACAATACAGTGAGAATGGAAGGAAAACTGAATAAGGAAACATAGCTTTATAATCAGGAGGCTGCATTTTTGGCTCAAAATTAAAATATATAAATAAAGACGCTAGTGTGGATTTTTCTAAAGTCACTCCTGCTTCACAGGTGAGTGTGACTACCAAGCAAGCCATAGCATGTAATTCAGTGGAAGTGGAAAAATGTAGCCGAAGACAACACAAGGCAGAGAACTGCACCTCACTTATATATACCTCTCTACGAAGAATGGAAAAATTTAAAGAAACCCAAGAGTAATGGAATGTCTCCACTCCAGATGACGAAATGCAGGGAATGGGGTGGGGGTAAGGTGACTCTTGATACCAAGAGACAAAGCTAAATACAGCCTTTGAAGCAGGGCCCAAGTCACACGAACCCACATGCTTCACATTCCTTGTTTGGGGATTCAAGGTTGGGAAGTGGGCACTCAAAACATTCACCTTTCTCTTCTTAGGTGCCCTAGCGGGACAAGCCCACAAGGCTTCCCCTTGCCTTTTATGCACCTGTAGCTCCATATGGACCTCGGCCTCCCAAAAACAGAGGCAACAGGAAGAAAGGCCTAACTCTCTCTTGGGGGGGGGGACCCACCCATATGTCTGGACTGAATCGCTTTATAGCTGTCTGAAAAGGGGGGGGGGATTCCACACATGTGACACCCACATGACTGAATAGTTCTCCATATAGGAGCGAACCAACCCAGTTTTGAAGGGGGGGGAGAATACTTGAGCCTGGCTTTCTCCCTAAAATTTTAAGCTTTCTATACAGTGGCGATTATTATTTTTGGGGGGAGGGGAGCTGAAGCGACTCCTGTTCCACCCGCCCCCCTTTTATAACCCGAAACTGAAGGTTTCTTCCACCCCCACCCCAGGGCCCTTCCCCGCCCTCACCCGCGAGCCGCCTCGAGGCTCTTGATGAGCTTCTTGATCTTCCAGATCTCCACGTTCCTGTCGGCAGCGCTGGGATCGTCCGCCATCTTCTCCCTCCTCCTCCTCCTCCTCCTCCACCGCCCCTCCTGCGGCTGTTCAAGTCAACCGCCAAGGCCGCCGCACGGAGAAAGGGGGGAAAAGAGAGAGAAAAAATGAGAACGGAGCCTCGGCTGAGGTAAAAGTAAAAGCCGTCCCCTCCCAGAAGAGGCTAGGCTAAGCTAGGCCCGCCCCGGTCTCCCGTCACCGCGGGAGTGCGGCCACCAGAAGCCCAGCCAAGCGCTCCTCTGAGGCGAAAGAACGGGCAGGCGGGCGAGCGCGCGCGTTTTTACCTCAGGCCTCGCCGCCGCCTCCCTTCCCTTCCTTCTCCGGACGGCAGCGAAGGGCTCCTCGCGACGGCGCCTGTGACGTCGCTGACCGGCTTCTTCCTTCCTTTCCTTTCCGCCTCCCTCGCTCGCTCGCGCCCCCTCCCTCCTCCTCCTCCTCTCCTCCGCGCTGCATGTGTTGCAATCGCCTCACATGGGGCTCCTGACGTCAGTTCCGGTCCCCGCACGTACGCACGCAGCGGGAGAGGGAGGAAAGGATGCAGAACGCGCGTGCGCGAGGTGGAGAAGAGACGGCGCTCTCCGCCACTTCTCCTCCTCTCATTGGCTGCCTAGCTTCCTCTCCGCGGAGGAGGCGCCGCCCCCACCACCAGCTCCGTCACGCCTTCAGCAGCGCGCGGCATGCCGGGAGGTGTAGTTTGCTAGGTCGCGCAGGGCGGATGCGGAGCTCTCGCGTTGTCCGTGTCAGCGACGTTTTTTCGCGTCAGGGTGCGTTTCCTTTAAAGGAGACGCGCACGCGTTTTGGGAGGAACGTGTGGAGCCGCGTCCATGAGTTTCGCAGGGCGGGGTAGACCAATAGCATCTGCTACGTCGACGTGTGGAAGAAGCTGGAAGGAGACCATCCCCGAAGTTTCTGTTGCTAAGCCAGGGAGCCCAATTAATAGTAATTGCTGTCATTGATTAAGACTGGCTCCCATGGAATTCGTGGACCAGAGCACGCCTGTCTTCCACTGCCTCCCGCATTTTGGTCAAACTCATGCTGGTAGCTTCGAGAACACTATCCAACCATCTCGTCCTCTGTCGTCCCCTTCTCCTTGTGCCCTCAATCTTTCCCAACATCAGGGTCTTTTCCAGGGAGTCTTCTCTTCTTCAGGATCTGTCCTTCCAGTGAGCACTCAGGGCTGATTTCCTTCAGAATGGATGCGTTTGATCTTCTTGCAGTCCATGGGACTCTCAAGAGTCTCCTCCAGCACTATAATTCAAATGTATCAATTCTTCGGTGATCAGCCTTCTTTATGGTCCAGCTCTCACTTCCATACATCACTACTGGGAAAACCATAGCTTTAAATATATGGACCTTTGTTGGCAAGGTGATGTCTCTGCTTTTTAAGATGCTGTCTAAAGCAATTTATGGACACATAAAGACATCCCCAAATAACCTTGCCCAGCTGTTTCATGTAGATGGAACGGACTGTCCTGTGATTCTTGGATGAAGGGCAGTATAGAAATTTAATAAGTAAATAATAAAGCACGTTGAACAAAATAAGAGCCTGACAGTACTCCATATTGTGTCAATTGTGCCATGGAGTAGAGCAAATGTGGAGCATTTAACTCCCATTTCCACTTTAGAGGGTTATCAGAGCATTTGGTATCCAAAGCTGCTAATTCTGTTGTTATTTTAATTTTGTCTCAAGAGAAGCAATAGTACAGTGTTACCTAGGGTTACATACGCTTCAGGTTACAGACTCCAGAAATAGTACCTTGGGTTAAGAACTTTGCTTCAGGATGAGAACAGAAATTGTGCTCTGGGGACATGGCAGTAGTGGGAGCCCCTATTAGCTAAAGTGGTGCTTCAGGTTAAGAACAGTTTCAGGTTAAGAACGGACCTCTGGAACAAATTAAGTACTTAACCCGAGGTACCACTGTATTGCATTCCTGCTATTTTCTCCCCCTGGTGTAGGTCCTCTACGAGAATCAGCAGTTGTGTTTCAGTCCCAAAACCAGGCTAAAAGCCAGACTGAAATGGGTACAGACAATCCGTGTAATCCCAGAATGCTTGGAGTTGAGCCAACATAGAAACTGGATAGACTATCTAGCTCCAAAGTTTAATTCGTGTGCCATGAATCTATATAAGCCTTAAAAACAACAACAACCCATGAACAGTCTTGCTGGGTCAGACTAAAAAGGTCATATTAGTCCAGCATTCTGTTTTCAATGCTGGAAAACCGGTATTAAAAAAAAAATAAAAAAGGGAGACAAGTGGGGCATGAAAATAGCCTTCCTTCATTTTTTCCCCTGGTTAACCTATTAGAAGGTATACTGCTTCCATATGAAGAAGAACAGGAGTTTGGATTTGATATCCCGCTTTATCACTACCCTAAGGAGTCTCAAAGCGGCTAACAATCTCCTTTTCCCTTCCTCCCCCACAACAAACACTCTGTGAGGTGAGTGGGGCTGAGAGACTTCAAAGAAGTGTGACTGGCCCAAGGTCACTCAGCAGCTGCATGTGGAGGAGCAGGGAATCGAACCCGGTTCACCAGATTACGAGTCTACCACTTTTAACTACACCACACTGGCTCTATGTGGAAGTTCCATCTAGTTCTTATAACTAGCAGGTGCAGAAAGTAACAGCTGCCAACATGTGTGCTTTGGAGAAAGTGGTATATATATGCATTACAATAAATACATAAAATACAGACACCATTAAACTGGGGACTAGACAAATTCATGGAAGATAAATCTCAATGTCTAGCATTCCTTATGGTTGTGTACTACCTGCAGTATCTGAGGCAATATGCTGCCTCTAAGCAGGGGTCAGCAAACTTTTTCAGCTGGGGGCCGGTCCACTGTCCCTCAGACCTGGGGGGGAGGGGCGGACTATATTTTGAAGAGAAAAAAGAACGAATTTCTGTGCCCCACAAATAACCCAGAGCTGCATTTTAAATAAAAGCACACATTCTACTCATGTAAAAACATGCTGATTCCCGGACCGTTCTTGGGGCAGATTTAGAAGGCAATTGGGCTGGATCCGGCCCCTGGGCCTTAGTTTGCCTACCCATGCTAGGACTAGGGAAAGCTAGCAGAGTGTGCTATAGTGCTCATATCCTAACTTGTGGGCTTCCCAAAGGTATCTAATGTGAGAACAGGTTGTGGTCTAGCTGTGACTTTGGGCTCATCTTTCTTTGGTCCATGAAATTGCCTAACCCACTACAGTGGGACCTTGGGTTACATATGCTTCAGGTTACAGACTCTACTAACCCAGAAATATTACCTCGGGTTAAGAACTTTGCTTCAGGATGAGAACAGACCTCCAGAACGAATTAAGTTCTTAACCCGAGGTACCACTGTACTTGATTTGTCCTATTCCACCATTTAGAACAGCATGACTCAGGTCGCCTAGTGGGGCATTTTTCTCTGAGCTCATCCTACAGCTCTCCTGCAATATTTTCAAAGGCCAGCTCACATATGCTGGTGACCGCATAGAAGTTTTCCAGAACCTGCATTGCTACTGGTAAAAGCACTTAAAGGTAAAGGTAAGGGGACCCCTGACCATTAGGTCCAGTCGTGACTGACTCTGGGGTTGCGGCGCTCATCTCTTAACTGGCCGAGGGAGCCGGCGTTCAGCTTCCAGGTCATGTGGCCAGCATGACTAAGCCGCTTCTGGCGAACCAGAGCAGTGCACGGAAATGCCGTTAACCTGCCCGCCGGAGTGGTATCTATTTATCTACTTGCACTTTGACGTGCTTTCAAACTGCTAGGTTGGCAGGAGCAGGGACCGAGCAACGGGAGCTCACCCCGTCGCAGGGATTTGAACTGCCGACCTTCTGATCGGCAAGTCCTAGGCTCTGTGGTTTAACTCACAGCGCCACCCACGTCCCAGTGTTACAGTAAAAAGTAAAGGGACCCCTGACCATTAGGTCCAGTCGTGACCGACTCTGGGGTTGCGGCGCTCATCTCGCTTTACTGGCCAAGGGAGGCGGCGTACAGCTTCCGGGTCATGTGGCCAGCATGACTAAGCCGCTTCTGGCGAACCAGAGCAGTGCACGGAAACGCCGTTTACCTTCCCGCCAGAGCGGAACCTATTTATCTACTTGCACTTTGACGTGCTTTCGAACTGCTAGGTCGGCAGGAGCAGGGACCGAGCAACGGGAGCTCACCCCATCGCGGGGATTCGAACCGCTGACCTTCTGATCGGCAAGTCCTAGGCTCTGTGGTATAAACCACAGTGTCTTATGTACACTCTATTATTCATGCACTGCCAGATTCTCACTCTCTTGTGCATTGCACACTGGTGTCTTGCCACTATACATGTTGAAACAATGCTGCAATCCCCCCTGAGAATGATGGGTGTTTAACCCACAGTGCCACAGAAATAGGACCTCGGGTTAAGAACTTTGCTTCAGGATGAGAACAGAAATCGTGCTCTGGCAGCAGCAGGAGGCTAAAGTGGTGCTTCAGGTTAAGAACAGTTTCAGGTTAAGAACAGACCTCCAGAACAAATTAAGTACTTAACCCGAGGTACCACTGTACACTTGTACCTTGGATTACAAACACATCAAACCCCGAAGTACGTGTCCCAGTTTTTTTTGGATTACAACCCATTTTTCTTTGATTACGAACAAGTTTTTTGGCGAGGCCCCATTGGCGAAAGCGCGCTTTGGGTTACAACCTGTTTTGGTTTACAAACGGACCTCCAGAACGGATTATGGCTGTAAACCAAGGTACCACTGTAAGACAAAACTGTCTTACACATTTGCTTTTGTAGCTGGAACCAGCATGACTTTTTGCCTTTAGCCTATTAAAATGCTTCTATGCCATTTAAATTTTCTCCAGCCATTTCAGTCACCTGTTTTGCTTGTTCCGAAAGCAGGCAAAGCTGAGACATGCTACTTATAAACCAGCAGAGGTAGGCATTGTTAGATAGGCATAGGATTGCTCCCACAGCAGCTGTAAATTCCAGTGACCTCAGTAAAATATGCATGGGATCAGGTGCCACTTCCTTTGTAGCAATACTCCCTTATGCCTGTACCTTTTACCATTACTTTAAGATGAAGGTGCAACTGCTGAAAAGCCTGGGAGATTTATTTCCTAAGAGGGACAATAATTCCACCACATCTAACAGAATCTTATTTTGCCCCTTGTGCTTATGTGTTTGATGAATGTTAGGATATCACAGAATTAAAACTCTAAGCCTGCTAATCAAACTAGTTTCAGTTTCAGTTGCCTGCACCTATGTACATCTATGAATAAGATGACCCCTATTTTTTTTTGAACCAAAAATTAAACCAATCCATCTTTCAGTCAAAAAGATTTCCGGTTTTGTACTGCTTGAAAACTCTTTAATGAAGGGAGACAGATTCCATTATCTTGGAAACGAACCAGAATCATAATCATGGGTAGGCAAACGAAGGCCCGGAGGCTGGATCCGGCCCAATCGCCTTTATCCAGCCCGCGGATGGTCCGGGAATCAGCGTGTTTTTACATGAGTAGAATGTGTCCTTTTATTTAAAATGCATCTCTAGGCGATTTGTGGGGCATAGGAATTCATTCATTTTTCTTCCCAAAATATAGTCCGGTCCCCCACAAGATCTGAGGGACAGTGGACCGGCCCTCTGCTGACCCCTGCTCATAGTGTTACCTCCTGCTGCCGCACTGCTGAGGTGGGGGCCTCTTTCTCGCCCGCCTCATCTCCGGGCCATGGGCTCCCTGCGCTCACTCAGCTCCTCTTTCCTGGCCGCCCCGAGCAATTGAGCGACAGACCTACCCCTTTGGTCTCCACCTCCTCAACACCAAGTATATTGAGCTTTTTGGGGGGAGATCGGATCACCAAGAGTTACTAAGCTTTTTGGGGGAGATGGGCAGTGCCAGCAGCTTCTTCGCAGCAGCAAAGGGAAGATAATTTGATTCTTTTTTTTTAACACCTGTGCATTGAATATAAGATGACCCCCAATTTCGAACTAAAAATGAAGCAAAAAAATTGTCTTATACACAGAAAAGTACAGTACAGTGGTGCCCCGCAAGACGAATGCCTCGCAAGACGGAAAACCCACTAGACGAAAGGGTTTTCCGTTTTGGAGGTGCTTCGCAGGACGAATTTCTCTATGGGCTTGCTTCGCAAGACGAAAATGTCTTGCGATTCCTGGGGGGGGGGGGGGGTTTCGCTCCCCACCCCTTTTCTAAGGCACTAATCCGCTAATCCCTTAAGCCTTTAATAGCCGCTAAACCACTAATAGCGCTAATCCGCTAATGGGCTTGCTTCGCAAGACGAAAAAACCACTAGACGAAGAGACTCACGGAACGGATTCTTTTCGTCTTGCGAGGCACCACTGTATATTCTTGCTGCTTAATTGTGCTTTGCAGTGTGGGAAGTTGCTTCAGACCTGAAGGTGAGCTATGGATGGCCTTCATGGCAGAAATGAAACTTCTCTTACGGTCAATACTTTAACAACCCTTTAATCATTATTGTTTTATTTGACCCACTGAATACATTACTTGGAATTGTATGTAGGGTCAGATGCCCAAAGCACACTCAATTCTATGAAATGCCAGTGTACACTAATACTGGAGAATGGCTTCTGGATTACTCAGGAGCAAACCTGAATTAAGTGATGCACTCAAGAGGGAAGAAAAATGGTACACTTGTGAGCTTTACTCCTGTGAAGGGATGTTTCAAAACACCTGTTTAAAATCTCTAGTACATCTAACATCTTATATCTGTAGTAAAAAGGTAAAGGTATCCCTGCCCGACGGCCAGTCGTGACCGACTCTAGGGTTGCTCGCTCATCTCGCTCAAGAGGCCGGGAGCCGACGCTGTCCGAAGACACTTCCGGGTCACATGGCCAGCGTGACAAAGCTGCATCTGGCGAGCCAGCACCAGCACCGCACACAGAAACACCGTTTACCTTCCCGCTGTAAAGCGGTCTCTATTTATCTACTTGCACTTTGACGTGCTTTCGAACTGCTAGCTGGGACCGAAAGACAGGAGCTCATCCCGCCGCGGGGATTCGAACCGCCAACCTTACTATCAGCAAGTCCTAGGCACTGAGGTTTTACCCACCCGCGTCCCGGTATATCTGTAGTAGCAGGGAGCAATACCAGGCTGGGGGGGTGTTTGAAACAGAAGACAGCTGCGATTTTTAAAAACACACAGGATTGATCAAATAAGAACATTTTTATTAATAGGGAAGCTGTTTTTCTGCAAGAAGAGACACTGGGCAGAGCAGAAAGCCTAGACAAGCAGTGCATGGAACTTCAGAGTAGCCTTATTTATACAGTAACAGCTACATTAAAAACAACCCATTTCCTTCCAGACAAGGATACTACGCTAAGGTGCAGTTCTGTGTTTTCTCTGCCAAAGCAGGCAAGCCCTGCCTCTGCCCAACCCAGGCCCTATTGAAATCCCTTCACGCCAAAGCAGAAATCTGTTCCCAAAAGGAGGATCCATAATTAAGGGTGGAATATACACAGTTCAGGCACACCATGGGCCTCATCGTGCCACCCTCAAGCTGCGAGACATGGTTTCTAAACCTTCAGAAATCACTGCTGTGCTTACTCCCTCCATTCAATAAGAGCTCCATTAATCCCCAGGATGCACTTGAAAATGTCACTGACCCCGAGGAGCTGTTCCGAAATAAATTTTTGATCAGGTGATAATTTCACTAGTAGGACGCCATCACTAAATTTATACATTCAGGAAATTATGTATAGTATACTGCAAAAACACAGTAAGACATAAATCTGCCCACAGCTGCTCAGGAAGGTCCGTTGGCTCCCAAGCTTCGGAACATTGTCCTCTTCCTGCTCCAGTCCATGCGAGACAGAGGAATTATTGCTTTTCTTCCTTCTGATCCCCAGAGCTTGAAGAGCTTCCTGAACTCTCCCGCTCGGATGCCATCTGAAGAGGGGGGGAGAACAGTGTTAGATCAAGAGGGCACCGACTAACAGGAGGATGTAAGAACAGGGCTCCCTCTTACTTATTTCTTGCTGGGAAGCTGAGCCACAAGAAAGTGTTGACTGGACCAAAAAAATTAATTCTTTACTTTCGCCAAGTGCTCAAATAAATTATGGAAATTTGACATCTCTATCTGCTACTCCGATCAACTGAGCTGAGGAGCCTGCAATCTTCTCCCTTAATCACCAGATCTCAAGATACAAGCATTCAAAACTTGGGCTACATTTTTTCCTTCCGATCACCTCTCATTCCTAAGGTCAGCTATGATCAGCTAGTACTAGCAGTGTCCAGCAATCTCTCTCACGGTTTGACCAAGTGGCTTTGCTTCCTTTTCCTTTACCCAGCTGGTCTTTCACTTGCTAAGACCAGGAGCACACATACAACTGGAAATTCCAAACCAGCTGCTCTTGCCCACCCACCCAAACAAACAAATAAATAACCATTATTGTCAATGTACAACTTGTGTACAATGAAATTAACTGAGCCTCCCCCCCCCATACACTACGGCACACGGCCCTCCTACCTTTTTATAGGCCATTTCAAAGAGTTTCAGGGACGCCTGCTGTAAGGTAGTTGCTGCCTGCCTGATGTTCTCGCCGGTTTCGCTATCTTTACGAGCTAGCAGTTCCCGCATTTTCGCAATTTCTTCTCTCAGTTTGTTGCACTGTAAAGCAATCGCAGGGAAACACATGTCCGTAACCCTTTTGGCATTTATCAAAGCGGATCTTGACCTCAATAAAGCCACATAGTCTACAGTAATTAGAAGGTGCCATCAGCTGCCAGGGTGGAAGGTATTTTATCGATACCTTCAGCAAGGGGGAAGCCAAGGAAAACAATCTGCCTGGCCTTTACCCCCGTTAGTTAAAAAATAAAAAGAAATCACTTGCCTAATAAGTTTTTGTTCTCCTAGGTCTTGCTGCAGGTGACTGAAGTTTAAAGTCTATTTATTTGATTTCTATCCTACCTTTTCTACAAGGAGCTCAAGGTCACATACAGTGGTGCCCCGCAAGACGAATGCCTCGCAAGACGAAAAACCCGCTAGACGAAAGGGTTTTCCGTTTTGGAGGTGCTTCGCAGGACGAATTTCTCTATGGGCTTGCTTCACAAGACGAAAATATCTTGCAATTCCTGGGGTTTTTTTCCGCTCCCCACCCCCTTTTTCTAAGGCACTAAGCTGCTAATAGCCTTTTAGCAGCTAATCCGCTAATCCCTTAAGCCTTTAATAGCCGCTAATCCGCTAATGGGCTTGCTTCGCAAGACGAAAAAACCGCTAGACAAAGAGACTCATGGAACGGATTCTTTTTGTCTTGCGAGGCACCACTGTACATGGTTCTCCCCCACTGGTCCTCACAACGACCCTGTGAGGTAGGTTAGCCTAAGAGACACTGACTGGTGGTCCAGGATCACCCAGTGAGTTTCATGGCCAAGTTGGGATTTGAACCGTGGTCTCCCCGGTCCTAGCCCGACACTCTAACCACTACACGAGCTCTCAGACATGCATAGACTGCCACAAGCATCAAGGTCAGCTCTGTATTATATTTAAAAATCAGTTGTTTATTCCAGTGAGTTCATGGCTTGCGGGCACAGCGAAAAGGTAAAATGTACTGAAATTCACAAAAATAATGAAAACGTGTAGATCAGGCTTCCTCAACCTCTGCCATCCAGATGTTTTTGGCCTACAACTCCCATGATCCCTAGCTAGTAGGACCAGTGGTCAGGGATGATGGGAATTGTAGTCTCAAAACATCTGGAGGGCCAAGGTTGAGGAAGCCTGGTGTAGATGCTGCTGTTGTGATCAGCTTCCCTCCCCACTGGTCTCCTAGAACCAGAAGGAGAATGAAGAGGGCGGGGCAGAGACAGGCACATTGGCATAGTCTCAGATTGCTTGGGAAGGACTTGGGAGAGACAGCAGCTTTGGGAAAGGTGGGGAACCTTTAAGTCCTCACAACAGCCTCATTGGGGCAAGATCTATCAGGACAAGTTGCTCTGCTCACTATACCTGGCTCCTGAGTCGACCTAGTTTCCCTGAATAAAGAGTTAAGTTCATGGACGCCATGTGATTTATTGCTAATTTGCTCCCGACATCCTGAAATGTTGTCATGAATGATTACAGCGTAAACCATGAACATCGCTGCATAGCTGCCTCACCTTCACTGGCAAAGCAGCAGAAAAATCAGTAGGTAGGAGAAGCAACCAGGGACTGTAATGTTTGCTTTGCACAAGACCAACCACACAAAATCAAATTTTGTTACTCTTATGGATTGATAATAAATTTAGCATCATCACTAGTTATTAAGAGAACAGAACAGCATTTGATTCTCATAAGAGTTCCCTTCCCCCAAGTTGACTTGGCCCCTTCATGGCTTTTCCAGCAACCTTTCTCACACAGGGGCTACTACCCCAATATAACAAAAGCTGACAAGATTTTCTCTTTTTAATTTATTGGGAGAAGTCTGCATTTATTATCTCTGCCAAAGGCTTTTTGGAATTAAAATTAAAGATCATGAATTGTTTTAAAAGCCTTTTCTCATTATCGTAGGCTGCTTAGTTTCTCCGGTGATAAATTAGCACAGCCAGGAAATTGCTGTATGAAGGATTATACAATTTAGAGAGCATTAGTTTTGCACATTCTGACAAAAAGAGGACGCAAATTCAGTACATGCCCAGGCAGCGTGTCAAATCCATACACAATTAACTTTAGACTGAGACAAAAGAAAACAATTCGTTTACTGCAAGGCAGAACACCTACCTCATCAGCAGGTAGCTGATCTTTGAACTCTTCCATTTTGGATTCTGTATCATGGATTATTCCTTCTGCCATGTTTACAGCTTCAACACGTTCCTGAATAAAACAACAACTTTGGTGAAATACCCCATTTGTGCCCCTAACACTCACATATCAATGAGGATCATGAAGCTGACACAGAATTAGGCATCTAAATATATTTCACCCAAATGTAACTCTTCGGATACTCATTCATTCATTGTTCTGTAAGCAAAAATGCTCCAATTCTATCAACTCAAGGATTTTGAAAAGCGAGTGTAGCATCTATTTTAGTTTGAGGACCTAGACATATGCTCCAAAGTTCTCCAAAGACATAACTGCATTGGGAATCAATATTTCAGTCTAAAGTCATTACTGCAAACTTACCTTTCTTCGCCTGTCTTCTTCTGCATATTTTTCTGCATTCTTCACCATATTCTCAATATCGTCTTTGCTAAGACCACCAGAAGACTGGATCACAACTACAGAAATATGAAACGGTATTTTGTTTACAGAATGCTATCTGAAACCAAAGCAACACATGCCTAGTAGGCATACAAAACCAATCCCGTAGACCACAAAAATTATATCTGCCTGACCCTCACTGTAACATTATGACGTCTAGCATTTACACCCCACATTTGTATAAAAATTGCCAAAACTGACTTTCTGCAATCCCTATCTTCAATTAGTTTGTTCTCTTGCTTTTTAAAGAGCTATAGGCCTCCTATATTATTTGACATTTTCTACTATCTGATGTAGTACTGTCATTTTTAAGAACAAGAGTGCTTATGTAACAGATCTCAAAGCCAGGAGAAACAAGCTTCTCAGTTGTGTTGTGCTCAGTTAGAAATCTTCCACACGTGTTTTCAGAATGATGTGTTGATAATAGCATCACTGCACACACTTGATTGGTTCTGGCCATGAGCAAAGCTCAGAGATCTTATCAAAAGCTTCCAGAAAAGAAATTAAGCTCAGGTGGGAACTGCAAACTAAACAATGGCCACGTTTTATAGCTTGACAGAAGTTGCACACTAGTGTCTCCTTTCTTCTATTTTTCCTTCCTTCCCATGATATCACGATAGTCCTTTACTGTGCCTGACTGCCATAACAATTTCATTCGTTCACATTCCCTCTCCCCTCCAAAGAAGCAACTATCTAGCACACTTACTCTGTTGCTCCCGTCCTGTGCCTTTATCTTTTGCAGAAACATGAACAATTCCATTGGCATCAATGTCAAAAGTGACCTCAATCTGGGGGACTCCCCGTGGAGCTGGCGGAATCCCAACCTAAAATCACAAGGTGCATTGTTGATAACCAAGAGGGAACAATTACTAATAAGCTTTGCGCCTCCTTATTAATTATGCAATAAATAGTAAGCATTTGAGATCAATTGCTGATTCTACTTGCTACTCAGTGAAGCAATCTAACACTGAAGTAGTACTGTACAATCTAATATTGATCCCTGATCAGATGTCAAACAGATGAACAACTATTTGACTTTTAGAAGATATCTGAAGGCAGCCCTGTTCAGGGAAGTTTTTAATGTTTTATTGTGTTTTTAATATTTTGTTGGGAGCTGCCCAGAGTGGCTGGGACAATCCAGTTGGAGGGATGGCATATAAATAACAAGATGATGATTTCCACAACTCCTTGTAGTTGGCATCCATCTGCCTTCGAAGACAATGCAAAAGTGCACCTTTGGTAGTAAAGTCAAAATGCTGGCGCGTTACAGCGCCTGCTGTGGCTGTAGAGACTAGTACCAGAAAAACATATTTTATTGCAGGTGGGGTAGATGAAGGCATCTGGTTTTGCTGAAAACCCACTTGCAGGTTAATGCTTATTTGAAGGAGGATTTTCACTCAATGAGCACATGCTTTGCATGCAAAAGGTTCAAGGTTCAATTTCTGGCATCTGTACGCAGTGGAAAGACGTCTAAGAGTTGCAGCCAGTGTAAATAGTACAGTGGTGCCCCGCAAGACGAATGCCTCGCAAGACGGAAAACCCGCAAGACGAAAGGGTTTTCCGTTTGCAGAGGCGCTTCGCAAGACGAATTTCCCTATGGGCTTGCTTCGCAAGACGAAAATTGACGAAAATTTTTGAGGGTTTTTTCCGCTCCAAAACCCCTTTTTCTGAAGCGCTAAGCTGCTAAAAGCATTTTAGCAGCTAAACCGCTAATCCCTTAAGCCTTTAAATGGCGTTAATAGCCCTTAAACTGCCAATAGCGCTAATAGCGCCAATCCGCTAATGGGCTTGCTTCGCAAGACGAAAAGACTCGCGGAACGGATTCTTTTCGCCTTGCGAGGCACCACTGTACTTAGCTGGATGAGCAAACACAGTTTTCTGTGTTCTTATGCTACTTTTCTATGCTATGACTACACACTTACACCCATTCATAGAAATTTAGAGAACTACCCAATGTCAGTCAACTCTTATTTCAAACACACTTTCAGTGGGTCTACCCTGGCTATGACTTAGTACAGCAAGTCCTGTACAGAAAATCTGCACATGACAATGGCAAAATTAATGCTACAGTTCATTTTTTCCAAGTATTGTTAAAAGGAAAAAATAATGAACTCTTCTACATGTTCTGGGGTTTTTTATTTTTGCCGCAGAAAAGGTTTGTTCCTATGCAACCATGTCTTTCAACCCTAGTGGGCAGAATGAAAGTACTTCCTATAATTTTCATACCATAACGGCAGATGAAAACAAACTCACCAAAGTAAATTGGCCAAGCAGCTTATTGTCACCAGCCATTTCTCTCTCACCCTGATGCACTTTGATCTCCACCTGAGTCTGTCCGTCAGCAGCTGTAGAGAACACCTGTCAAAATGAAACACATTTGGTATCAGCAGAGTTACACAGCAGTGTTGTGTAATTAAAAATAGCAGCTGAAGGGAAAGCCAAAAGAATAGAAGGTAGCCAAACCAGTAAGAGACAATGTAATCTCTTCCAAGCAGTACTACAACTATCACAGCCTCTAACTTATTAGCTACTGGAAAGCATAATATGTACTAGCAAATAACTGAAGTTCTGGGAGAAAGTATCTTATGCCTTAGAGTTGTAAGACAAAGCAGTGCTCCCAATGGATCTCCTACTCCCCCCACCCTTCCCAGCAACCTGTCTCCATAGCGATTGTTAGGTGCTCAGTTGGTAGAGCAGGAGACAATCTCAGGGTTGTGGGTTTGAGCACCATATTGGGCAAAAGGTTCTTGCATTTCAGGGGGTTGGACTAGATGGTCCCTACCAACTCTATGATTCTTACATAACTGGGCAGCATACAACAGTTACATCCTTAAAAATCATAGCCATTGCCATAGTGGAGGAAGTCCTGCACGGCCTGCAAATTACGAAAATCTTCAGTTTTCTTCTATACTGTCTAAACCTTTGAGCACAAACAGCAAGAGAACGATGACCTCGCAACAGACCAAGAGGAATAGGAAGGAATGCTTTAGTGGCAGGGACATAGCATAAACCATAGAAGGGTACAAAGAACACACAGTACCATTTCACATAAAGCAATACGCAGAACACGGTCTCCCATACAGGTCTCCTACCTGGCTCTTCTTGGTTGGAATAGTCGTGTTCCTGTTGATGAGCTTAGTGAAAACTCCTCCTAGCGTCTCAATACCAAGGGAAAGAGGAGTCACATCCAGCAGCAGCACATCAGTGACATCACCAGCCAGTACGCCTCCCTGGATGGCAGCACCAATAGCAACAGCTTCATCGGGATTAACTGCTTTGCTAGGAGCGCGGCCAAACAAGTCCTGGACAGTCTGCTGTACCTGAATGGATACATAAGACATGCACGCCTGTTAGTTTTTTTTGGGGGGGGGGGGCAGGGTTACTCTACAGTAGACACACTCTCAGTTTCCCTCTAATTCTAGTAACAACATGCAGCCCAGTCTGAATAAAGAACTGAAGCCTTGAGATTTATATACAGTGGTACCTCGGGTAAAGTACTTAATTCGTTCCACAGGTCCGTTCTTAACCTGAAACTGTTCTTACCCTGAAGCACCACTTTAGCTAATGGGGCCTCCTACTGCTGCTCCGCCGCCGGAGCACCATTTCTGTTCTCATTCTGAAGCAAAGTTCTTAACCTGAAGCATTATTTCTGGGTTAGCGGAGTCTGTAACCTGATGCATATGTAACCCGAGGTACCACTGTACATCACTGCACAGATCTGCAGGAAACCACCACCATTATCTTACAGGAGACAAATACAGCCTTCTCATATGCCAAGAGAAATAAAATTATAAAATGCTTGCCTTTTGGACCCACAGCATTCTTTTATATAACGATCAGCCCTATTCAGTTATCCCCTCCCATCCTCCAGACAATGGACTTGCCCCAGCCTCCCGGCCATCCTCCGTACGTTGGAGGGCTATCATCTCTAGAAGGCAACCTACAAGAACAGAACAGGCTCCCCACTGCACACAGTCACCCTCCAACATGTGAAGGATGAACTGGGAATATGATATGAGATGCGGGCTGAGTGCGTTCATCCACCCTCTATGTGATTAACATGGGACAGAACACAAGACTTGGATAGGGCCAAGTGCTGTGCCTTCACACGACAGATACCGTATTTTTCACTCTATAGGACGCATTTTTCCCCCTCCAAAAATGAAGGGGAAATGTGTGTGTGTCCTATGGAGTGAATACAGGCTTTCGCTGAAGCCTGGAGAGCGAGAGGGGTCGGTGTGCACTCCAGGCTTCAGGCAGCTATCCGCAAGCCTTCGGAGCCCGGCGGGAGTTCCCGCTCCCGGACCTGTTCTGGGGGCTGGGGTCGGGGGAAGCTTGGGCTTCCTCCGCCCCAGCCCCGCAGCTAAAAACGAAGCCAAGACAGCAAGCGGGATCCATCCTGCTCGCTGTCTTGGCTTCTGCCAAAGCCCCGCGCAGCCTCTCCCAGAGGCCTCTCCTTTATCCCCCCCCCCAAAAAAAACTAGGTGCGCCCTATGGTCCGGTGTACCCTATGGAGCGAAAAATACGGTATATGACATTTGTCCACAAACAAAAGGCACAGCAGCAAACCAGCAGAATAATCTGAAAACAGGAGGACAGAGGCTTGAAAGGAGGCCCTCCCATGCAATGACACCACTGTTCTTCTCCTGACCCTTCAGTGCCTCAGTGAGGGCTTTTCAGAGCCTTCAGCCATCATGCATAATCCTCTGGGCACACGTTGCCTCATTTATAACTTAAGAGAGATATGCTGGTGAGCTTGGAAGGAAGCCCAAAAGCAAAGACCTCAAAAAACAAAAACACAAGCAATTCCCCCTGCAAAACAGACTTTAAATTCAAGCTACCAAGGTTTTAGCCACAGTTAAACTTTAACAGGCAAAGTCACGAGTGGCACAGGCAGCAGAAAGGTAATGTTAATTTCATGCCAACACCATCTGCTGAGTTGCTACTCACTCCAGTCACTCTTGCTGTCTTAAGAGTTAAGGAAGGTCCAAAGGGCACAACTGACGATATGGGGGTCCAAGTATATTAAGTCACAGGAAATCTATTATACCTTAGGCATCCTGGTCATGCCACCAACCAATATAACTTCACCAATGTCACTCTTGCTGACTTCAGCGTCCTGCATGGCTTTCTGGCAAGGTGCTATTGTCCTTCTGATCAGATCGGCCACAATCCCCTCAAACTGAGAACGAGTCAACTTCATATTCAAATGCTTTGGTCCTGAAGCATCCATTGTAAGATATGGCAAGTTAATGTCTGTCTGCAATGCAAAGAAAGATCAGCCATTAGAGATAAATAAAAAACAAACAGCACCCTTTCTGATCTGACTCTTTCCTCAAGTCTGTAAAGGTAACCAAATTGTTGTTCGCATTTATTCCATCCAGATGAAGAATCAAGGACTTCTTTCAAACCAAATTTTTAACACACCAACTCAAAATGTACAGTAATTGTTTAGTTAAAACAAATCCTCCTTTGTTGTTAGAGAGAAGATCTCTGGCCAAAAAGCAATGCTTGATTGCAAAGCTTGAATAAAAAATGTACCGTATTTTTCGCCCCATAGGACGCACCAAGTTTTTTTGGGGGGAAATAAAGAAACAAATTTTTATTTCCCCCCCAGGCGCTTGTGGGGCCGGCAGCGGGGAGAAGCGCTCTTCTCCCCGCCGCCCGCCTTCAGATCAGGTAGGGGGACAGAGGAAGACACGCTGCGCCTCCCCACTGTCTCCGGAGCTTGTGGGGCTGGCGGCGGGGTCTCCCCGCCGCCAGCCTCCAAACCACTTCGGGAGACAGCGGGATGGCGGCGTTCCGCCTCCCTCTGTCCCCCGACCTTGTGGGGCTGGCGCTGGGGCTCTCCTGAAGCCTGGAGAGCTAGAGGGGTCGGTGCGCACCGATCCCTCTCGCTCTCCAGGCTTCAGCGAAAGCCTGCATTCGCCCCATAGGACGCACACACATTTCCCCTTCATTTTTGGAGGGGAAAAAGTGCGTCCTATAGGGCGAAAAATATGGTACTTGTCACACAGTTAAGAACACTAGAACAAGCTACAGCTCACTACATGAGCTACAGTTATAGGATATGGCACTTATCTATTACTCTGGCCAGAAAGAAAAGCTATTTATTTTTTCTCAGTAATAACTAATTCCCTCGGAGCACTGAAAAAGGCAAACCCATCGGTCACCAACATTTGAGGGTTCTCCAGTCATTGTACTGTACATGATTAGTAGTTTACGCATCTGGTTAGGCTCTAGGAATTTCCCCCAAAGCAACACCTCCATTAGTGTATTATCACATTTATCCAGGACTGCAATACTTCCGCTACTGGGAAATACTCCCCACCCCTTGGTAGTGCTTTTGCTTGGAGTGAAATAATTCATTTACTCACCTGGACTGAGGAAGAGAGTTCACACTTTGCTTTTTCTGCAGCTTCCCTCACCCTCTGTAGAGCCATGTTATCTTTAGTTAGATCAACACCTGTCTGGAAAAGGACAAACAAAATAGTATTATACTGTGAGATAGAACAGCATTACAAAACCCACATTCTCTTTCATGTTCAATATTTGAAGTGGCTCTTCAAAATCACATGTGCTTTATAGCACTGACAGTACTAATGGCACATGTTACTACATAAACAGCACAGTACAGTACAGTCATACCTTGAATGTCCAACAGAATACGTTCCAGAAGCTCATTCAGCTTCCAAAATGTCCGGAAAGCAAAGCGCGGCTTCTTGATTGGCTGCAGAAAGCTCCTGCAGCCAATCAGAAGCCCCGTCGGGATGTTTGGGTTCCTAAGAACGTTCACAAACCAGAAAACTCACTTCCAGGTTTGCGGCATTCAGGAGCCAAAAGGTACAACTGTACTACCAACAACTTAAAAGGCTTTGCAGTATATGTGATGTAACACACCAGAGATTTACCTGACTTGAGCCAATTTACTAATTTTCATTGAGTTAATGGATCTTTAAACAGCAAGGCTGGGAATTCGCTTTCCTTCATTCCAGCTCTTTAAACTCCAGCTACTAATACTAGACTAGCTACATCTTGGTACACAAATGCCCTCTCTGTTGCCAAGCGATCATTTCCTGTCCCAGTTATGTTTTGCTTCTCAAGTACACATCAGTCCTGCCCGAGCTACGTTTAAGGGAGAAAAGGTAAACCTTCCACTGCACAAAATGCATGCCAAACAGTATTGGATGCTAACTAAATCTGGCAGTGCTGAATTGCCTATTAATGTCAACATGATATAATCCACTCATTAAAACATCCAGCGAGCACCCAAGCCTTTTCTACAGAGCACCATCAATTTACTTCAATGAATTTGGATTGGCTGTTCACTAAACTTTATCTGACACGACTAACAAAACGAGACTGACAGTTAACCAGATTTTAGTTGCATCCGTAAAGAAAGGCACTGCATTGAAACTGTGTGCTCTGGGAGTGGCTTTTTCTTCTACATCCACTCCAGCCTCAAACAGCCGTGCAAGGATGGAAAGTATAGCTGCCATCATAAGGCAAGAAGATCCATAGCTCATGACCATGCAGGCAACATGTGTCAGGGAGCCATAGCCAAACACAGCAATACAGCACACAGAGACCTTGTGCCCCCCTCCCTTGCAAGTATTCAGTTGCAAGTCTCCCCCAGCTTCATACTTTTTGTGAGGGAAATGCAGCAAACATGCCCACCACTGTAAAATGTGTGCTGGCCTTCAGAGAGTTAGGTTGTGGACGACTCTGGGGCTCCAGCGCTCATCTCGCTTTACTGGCCGAGGAAGCCGGCGTACAACTTCCAGGTCATGTGGCCAGCATGACTAAGCCACTTCTGGCAAACCAGAACAGCGCATGGAAACGCAGTTTACCTTCCCGCTGGAGTGGTACCTATTTATCTACTTGCACTTTGACACGCTTTCGAACTGCTAGGTTGGCAGGAGCAGGGACGGAGCAACGGGAGCTCACCCCGTTGCGGGCATTCGAACCCCCAACCTTCTGATTGGCAAGCCCTAAACCACAGAGCCACCCGCGTCCCTCCACAGTGCCACTGAGTTAAAATGTACTAAACACACACATCACATGCCTTCCCCCTGCTTATGTTCAAGAGGTGAAGACGTGTTTAAAAGCGAACTACAAGGGGATTTCAATAAGGCCAGTGGCAAAGGAGCAGAGAGTGCACAGCTTTATTGTCTTGGAAACCAGCGTGGTTCTTCTAATAAAGTTAGATCCATGCAGGTCTCCCTTTTTTAAGGTTAAATGAACACTTGAAAGAGCTCTCTGCTGGTTCCTTCATCTCCAGACCATGAAATACAAGCGACTTACCTCTCTTTTGAAGTCTTTCACAATATGCTGCAACAAGGCCTGGTCAAAATCTTCACCGCCCAAGAAAGTGTCACCATTGGTGGACTTGACCTCAAAGACTCCCTTCTGAATTTCCAAGACAGAAATATCGAATGTGCCACCACCCAAGTCGTAGACTGCAATACTAAAGGAGGCGGGAGAGACAAATGCATTATCACCTTCAGTCCTGGGGGACCATAAGTTTCCTCTTTTTAATCAACGGCTAACCTGTTAAAGGCGTGAGGCTGTTGCAAGTTGCTTTATTTCATTAATTAGAATCTTAAGATTTCAGAGGATGTCCAATTTTTGCCGCACTGTCTATTTAATTTTAATCCAACAAGCAACTTGTTGAAACAGAAGCTTGTGAAGGCAGGTATCGGGAATTAATGGGTTTATCTCCTTCTTGGCATGAAAGCCACTGTACTCTGCTTAGTTGCATGGAAGAGAGAATGCCACCAATTTCAGAGGTTGCCCTGCATCTCTGCTTTCAGGTATATAATATTTTGCTATACTGAGCACAGAGGACTACATATGAAAGTATGCTCGAAAGTCAGTTCCATTGTTTGCCTAAAAACTGGAGGAAGCTGCCCGGAAGCTGGCAATTCATTTATCTGACCTAAGAAACATGAAAGCAATGGAGCTCAAATTTTCAGAAGACAGGAAGCAGGGTTTTATATACTTACACTTTGTCTTCAGACTTATCCAAGCCATAAGCTAGTGCTGCAGCTGTCGGCTCATTTATCACCCTCAAAACATTCAATCCCGCAATCTGCCCGGCATCTTTAGTAGCCTTGGAAGAAAATAATGGCATGTTAAAACATTGCTTGATTACAAAAAAGGCCAGTGTTTCCTCTGCAAAAAAAGCTTTTGAGAGAATTCTTGTAAAGCAACTATAATGGGGAAGGGCTATAATTCAGTGGCTAGAGCATCTCCTTTGCATGCAGGTTCCATATCCAGCCCCAAGCTTCACTTAGTAGGACTGAGACTTCCCCTTTTCTAAAATCCTGGACGCTGCTGCCAAGTCAGTGTAGACAATACTTAACTACATGGCCCAAGGGTCTGATTCAATATAAAGCAGCTTCCTAGGTTCTTAATGGAGTCACATGCATTTTGGACTTCAGGCATTAACATATCCATGGAGAAATATATATGGGAAAGTGTTCATGTATACTACTGCAGCAGAAGACAAGATATTGGAAACAGCCACCCAGATGAAGCAAATTCAGATTTCAGCAACCTTACCTGCCTCTGAGAATCATTGAAATAAGCAGGGACCGTGATGACAGCATTTTTTGCCGGATGCCCCAGGTAATTTTCTAGTAAGTAAAAAGCATCATTTAAAATAGGTTCATATATAGACATGTCAAAGCAGCGGTTTCAATCTGGATGGCTTCCAGCTAATGAAATGATTTAGACTCTATGAAAGATTGGGGGTGGGTTTGCTTTTTAAACTATTTGTATTTTGACCTTCCTCCAATGAGTTCAGGGTGGCATACAAGAAACAGTCCTATTTCCTCCTCACAACCACCCTCAGGGTAGGTTACACAGAGTTTCTGACCGCGCTCCTAATATTTGGATTAAATTTGAATCCGGGTCCCTTTGGTTACAATCTGACACACTAGCAAATCACCTACAGTAGCTCTATTAAGTAGAGATAAAACATGGAATAATTTCCTGTGTGTTACCCCTTTCCTCATCAGGATGTTGTTGATGCTTAATGTTTTACTATGTTTTATATACAGTGGTACCTTGGGTTAAGAACTTAATTTGTTCTGCAGGTCTGTTCTTAACCTGAGGTACCACTTTAGCTAATGGGGCCTCCTGCCGCTGCTGCGCGATTTCTGTTCTCACCCTGAAGCAAAGTTCTTAACCCGAGGTACTTTCTGGGTTAACAGTCTGTAACCTGAAGCATCTGTAAACCGAGGTACCACTGTATGCTGTAAGCCACCCAAAGTGGCTGGGGAAGACTATGCATTACTGCCAAGTACAGGTTTATGAAATGCATACTATTTCCCTGCCCTTGTGCATACTCATTGCCTTTCTCCTCTTTCTATTATAATCCTTAATAAACTTATTTCATTTGAACCCAGGTCTTGACTGGATTCTCTACCACCAAAGGGAGAGAGCTCCTTCCATGCTGCCCACAGTTCTTAAGTCAAGCAAAATGCTTCAAATTAACAGAAAGTAAGAGGGCAAGATGAGCTAGTACTGGACCAGTGTACACTGTGGAAATTTAGCTGGGAAACCCACTACAATCTGGTAAATAATCCATGGGTCATGGGCACCTCATTGGTGTGGGGATTATGGGTCCCTCTACTTCCCACACTCCCAGCTCAGATGTTTTAATAATAATAATAATAATAATAATAATAATAATAATAATTTATTATTTGTACCCTGCCCATCTGGCTGGGTTTCCCCAGCCACTCTGGGCAGCTTCCAACAAAGATGAAAAATACACTAAAATGTCACATATTAAAAACTTCCCTTTACAGTACAAACCTGCTGTCTCCTTCATCTTCATCAATATGAAGGCACCAATCTGGCTTGGGGAATACAGCTTTCCATGAGCTTCTATCCAGGCATCACCATTAGAAGCACGGACAATTTTAAAAGGAACGTTTTTGCTGGAAGTAAAAGTATTTTTAAAAGGTTACAGAGCCTGTGTCAACAAATCAATCGTGCATCATCACCATCACTCCACCGGCATTGTTCTTTAATGAAGCAACAAAGCAGGCAAAAGGACAACTTTAAAAGAACAAATGTGGCATTTCTATAAAACCATCTATTATACAAAAGAGACCCTCTAGTCCAAAGTCCAATCTTGGTCAGGAAAATTTGCCAGTGAAGGCCACTTTCTTTCAATTGTTTTATTCAGATCATCCACAACTACATTAAGTGCAAATATGTTTAGGTTTGCAGCACAGTTTGCATTAACAGAAAATATAACTTCCTTACATATCCTTCTGCACTTCCGAATCATCATATCGCCGCCCAATTAGTCGTTTTGTTGCATAGAATGTATTGGGGGGATTCGTGACGGCCTGTCTTTTAGCTGGCATGCCAACCAATCTCTCACCATCGCTTGTAAAGGCCACAACAGAAGGGGTGGTCCTGGCACCTTCTGCGTTTTCCAGCACCTATGCAAGATAAAAGAATATGCAACAGTGACTGTAGTCGAAGCAGCAGAAACTGGGTTTTTCTATTTTATCATCAGGAAGGGTTGGTTTCTATTTAAGACTATAAGCTCCTTTGTGGAGGAGGTTCCTCAAAAAATGGGGTGTACATTTTAAGATAAACAATGAAGTGAATAAGCAGTTCTTTCTAACTCACTTTCGCTTGCTTCCCTTCCATGACTGCCACACAAGAGTTGGTCGTGCCGAGATCAATGCCAATGACAGCACCTTTGATTGCTTCTGATCTGAAAAGATAAATTTAAATGTATTTTAAGCAAGACAATGTCTACCTTCCATCGCACCATAAAAGAAGCAAGTCTACTACTGTTCTTCCAGCTGTATCATAGTTAGAATAGTGGCTGCATTATAGGCAGTACAACAAAAAGATCAAGGCCATACTTTATTTTGTCCCTAATCTATGCCAAGCATGCACTTCAGCATATTTAACAAACACACATATTTAACTACATTTTAACTGATTCCAGCTTTTCAAAGGCAAAGTTATGGTTTTGGCCATCACTACTCCAGAGACAACTGGAAAGGCAATTGTCCTCCCTCAATGAATTCCAGAGAAAATTCAGGATTGACCCAGGTTGCTTACAGCAGTGCCCTGCACCCTAACAGCACAAGGCTAGCACCTACCATGAATTATAGAGGGAAGATACACTCTTCAAAGATGTACATAGAAATTCTGACTTTAAACCTCTCTGGGACAATACTGCCTGAAGAGCTTTTAGAACCAAGGTAGACGAACCATAGAGGTTGGGTCTATCAATTGCCATTAACCTGACAGCTAAATGGAGCCTCAATGTTCAAATGCTGCATGATGACACCTCTCTTTGTTTATATAAATCCCTTCTTCAAGCCAACCTTTGCACTGAAGCTTTTGGCATAATCTCCTACTTTCCTTGCCCTGGAATAATTACACTATTAGTTTCCTGTTCATTTCCCCCTTGAAATCCTTTGGCACTGCGATCCATCCTCCTGCGTTTTGTAGATGGTGATATTTTTAATTATGGAAGACACAAGGATTTAAGTTTTTTCTCCAACCAGAATCCATGCCCAAGCAAACTGCTAATTTTTCATGTCAGTATTATCAGATTTCAGAAAACGGATGATCTACACAAATTGAAATTCTCAGATTTTTATTTTTTCTTGAGAGCGAGACTGAATTTCCCAACAATTACCTTTTTTTACCAAAAAGATAACAGTACAAAGGTTAACACTTGTTTGGCATACGTGCCCCCAACGTATGAGCCAGTCTCACCAGAAATTTCCAGTTCTGTCACCCGCCATTTCTTTTTAGTTATTGTCTTTCTTCTCTCTACTTTTGGAGAAAGAGCTCTTAAGAAATGTTTGGTCTTCACACTACCCATGGGTTCTTGATAGGACTATAGCTTTTCCAAAAGCAAAAGCTCTGAATGCCTACAATCTGAGGAACGAATTGCCATCTTTGTGATGCTCCTTTTAATAGTGAAGTAAAAATTTGCTTTTGCACTTTCAGTTCACACTGCCATTTCAACAAGACAAATAATGCTAGCTTGTTCAGCTATGTTACTTACGCATATTGCCTGCTTGTTACAGATCTGAGGATATCTTGACTTAAGCCATTCCAGAAAACCTATAAAACAAATGACGCTAATGAGATGCATTCATAAACAGTTACTATATGTCAATGAAAATGAACCACCTTCTGCCACCACTGTTAATGCTCTTAAAACTCAAAAACATGTCTTCCTATGAGACGACTGCACCAGTTAAAAGCTTGATGATGGCTTCAGCTTGGCAAACCTCCTGACTTCTGTAGTTTTTATTGCCCTACATGCTACATCCAGTTTACATTCTGATCCTATGCATGTTAACTAAGAAGTCCCACTGAGCTAGATGGAACTTACTTCTAAGTAAGCCCACACAGAAATTCAGCCTCATGAGCTATATCAAAGCAAGTTTCTTTCCAGGGCAATTCCTTATTAAGATGTAATCTCAAGCATACTGCTTTTCAGTTCCCAAGCATTTCCCACCTTACCAATTACTACTTCAACAGAAGCCAGTTTGGTCATGATATATGCAGGTCCCAATCATTCTAATCCGCCAAGGCTAATTTTGCTGCTCCCCACGTTCTGAAAAAACTTGATTTTCAACATACCCTTTCAGATTCTTATCTACCGTGCTAAATAATCGCTGCACCTACTAACTAAAGCATGGGTAGGCAAACTAAGGCCTGGGGGCCGGATCTGGCCCAATTGCCTTCTAAATCCGGCCTGTGGACACGTGAGTAGAATGTGTCCTTTTATTTCAAATGCATCTCTGGGTTATTTGTGAGGCCTGCCTGCTGTTTTTACATGAGTAGAATGTGTGCTTTTATTTCAAATGCATCTCTGGTTTATTTGTGGGTCATAGGAATTGGTTCATATTTCCCCCCCAAAAATATAGGCAAGCCCCCCTACAAGGTCTGAGGGACAGTGGCCCTGCTGGAAAAAAAGTTTGCTGTCCCCTGAACTAAAGGGCAGAAAGCTCAGAAAGCAAGGGGGCAGCTGTACTATAACCTTTTTTAAAAAAACATAAAGTTCCAAAATCCTGCCTTGCAGCAATACATTTTATTAGGCCAACCAAAATAATCAAGAAACAGTGCATAACCGTTACATAAATTATTCGGCGCGTTACATAAATCATTTAATGGAGATTCTCCCCGCCCCCCACCCCACCCGCTTTAACACACGTGCTCTCCTCACTGGATGCTTGAACCCCTCAAGCCCTGGAGCCAGGCAAGGATCTGACACCCAGCGGCAAAATAAAACTCATTTTCTTTACCCCTGACCCTCCCCTCACACGAGGGAAAAAATTATTTAAAAAATCAGCAAAAAGCCGGTCAGATTTCACGAAGCACGTGTCTGCCTTGACACACGTGTCCTGCGCGACACACGTGAGCCGCGGAAAGGTCGTGGGAACTAGCGGGTTTTGAGGCAGCGCGGTTCCGAGCTCCAACCCCACCCCCCACCCCGCCTGAAGGGCACGGAAGGGGGCCCTTCTTTTCTGAGGGGGCTCCCGACGCCCTTGCCCTCCCCTCTTCGCTCGCCCGTCCGTCGCGCCTTCTCCCTCTCCGCCCAGGGCGCCTCACCTGAGCAGGCCCTGCGGCGGCCCCTCCGCGGCGCAGAACCAGCAAGCGGGCGGCAGTCAACATGGTGGCGGCGGCGGCGGAGGCCTGAGGAAGAACGGAGAGAGCTGCGCGCGGCCGCTGCGGGTGCTTTCTCGAAGCCTCTGGCCCACGTGAGGGAGGCGAGGGGGCGTGGTCCAAGCGCGAGCGCTCGCGTGCGTCGTGCGAGAGAGGGGGTCCTCCGACTTCCCGCGGCTGACCTAGCAAAGCGCCGGGGTAGAAAAGCGCGTGTCGGGAAACACAAACAGACACACGTACCCCAGTACCGCATTGAAAGGCACCAGTTTCTTTTTATAAGGTGTTTTTTTTGTTTTGCTTTTAATTATCCCTCAAGGAACGCATCGAGGAAAGTGCCGCATCAGGCACTTTCCAGGACAGCTTTATGGATGGGGCCTTGTGGGGCGGCAGCCGCCGCGCAACGCCTCAAGGTCAAAGATTGCTTGATTGACGCAGGACGGAGGGGGGAGGCGGGACCGGAAGCCGGTTTTTTCCGCAGGGGCAGGGGAAAGAGGGCGGGGGGAGTTTGCTCGGGGATTTCTCGGCGCGCGTGCGCAGTTCGCAAGCACCTGACGAAACGGGCTGCAATGCTACGCGCCCGGATGGACGCAATGGGATGTACTAAATGCGCAGAGTTAGGACTGGTTTGCGAGAGTTCACCTCTGCGGGGGCGAGAGCAGAGGAAGTGATGAAATTCTCCAAAGGGTGGCCATGGCTGTTTAAAATTTGTAGCCCCCAAAAGTCCCTTTTAAAAGTACATTTGACGAACCAGCGTCGGTTTTAAGTATAAGCTAAACAAGCTTTAGCTTAGGACCCCACTCTCTTGCCCACCCCCAAATACACAAACACACACACACACACATATATATATGTATATGTATATATATGTATATGTGTATATATATATATATATATATATATATTACTAACATATAAAACACATACATATACATTTACACAATATGCATACACAACACACTAACTTATCTTCATAACATAAAGCATACCTACTGTGATAGGAATTTTGAGGTCTTAGATATAAAGGTAAAGGGACCCCAGACCATTAGGTCCAGTCGTGGCCGACTCTGGAGTTGCGGGGCTCATCTTGCTTTATTGGCCGAGGGAGCCGGCGTACAGCTTCCGGGTCATGTGGCCAGCATGACTAAGCCGCTTCTGGCGAATCAGAACAGCGCACGGAAACGCCGTTTACCTTCCCGCCGGAGTGGTACCTATTTATCTACTTGAACTTTGAGGTGCTTTCAAACTGCTAGGTTGGCAGGAGCAGGGACTGAGCAACGAGAGCTTACCCCGTGGTGGGGATTTCAACCACTGACCTTCTGATCGGCAAGTCCTAGGCTGTGTGGTTTAACCCACAGCACCATACCAGCGCCACCGAAGAACCTTTCAGGGGATCGTTTCCAACAGATTGGCACCATTTTTTTTTAAAAAAAGCCATCTGTTTCCACCGAAAAACCTTTCAGGGGATTCTTTGCAACAGTTTGGCACCATTTTTGAGTGAATTGCAGAACGTCAGATTTTTGCTGAAATTGTGACCGCGCTGCTTAGGGATTTTTTCAAAAAAAGTTGTTCAGACGTCGAGGGCTAATTCTGTTTCCCATGATAAAAACACATCTGTTTCCACTGAAAAAGCTTTCAGGGGATCGCTTGCAACAGTTTGGCACCATTTTTGAGTGAATTGCAGAACGTCATACTTTTGCTGAAATTGTGACCACGCGGCTTAGGGATTTTTTCATAAAAAGTTGTTCAGACGTTGAGGGCTAATTCTGTTTCCCATGATAAAAACCCATCTGTTTACACTGAAAAAGCTTTCAGGGGATCGCTTGCAACAGTTTGGCACCATTTTTGAGTGAATTGCAGAACGTCAGATTTTTGCTGAAATTGTGACCGCGCGGCTTAGGGATTTTTTCAAAAAAAGTTGTTCAGACGTCGAGGGCTAATTCTGTTTCCCATGATAAAAACCCATCTGTTTCCACCGAAAAAGCTTTCAGGAGATCGCTTGCAACAGTTTGGCACCATTTTTGAGTGAATTGCAGAACGTCAGATTTTTGCTGAAATTGTGACTGCGCGGCTTAGGGATTTTTTCAAAAAAAGTTGTTCAGACGTCGAGGGCTAATTCTGTTTCCCATGATAAAAACCGATCTGTTTCCACCGAAACAGCTTTCAGGGGATCGCTTGCAACAGTTTGGCACCATTTTTGAGTGAATTGCAGAACATCAGATTTTTGCTGAAATTGTGACCGCGCGGCTTAGGGATTTTTTCAAAAAAAGTTGTTCAGACGTCGAGGGCGAATTCTGTTTCCCATGATCAAAACCCATCTGTTTCCACCGAAAAAGCTTTCAGGGGATCGATTGCAACAGTTTGGCACCATTTTTGAGTGAATTGCAGAAAGTCATATTTTTGCTGAAATTGTGACCGCGCGGCGTAGGGATTTTTTCAAAAAAAGTTGTTCAGACGTCGAGGGCTAATTCTGTTTCCCATGATCAAAACCCATCTGTTTTCACTGAAAAAGGTTTTAGGGGATCGTTTGCAACAGTTTGGCACCATTTTTGAGTGAATTGCAGAACGTCGGATTTTTGCTGAAATTGTGACCGCGCGGCTTAGGGATTTTTTCAATAAAAGTTGTTCAGATGTCAAGGGCTAATTCTGTTTCCCATGATAAAAACTCATCTGTTTCCACCGAAAAAGCTTTCAGGGGATCGCTTGCAACAGTTTGGCACCATTTTTGAGTGAATTGCAGAACGTCAGATTTTTGCTGAAATTGTGACCGCGCGGCTTAGGGCTTTTTTCAAAAAAAGTTGTTCAGACGTCGAGGGCTCATTCTGTTTCCCATGATCAAAACCCACCTGTTTCTACCGAAAAAGCTTTCTGGGGATCGCTTGCAACAGTTTGGCACCATTTTTGAGTGAATTGCAGAACGTCACATTTTTGCTGAAATTGTGACCGTGCGGGTTAGGGATTTTTTCAAAAAAAGTTGTTCAGACGTCGAGCGCTCATTCTGTTTCCCATGATAAAAACCGATCTGTTTCCACCGAAACAGCTTTCAGGGGATCGCTTGCAACAGTTTGGCACCATTTTTGAGTGAATTGCAGAACGTCAGATTTTTGCTGAAATTGTGACCGCGCGGCTTAGGGATTTTTTCAAAAAAAAAGTTGTTCAGACGTCGAGGGCTTATTCTGTTTCCCATGATAAAAACCCATCGGTTTCCACCGAAAAAGCTTTCAGGGGATCGCTTGCAACAGTTTGGCACCATTTTTGAGTGAATTGCAGAAAGTCATATTTTTGCTGAAATTGTGACCGCGCGGCTTAGGGATTTTTTCAGAAAAAGTTGTTCAGACGTTGAGCGCTCATTCTCTTTCCCATGATAAAAACCCATCTGTTTCCACCGAAAAAGCTTTCAGGAGATCGCTTGCAACAGTTTGGCACCATTTTTGAGTGAATTGCTTAGGGATTTTTTCAAAAAAAGTTGTTCAGACGTCGAGGGCTAATTCTGTTTCCCATGATCAAAACCCATCTGTTTTCACCGAAAAAGGTTTCAGGGGATCGTTTGCAACAGTTTGGCACCATTTTTGAGTGAATTGCAGAACGTCAGATTTTTGCTGAAATTGTGACTGCGCGGCTTAGGGATTTTTTCAAAAAAAGTTGTTCAGACGTCGAGGGCTAATTCTGTTTCCCATGATAAAAACCCATCTGTTTTCACTGAAAAAGGTTTTAGGGGATCGTTTGCAACAGTTTGGCACCATTTTTGAGTGAATTGCAGAACGTCGGATTTTTGCTGAAATTGTGACCGCGCGGCTTAGGGATTTTTTCAATAAAAGTTGTTCAGATGTCAAGGGCTAATTCTGTTTCCCATGATAAAAACTCATCTGTTTCCACCGAAAAAGCTTTCAGGGGATCGCTTGCAACAGTTTGGCACCATTTTTGAGTGAATTGCAGAACGTCAGATTTTTGCTGAAATTGTGACCGCGCGGCTTAGGGCTTTTTTCAAAAAAAGTTGTTCAGACGTCGAGGGCTCATTCTGTTTCCCATGATCAAAACCCACCTGTTTCTACCGAAAAAGCTTTCTGGGGATCGCTTGCAACAGTTTGGCACCATTTTTGAGTGAATTGCAGAACGTCACATTTTTGCTGAAATTGTGACCGTGCGGGTTAGGGATTTTTTCAAAAAAAGTTGTTCAGACGTCGAGCGCTCATTCTGTTTCCCATGATAAAAACCGATCTGTTTCCACCGAAACAGCTTTCAGGGGATCGCTTGCAACAGTTTGGCACCATTTTTGAGTGAATTGCAGAACGTCAGATTTTTGCTGAAATTGTGACCGCGCGGCTTAGGGATTTTTTCAAAAAAAAAGTTGTTCAGACGTCGAGGGCTTATTCTGTTTCCCATGATAAAAACCCATCGGTTTCCACCGAAAAAGCTTTCAGGGGATCGCTTGCAACAGTTTGGCACCATTTTTGAGTGAATTGCAGAAAGTCATATTTTTGCTGAAATTGTGACCGCGCGGCTTAGGGATTTTTTCAGAAAAAGTTGTTCAGACGTTGAGCGCTCATTCTCTTTCCCATGATAAAAACCCATCTGTTTCCACCGAAAAAGCTTTCAGGAGATCGCTTGCAACAGTTTGGCACCATTTTTGAGTGAATTGCTTAGGGATTTTTTCAAAAAAAGTTGTTCAGACGTCGAGGGCTAATTCTGTTTCCCATGATCAAAACCCATCTGTTTTCACCGAAAAAGGTTTCAGGGGATCGTTTGCAACAGTTTGGCACCATTTTTGAGTGAATTGCAGAACGTCAGATTTTTGCTGAAATTGTGACTGCGCGGCTTAGGGATTTTTTCAAAAAAAGTTGTTCAGACGTCGAGGGCTAATTCTGTTTCCCATGATAAAAACCGATCTGTTTCCACCGAAACAGCTTTCAGGGGATCGCTTGCAACAGTTTGGCACCATTTTTGAGTGAATTGCAGAACGTCAGATTTTTGCTGAAATTGTGACCGCGCGGCTTAGGGATTTTTTCAAAAAAAGTTGTTCAGACGTCGAGGGCGAATTCTGTTTCCCATGATAAAAACCCATCTGTTTCCACCGAAAAAGCTTTCAGGGGATCGATTGCAACAGTTTGGCACCATTTTTGAGTGAATTGCAGAACGTCGGATTTTTGCTGAAATTGTGACCGCGCGGCTTAGGGATTTTTTCAATAAAAGTTGTTCAGATGTCAAGGGCTAATTCTGTTTCCCATGATAAAAACTCATCTGTTTCCACCGAAAAAGCTTTCAGGGGATCGCTTGCAACAGTTTGGAACCATTTTTGAGTGAATTGCAGAACGTCAGATTTTTGCTGAAATTGTGACCGCGCGGCTTAGGGATTTTTTCAAAAAAAGTTGTTCAGACGTCGAGGGCTCATTCTGTTTCACATGATCAAAACCCACCTGTTTCTACCGAAAAAGCTTTCTGGGGATCGCTTGCAACAGTTTGGCACCATTTTTGAGTGAATTGCAGAACGTCACATTTTTGCTGAAATTGTGACCGCGCGGCTTAGGGCTTTTTTCAAAAAAAGTTGTTCAGACGTCGAGGGCTCATTCTGTTTCCCATGATCAAAACCCACCTGTTTCTACCGAAAAAGCTTTCTGGGGATCGCTTGCAACAGTTTGGCACCATTTTTGAGTGAATTGCAGAACGTCACATTTTTGCTGAAATTGTGACCGTGCAGGTTAGGGATTTTTTCAAAAAAAGTTGTTCAGACGTCGAGCGCTCATTCTGTTTCCCATGATAAAAACCGATCTGTTTCCACCGAAACAGCTTTCAGGGGATCGCTTGCAACAGTTTGGCACCATTTTTGAGTGAATTGCAGAACGTCAGATTTTTGCTGAAATTGTGACCGCGCGGCTTAGGGATTTTTTCAAAAAAAAAGTTGTTCAGACGTCGAGGGCTTATTCTGTTTCCCATGATAAAAACCCATCGGTTTCCACCGAAAAAGCTTTCAGGGGATCGCTTGCAACAGTTTGGCACCATTTTTGAGTGAATTGCAGAAAGTCATATTTTTGCTGAAATTGTGACCGCGCGGCGTAGGGATTTTTTCAAAAAAAGTTGTTCAGACGTCGAGGGCTAATTCTGTTTCCCATGATCAAAACCCATCTGTTTTCACTGAAAAAGGTTTTAGGGGATCGTTTGCAACAGTTTGGCACCATTTTTGAGTGAATTGCAGAACGTCGGATTTTTGCTGAAATTGTGACCGCGCGGCTTAGGGATTTTTTCAATAAAAGTTGTTCAGATGTCAAGGGCTAATTCTGTTTCCCATGATAAAAACTCATCTGTTTCCACCGAAAAAGCTTTCAGGGGATCGCTTGCAACAGTTTGGCACCATTTTTGAGTGAATTGCAGAACGTCAGATTTTTGCTGAAATTGTGACCGCGCGGCTTAGGGCTTTTTTCAAAAAAAGTTGTTCAGACGTCGAGGGCTCATTCTGTTTCCCATGATCAAAACCCACCTGTTTCTACCGAAAAAGCTTTCTGGGGATCGCTTGCAACAGTTTGGCACCATTTTTGAGTGAATTGCAGAACGTCACATTTTTGCTGAAATTGTGACCGTGCGGGTTAGGGATTTTTTCAAAAAAAGTTGTTCAGACGTCGAGCGCTCATTCTGTTTCCCATGATAAAAACCGATCTGTTTCCACCGAAACAGCTTTCAGGGGATCGCTTGCAACAGTTTGGCACCATTTTTGAGTGAATTGCAGAACGTCAGATTTTTGCTGAAATTGTGACCGCGCGGCTTAGGGATTTTTTCAAAAAAAAAGTTGTTCAGACGTCGAGGGCTTATTCTGTTTCCCATGATAAAAACCCATCGGTTTCCACCGAAAAAGCTTTCAGGGGATCGCTTGCAACAGTTTGGCACCATTTTTGAGTGAATTGCAGAAAGTCATATTTTTGCTGAAATTGTGACCGCGCGGCTTAGGGATTTTTTCAGAAAAAGTTGTTCAGACGTTGAGCGCTCATTCTCTTTCCCATGATAAAAACCCATCTGTTTCCACCGAAAAAGCTTTCAGGAGATCGCTTGCAACAGTTTGGCACCATTTTTGAGTGAATTGCTTAGGGATTTTTTCAAAAAAAGTTGTTCAGACGTCGAGGGCTAATTCTGTTTCCCATGATCAAAACCCATCTGTTTTCACCGAAAAAGGTTTCAGGGGATCGTTTGCAACAGTTTGGCACCATTTTTGAGTGAATTGCAGAACGTCAGATTTTTGCTGAAATTGTGACTGCGCGGCTTAGGGATTTTTTCAAAAAAAGTTGTTCAGACGTCGAGGGCTAATTCTGTTTCCCATGATAAAAACCGATCTGTTTCCACCGAAACAGCTTTCAGGGGATCGCTTGCAACAGTTTGGCACCATTTTTGAGTGAATTGCAGAACGTCAGATTTTTGCTGAAATTGTGACCGCGCGGCTTAGGGATTTTTTCAAAAAAAGTTGTTCAGACGTCGAGGGCGAATTCTGTTTCCCATGATAAAAACCCATCTGTTTCCACCGAAAAAGCTTTCAGGGGATCGATTGCAACAGTTTGGCACCATTTTTGAGTGAATTGCAGAACGTCGGATTTTTGCTGAAATTGTGACCGCGCGGCTTAGGGATTTTTTCAATAAAAGTTGTTCAGATGTCAAGGGCTAATTCTGTTTCCCATGATAAAAACTCATCTGTTTCCACCGAAAAAGCTTTCAGGGGATCGCTTGCAACAGTTTGGAACCATTTTTGAGTGAATTGCAGAACGTCAGATTTTTGCTGAAATTGTGACCGCGCGGCTTAGGGATTTTTTCAAAAAAAGTTGTTCAGACGTCGAGGGCTCATTCTGTTTCACATGATCAAAACCCACCTGTTTCTACCGAAAAAGCTTTCTGGGGATCGCTTGCAACAGTTTGGCACCATTTTTGAGTGAATTGCAGAACGTCACATTTTTGCTGAAATTGTGACCGCGCGGCTTAGGGCTTTTTTCAAAAAAAGTTGTTCAGACGTCGAGGGCTCATTCTGTTTCCCATGATCAAAACCCACCTGTTTCTACCGAAAAAGCTTTCTGGGGATCGCTTGCAACAGTTTGGCACCATTTTTGAGTGAATTGCAGAACGTCACATTTTTGCTGAAATTGTGACCGTGCGGGTTAGGGATTTTTTCAAAAAAAGTTGTTCAGACGTCGAGCGCTCATTCTGTTTCCCATGATAAAAACCGATCTGTTTCCACCGAAACAGCTTTCAGGGGATCGCTTGCAACAGTTTGGCACCATTTTTGAGTGAATTGCAGAACGTCAGATTTTTGCTGAAATTGTGACCGCGCGGCTTAGGGATTTTTTCAAAAAAAAAGTTGTTCAGACGTCGAGGGCTTATTCTGTTTCCCATGATAAAAACCCATCGGTTTCCACCGAAAAAGCTTTCAGGGGATCGCTTGCAACAGTTTGGCACCATTTTTGAGTGAATTGCAGAAAGTCATATTTTTGCTGAAATTGTGACCGCGCGGCTTAGGGATTTTTTCAGAAAAAGTTGTTCAGACGTTGAGCGCTCATTCTCTTTCCCATGATAAAAACCCATCTGTTTCCACCGAAAAAGCTTTCAGGAGATCGCTTGCAACAGTTTGGCACCATTTTTGAGTGAATTGCTTAGGGATTTTTTCAAAAAAAGTTGTTCAGACGTCGAGGGCTAATTCTGTTTCCCATGATAAAAACCGATCTGTTTCCACCGAAACAGCTTTCAGGGGATCGCTTGCAACAGTTTGGCACCATTTTTGAGTGAATTGCAGAACGTCAGATTTTTGCTGAAATTGTGACCGCGCGGCTTAGGGATTTTTTCAAAAAAAGTTGTTCAGACGTCGAGGGCGAATTCTGTTTCCCATGATAAAAACCCATCTGTTTCCACCGAAAAAGCTTTCAGGGGATCGATTGCAACAGTTTGGCACCATTTTTGAGTGAATTGCAGAACGTCGGATTTTTGCTGAAATTGTGACCGCGTGGCTTAGGGATTTTTTCAAAAAAAGTTGTTCAGACGTCGAGGGCTAATTCTGTTTCCCATGATCAAAACTCATCTGTTTCCACCGAAAAAGCTTTCAGGGGATCGCTTGCAACAGTTTGGAACCATTTTTGAGTGAATTGCAGAACGTCAGATTTTTGCTGAAATTGTGACCGCGCGGCTTAGGGATTTTTTCAAAAAAAGTTGTTCAGACGTCGAGGGCTCATTCTCTTTCCCATGATCAAAACCCACCTGTTTCTACCGAAAAAGCTTTCTGGGGATCGCTTGCAACAGTTTGGCACCATTTTTGAGTGAATTGCAGAACGTCACATTTTTGCTGAAATTGTGACCGCGCGGCTTAGGGATTTTTTCAAAAAAAAATATTCAGACGTCGAGGGCTAATTCTGTTTCCCATGATCAAAACCCATCTGTTTCCACCGAAAAAGCTTTCAGGGGATCGTTTGCAACAGTTTTGCACCATTTTTGAGTGAATTGCAGAATGTCATATTTTTGCTGAAATTGTGACCGCGCGGCTTAGGGATTTTTTCAAAAAAAGTTGTTCAGACGTCGAGGGGTAATTCTGTTTCCCATGATCAAAACCCATCTGTTTTCACCGAAAAAGGTTTCAGGGGATCGCTAGCAACAGTTTGGCACCATTTTTGAGTGAATTGCAGAACGTCAGATTTTTGCTGAAATTGTGACTGCGCGGCTTAGGGATTTTTTCAAAAAAAGTTGTTCAGACGTCGAGGGCTAATTCTGTTTCCCATGATAAAAACCGATCTGTTTCCACCGAAAAAGCTTTCACGGGATCGCTTGCAACAGTTTGGCACCATTTTTGTGTGAATTGCAGAACGTCGGATTTTTGCTGAAATTGTGACCGCGCGGCTTAGGGATTTTTTCAAAAAAAAAGTTGTTCAGACATCGAGGGCTTATTCTGTTTCCCATGATAAAAACCCATCGGTTTCCACCGAAAAAGCTTTCAGGGGATCGCTTGCAACAGTTTGGCACCATTTTTGAGTGAATTGCAGAACGTCATATTTTTGCTGAAATTGTGACCGCGCGGCTTAGGGATTTTTTCAGAAAAAGTTGTTCAGACGTTGAGCGCTCATTCTGTTTCCCATGATAAAAACCCATCTGTTTCCACCGAAAAAGGTTTCAGGAGATCGCTTGCAACAGTTTGGCACCATTTTTGAGTGAATTGCTTAGGGATTTTTTCAAAAAAAGTTGTTCAGACGTCGAGGGCTAATTCTGTTTCCCATGATAAAAACTCATTTGTTTCCACCGAAAAAGCTTTCAGGGGATCGCTTGCAACAGTTTGGCACCATTTTTGAGTGAATTGCAGAACATCAGATTTTTTCTGAAATTGTGACCGCGCGGCTTAGGGATTTTTTCAAAAAAAGTTGTTCAGACGTCGAGGGCTGATTCTGTTTCCCATGATAAAAACCCATCTGTTTCCACCGAAAAAGCTTTCAGGGGATCGCTTGCAACAGTTTGGCACCATTTTTGAGTGAATTGCAGAACGTCATATTTTTCCTGAAATTGTGACCGCGCGGCTTAGGGATTTTTTCAAAAAAAGTTGTTCAGATGTCAAGGGCTAATTCTGTTTCCCATGATAAAAACTCATCTGTTTCCACCGAAAAAGCTTTCAGGGGATCGCTTGCAACAGTTTGGAACCATTTTTGAGTGAATTGCAGAACGTCAGATTTTTGCTGAAATTGTGACCGCGCGGCTTAGGGATTTTTACAAAAAAAGTTGTTCAGACGTCGAGGGCTCATTCTGTTTCCCATGATCAAAACCCACCTGTTTCTACCGAAAAAGCTTTCTGGGGATCGCTTGCAACAGTTTGGCACCATTTTTGAGTGAATTGCAGAACGTCATATTTTTGCTGAAATTGTGACCGCGCGGCGTAGGGATTTTTTCAAAAAAAAATATTCAGACGTCGAGGGCTAATTCTGTTTCCCATGATCAAAACCCATCTGTTTCCACCGAAAAAGCTTTCAGGGGATCGTTTGGAACAGTTTTGCACCATTTTTGAGTGAATTGCAGAATGTCATATTTTTGCTGAAATTGTGACCGCGCGGCTTAGGGATTTTTTCAAAAAAAGTTGTTCAGACGTCGAGGGCTCATTCTGCTTCCCATGATCAAAACCCATCTGTTTCCACCGAAAAAGCTTTCAGGGGATCGGTTGCAACAGTTTGGCACCATTTTTGAGTGAATTGCAGAACGTCAGATTTTTGCTGAAATTGTGACCGCGCGGCTTAGGGATTTTTTCAAAAAAAGTTGTTCAGACGTCGAGGGCTCATTCTGTTTCACATGATCAAAACCCACCTGTTTCTACCGAAAAAGCTTTCTGGGGATCGCTTGCAACAGTTTGGCACCATTTTTGAGTGAATTGCAGAACGTCACATTTTTGCTGAAATTGTGACCGCGCGGCTTAGGGCTTTTTTCAAAAAAAGTTGTTCAGACGTCGAGGGCTCATTCTGTTTCCCATGATCAAAACCCACCTGTTTCTACCGAAAAAGCTTTCTGGGGATCGCTTGCAACAGTTTGGCACCATTTTTGAGTGAATTGCAGAACGTCACATTTTTGCTGAAATTGTGACCGTGCGGGTTAGGGATTTTTTCAAAAAAAGTTGTTCAGACGTCGAGCGCTCATTCTGTTTCCCATGATAAAAACCGATCTGTTTCCACCGAAACAGCTTTCAGGGGATCGCTTGCAACAGTTTGGCACCATTTTTGAGTGAATTGCAGAACGTCAGATTTTTGCTGAAATTGTGACCGCGCGGCTTAGGGATTTTTTCAAAAAAAAAGTTGTTCAGACGTCGAGGGCTTATTCTGTTTCCCATGATAAAAACCCATCGGTTTCCACCGAAAAAGCTTTCAGGGGATCGCTTGCAACAGTTTGGCACCATTTTTGAGTGAATTGCAGAAAGTCATATTTTTGCTGAAATTGTGACCGCGCGGCTTAGGGATTTTTTCAGAAAAAGTTGTTCAGACGTTGAGCGCTCATTCTCTTTCCCATGATAAAAACCCATCTGTTTCCACCGAAAAAGCTTTCAGGAGATCGCTTGCAACAGTTTGGCACCATTTTTGAGTGAATTGCTTAGGGATTTTTTCAAAAAAAGTTGTTCAGACGTCGAGGGCTAATTCTGTTTCCCATGATAAAAACCGATCTGTTTCCACCGAAACAGCTTTCAGGGGATCGCTTGCAACAGTTTGGCACCATTTTTGAGTGAATTGCAGAACGTCAGATTTTTGCTGAAATTGTGACCGCGCGGCTTAGGGATTTTTTCAAAAAAAGTTGTTCAGACGTCGAGGGCGAATTCTGTTTCCCATGATAAAAACCCATCTGTTTCCACCGAAAAAGCTTTCAGGGGATCGATTGCAACAGTTTGGCACCATTTTTGAGTGAATTGCAGAACGTCGGATTTTTGCTGAAATTGTGACCGCGTGGCTTAGGGATTTTTTCAAAAAAAGTTGTTCAGACGTCGAGGGCTAATTCTGTTTCCCATGATCAAAACTCATCTGTTTCCACCGAAAAAGCTTTCAGGGGATCGCTTGCAACAGTTTGGAACCATTTTTGAGTGAATTGCAGAACGTCAGATTTTTGCTGAAATTGTGACCGCGCGGCTTAGGGATTTTTTCAAAAAAAGTTGTTCAGACGTCGAGGGCTCATTCTCTTTCCCATGATCAAAACCCACCTGTTTCTACCGAAAAAGCTTTCTGGGGATCGCTTGCAACAGTTTGGCACCATTTTTGAGTGAATTGCAGAACGTCACATTTTTGCTGAAATTGTGACCGCGCGGCTTAGGGATTTTTTCAAAAAAAAATATTCAGACGTCGAGGGCTAATTCTGTTTCCCATGATCAAAACCCATCTGTTTCCACCGAAAAAGCTTTCAGGGGATCGTTTGCAACAGTTTTGCACCATTTTTGAGTGAATTGCAGAATGTCATATTTTTGCTGAAATTGTGACCGCGCGGCTTAGGGATTTTTTCAAAAAAAGTTGTTCAGACGTCGAGGGGTAATTCTGTTTCCCATGATCAAAACCCATCTGTTTTCACCGAAAAAGGTTTCAGGGGATCGCTAGCAACAGTTTGGCACCATTTTTGAGTGAATTGCAGAACGTCAGATTTTTGCTGAAATTGTGACTGCGCGGCTTAGGGATTTTTTCAAAAAAAGTTGTTCAGACGTCGAGGGCTAATTCTGTTTCCCATGATAAAAACCGATCTGTTTCCACCGAAAAAGCTTTCACGGGATCGCTTGCAACAGTTTGGCACCATTTTTGTGTGAATTGCAGAACGTCGGATTTTTGCTGAAATTGTGACCGCGCGGCTTAGGGATTTTTTCAAAAAAAAAGTTGTTCAGACATCGAGGGCTTATTCTGTTTCCCATGATAAAAACCCATCGGTTTCCACCGAAAAAGCTTTCAGGGGATCGCTTGCAACAGTTTGGCACCATTTTTGAGTGAATTGCAGAACGTCATATTTTTGCTGAAATTGTGACCGCGCGGCTTAGGGATTTTTTCAGAAAAAGTTGTTCAGACGTTGAGCGCTCATTCTGTTTCCCATGATAAAAACCCATCTGTTTCCACCGAAAAAGGTTTCAGGAGATCGCTTGCAACAGTTTGGCACCATTTTTGAGTGAATTGCTTAGGGATTTTTTCAAAAAAAGTTGTTCAGACGTCGAGGGCTAATTCTGTTTCCCATGATAAAAACTCATTTGTTTCCACCGAAAAAGCTTTCAGGGGATCGCTTGCAACAGTTTGGCACCATTTTTGAGTGAATTGCAGAACATCAGATTTTTTCTGAAATTGTGACCGCGCGGCTTAGGGATTTTTTCAAAAAAAGTTGTTCAGACGTCGAGGGCTGATTCTGTTTCCCATGATAAAAACCCATCTGTTTCCACCGAAAAAGCTTTCAGGGGATCGCTTGCAACAGTTTGGCACCATTTTTGAGTGAATTGCAGAACGTCATATTTTTCCTGAAATTGTGACCGCGCGGCTTAGGGATTTTTTCAAAAAAAGTTGTTCAGATGTCAAGGGCTAATTCTGTTTCCCATGATAAAAACTCATCTGTTTCCACCGAAAAAGCTTTCAGGGGATCGCTTGCAACAGTTTGGAACCATTTTTGAGTGAATTGCAGAACGTCAGATTTTTGCTGAAATTGTGACCGCGCGGCTTAGGGATTTTTACAAAAAAAGTTGTTCAGACGTCGAGGGCTCATTCTGTTTCCCATGATCAAAACCCACCTGTTTCTACCGAAAAAGCTTTCTGGGGATCGCTTGCAACAGTTTGGCACCATTTTTGAGTGAATTGCAGAACGTCATATTTTTGCTGAAATTGTGACCGCGCGGCGTAGGGATTTTTTCAAAAAAAAATATTCAGACGTCGAGGGCTAATTCTGTTTCCCATGATCAAAACCCATCTGTTTCCACCGAAAAAGCTTTCAGGGGATCGTTTGGAACAGTTTTGCACCATTTTTGAGTGAATTGCAGAATGTCATATTTTTGCTGAAATTGTGACCGCGCGGCTTAGGGATTTTTTCAAAAAAAGTTGTTCAGACGTCGAGGGCTCATTCTGTTTCCCATGATCAAAACCCATCTGTTTCCACCGAAAAAGCTTTCAGGGGATCGGTTGCAACAGTTTGGCACCATTTTTGAGTGAATTGCAGAACGTCAGATTTTTGCTGAAGTTGTGACCGCGCGGCTTAGGGATTTTTTCAAAAAAAGTTGTTCAGACGTCGAGGGCTCATTCTATTTCCCATGACAAAAACCGATCTGTTTCCACCGAAAAAGCTTTCAGGGGATCGCTTGCAACAGTTTGGCACCATTTTTGAGTGAATTGCAGAACATCAGATTTTTTCTGAAATTGTGACCGCGCGGCTTAGGGATTTTTTCAAAAAAAGTTGTTCAGACGTCGAGGGCTGATTCTGTTTCCCATGATAAAAACCCATCTGTTTCCACCGAAAAAGCTTTCAGGGGATCGCTTGCAACAGTTTGGCACCATTTTTGAGTGAATTGCAGAACGTCATATTTTTCCTGAAATTGTGACCGCGCGGCTTAGGGATTTTTTCAAAAAAAGTTGTTCAGATGTCAAGGGCTAATTCTGTTTCCCATGATAAAAACTCATCTGTTTCCACCGAAAAAGCTTTCAGGGGATCGCTTGCAACAGTTTGGCACCATTTTTGAGTGAATTGCAGAACGTCAGATTTTTGCTGAAATTGTGACCGCGCGGCTTAGGGATTTTTTCAAAAAAAGTTGTTCAGACGTCGAGGGCTCATTCTGTTTCCCATGATCAAAACCCACCTGTTTCTACCGAAAAAGCTTTCTGGGGATCGCTTGCAACAGTTTGGCACCATTTTTGAGTGAATTGCAGAACGTCATATTTTTGCTGAAATTGTGACCGCGCGGCTTAGGGATTTTTTCAAAAAAAAATATTCAGACGTCGAGGGCTCATTCTGTTTCCCATGATCAAAACCCATCTGTTTCCACCGAAAAAGCTTTCAGGGGATCGGTTGCAACAGTTTGGCACCATTTTTGAGTGAATTGCAGAACGTCAGATTTTTGCTGAAGTTGTGACCGCGCGGCTTAGGGAGTTTTTCAAAAAAAGTTGTTCAGACGTCGAGGGCTCATTCTGTTTCCCATGACAAAAACCCATCTGTTTCCACCGAAAAAGCTTTCAGGGGATCGTTAGCAACAGTTTGGCACCATTTTTGAGTGAATTGCAGAATGTCAGATTTTTGCTGAAATTGTGACCGCGCGGCTTAGGGATTTTTTCAAAAAAAGTTGTTCAGACGTCGAGGGCTAATTCTGTTTCCCATGATAAAAACCGATCTGTTTCCGCCGAAAAAGCTTTCAGGGGATCGCTTGCAACAGTTTGGCACCATTTTTGAGTGAATTGCAGAACGTCAGATTTTTGCTGAAATTGTGACCGCGCGGCTTAGGGATTTTTTCAAAAAAAGTTGTTCAGACGTCTAGGGCTCATTCTGTTTCCCATGATAAAAACCCATCTGTTTCCACCGAAACAGCTTTCAGGGGATCGCTTGCAACAGTTTGGCACCATTTTTGAGTGAATTGCAGAACGTCAGATTTTTGCTGAAATTGTGACCGCGCGGCTTAGGGATTTTTTCAAAAAAAGTTGTTCAGACGTCGAGGGCTAATTCTGTTTCCCATGATAAAAACCGATCTGTTTCCACCGAAAAACCTTTCACGGGATCGCTTGCAACAGTTTGGCACCATTTTTGTGTGAATTGCAGAACGTCGGATTTTTGCTGAAATTGTGACCGCGCGGCTTAGGGATTTTTTCAATAAAAGTTGTTCAGATGTCAAGGGCTAATTCTGTTTCCCATGATAAAAACTCATTTGTTTCCACCGAAAAAGCTTTCAGGGGATCGCTTGCAACAGTTTGGCACCATTTTTGAGTGAATTGCAGAACGTCAGATTTTTGCTGAAATTGTGACCGCGCGGCTTAGGGATTTTTTCAAAAAAAAGTTGTTCAGACGTCGAGGGCTTATTCTGTTTCCCATGATAAAAACTCATCTGTTTCTACCGAAAAAGCTTTCAGGGGATCGCTTGCAACAGTTTGGCACCATTTTTGAGTGAATTGCAGAACGTCAGATTTTTGCTGAAATTCTGACCGCGTGGCTTAGGGATTTTTTCAAAAAAAGTTGTTCAGACGTTGAGCGCTCATTCTGTTTCCCATGATAAAAACCCATCTGTTTCCACCGAAAAAGCTTTCAGGAGATCGCTTGCAACAGTTTGGCACCATTTTTGAGTGAATTGCTTAGGGATTTTTTCAAAAAAAGTTGTTCAGACGTCGAGGACTAATTCTGTTTCCCATGATAAAAACTCATTTGTTTCCACCGAAAAAGCTTTCAGGGGATCACTTGCAACAGTTTGGCACCATTTTTGAGTGAATTGCAGAACGTCAGATTTTTGCTGAAATTGTGACCGCGCGGCTTAGGGATTTTTTCAAAAAAAGTTGTTCAGACGTCGAGGGCTTATTCTGTTTCCCATGATAAAAACCCATCTGTTTCCACCGAAAAAGCTTTCAGGGGATCGCTTGCAACAGTTTGGCACCATTTTTGAGTGAATTGCTTAGGGATTTTTTCAAAAAAAGTTGTTCAGACGTCGAGGGCTAATTCTGTTTCCCATGATAAAAACTCATTTGTTTCCACCGAAAAAGCTTTCAGGGGATCACTTGCAACAGTTTGGCACCATTTTTGAGTGAATTGCAGAACGTCAGATTTTTGCTGAAATTGTGACCGCGCGGCTTAGGGATTTTTTCAAAAAAAGTTGTTCAGACGTCGAGGGCTAATTCTGTTTCCCATGATAAAAACCCATCTGTTTCCACCGAAAAAGTTTCACGGGATCGCTTGCAACAGTTTGGCACCATTTTTGAGTGAATTGCAGAACGTCAGATTTTTGCTGAAATTGTGACCGTGCGGCTTAGGGATTTTTTCAATAAAAGTTGTTCAGATGTCGAGGGCTTATTCTGTTTCCCATGATAAAAACCCATCTGTTTCCACCGAAAAAGCTTTCAGGGGATCGCTTGCAACAGTTTGGCACCATTTTTGAGTGAATTGCTTAGGGATTTTTTCAAAAAAAGTTGTTCAGACGTCGAGGGCTAATTCTGTTTCCCATGATAAAAACTCATTTGTTTCCACCGAAAAAGCTTTCAGGGGATCACTTGCAACAGTTTGGCACCATTTTTGAGTGAATTGCAGAACGTCAGATTTTTGCTGAAATTGTGACCGCGCGGCTTAGGGACTTTTTCAAAAAAAGTTGTTCAGACGTCGAGGGCTAATTCTGTTTCCCATGATAAAAACCCATCTGTTTTCACCGAAAAAGGTTTCAGGGGATCGTTTGCAACAGTTTGGCACCATTTTTGAGTGAATTGCAGAACGTCAGATTTTTGCTGAAATTGTGACCGCGCGGCTTAGGGATTTTTTCAAAAAAAGTTGTTCAGACGTCGAGGGCTAATTCTGTTTCCCATGATCAAAACCCATCTGTTTCCACCGAAAAAGCTTTCAGGGGATCGCTTGCAACAGTTTGGCACCATTTTTGAGTGAATTGCAGAACGTCAGATTTTTGCTGAAATTGTGACCGCGCGGCTTAGGGATTTTTTCAATAAAAGTTGTTCAGATGTCAAGGGCTAATTCTGTTTCCCATGATAAAAACTCATTTGTTTCCACCGAAAAACTTTCAGGGGATAGCTTGCAACAGTTTGGCACCATTTTTGAGTGAATTGCAGAACGTCAGATTTTTGCTGAAATTGTGACCGCGCGGCTTAGGGACTTTTTCAAAAAAAGTTGTTCAGACGTCGAGGGCTAATTCTGTTTCCCATGATAAAAACCCATCTGTTTCCACCGAAAAAGCTTTCAGGGGATCGCTTGCAACAGTTTGGCACCATTTTTGAGTGAATTGCAGAACGTCAGATTTTTGCTGAAATTGTGACCGCGCGGCTTAGGGATTTTTTCAAAAAAAGTTGTTCAGACGTTGAGCGCTCATTCTGTTTCCCATGATAAAAACTCATCTGTTTCCACCGAAAAAGCTTTCAGGGGATCGCTTGCAACAGTTTGGCACCATTTTTGAGTGAATTGCAGAACGTCATATTTTTGCTGAAATTGTGACCGCGCGGCTTAGGGATTTTTTCAAAAAAAAGTTGTTCAGACGTCGAGGGCTTATTCTGTTTCCCATGATAAAAACCCATCTGTTTCCACCGAAAAAGCTTTCAGGGGATCGCTTGCCACAGTTTGGCACCATTTTTGAGTGAATTGCAGAACGTCAGATTTTTGCTGAAATTGTGACCGCGCGGCTTAGGGATTTTTTCAAAAAAAGTTGTTCAGACGTTGAGCGCTCATTCTGTTTCCCATGATAAAAACCCATCTGTTTCCACCGAAAAAGCTTTCAGGAGATCGCTTGCAACAATTTGGCACCATTTTTGAGTGAATTGCTTAGGGATTTTTTCAAAAAAAGTTGTTCAGACGTCGAGGGCTAATTCTGTTTCCCATGATAAAAACTCATTTGTTTCCACCGAAAAAGCTTTCAGGGGATCACTTGCAACAGTTTGGCACCATTTTTGAGTGAATTGCAGAACGTCAGATTTTTGCTGAAATTGTGACCGCGCGGCTTAGGGATTTTTTCAAAAAAAGTTGTTCAGACGTCGAGGGCTCATTCTGTTTCCCATGATAAAAACCCATCTGTTTCCACCGAAAAAGCTTTCAGGGGATCGATTGCAGCAGTTTGGCACCATTTTTGAGTGAATTGCAGAACGTCAGATTTTTGCTGAAATTGTGACCGCGCGGCTTAGGGATTTTTTCAAAAAAAGTTGTTCAGACGTCGAGGGCTCATTCTGTTTCCCATGATAAAAACTCATCTGTTTCCACCGAAAAAGCTTTCAGGGGATCGCTTGCAACAGTTTGGCACCATTTTTGAGTGAATTGCAGAACGTCATATTTTTGCTGAAATTGTGACCGCGCGGCTTAGGGATTTTTTCAAAAAAAAGTTGTTCAGACGTCGAGGGCTTATTCTGTTTCCCATGATAAAAACCCATCTGTTTCCACCGAAAAAGCTTTCAGGGGATCGCTTGCCACAGTTTGGCACCATTTTTGAGTGAATTGCAGAACGTCAGATTTTTGCTGAAATTGTGACCGCGCGGCTTAGGGATTTTTTCAAAAAAAGTTGTTCAGACGTTGAGCGCTCATTCTGTTTCCCATGATAAAAACCCATCTGTTTCCACCGAAAAAGCTTTCAGGAGATCGCTTGCAACAATTTGGCACCATTTTTGAGTGAATTGCTTAGGGATTTTTTCACAAAAAGTTGTTCAGACGTCGAGGGCTAATTCTGTTTCCCATTATAAAAACTCATTTGTTTCCACCGAAAAAGCTTTCAGGGGATCACTTGCAACAGTTTGGCACCATTTTTGAGTGAATTGCAGAACGTCAGATTTTTGCTGAAATTGTGACCGCGCGGCTTAGGGATTTTTTCAAAAAAAGTTGTTCAGACGTCGAGGGCTCATTCTGTTTCCCATGATAAAAACCCATCTGTTTCCACCGAAAAAGCTTTCAGGGGATCGATTGCAGCAGTTTGGCACCATTTTTGAGTGAATTGCAGAACGTCAGATTTTTGCTGAAATTGTGACCGCGCGGCTTAGGGATTTTTTCAAAAAAAGTTGTTCAGACGTCGAGGGCTCATTCTGTTTCCCATGATAAAAACCCATCTGTTTCTACCGAAAAAGCTTTCTGGGGATCGCTTGCAACAGTTTGGCACCATTTTTGAGTGAATTGCAGAACGTCATATTTTTGCTGAAATTGTGACCGCGCGGCTTAGGGATTTTTTCAAAAAAAAATATTCAGACGTCGAGGGCTAATTCTGTTTCCCATGATCAAAACCCATCTGTTTCCACCGAAAAAGCTTTCAGGGGATCGTTTGGAACAGTTTTGCACCATTTTTGAGTGAATTGCAGAATGTCATATTTTTGCTGAAATTGTGACCGCGCGGCTTAGGGATTTTTTCAAAAAAAGTTGTTCAGACGTCGAGGGCTCATTCTGTTTCCCATGATCAAAACCCATCTGTTTCCACCGAAAAAGCTTTCAGGGGATCGGTTGCAACAGTTTGGCACCATTTTTGAGTGAATTGCAGAACGTCAGATTTTTGCTGAAGTTGTGACCGCGCGGCTTAGGGATTTTTTCAAAAAAAGTTGTTCAGACGTCGAGGGCTCATTCTGTTTCCCATGACAAAAACCCATCTGTTTCCACCGAAAAAGCTTTCAGGGGATCGTTAGCAACAGTTTGGCACCATTTTTGAGTGAATTGCAGAATGTCAGATTTTTGCTGAAATTGTGACCGCGCGGCTTAGGGATTTTTTCAAAAAAAGTTGTTCAGACGTCGAGGGCTAATTCTGTTTCCCATGATAAAAACCCATCTGTTTCCGCCGAAAAAGCTTTCAGGGGATCGCTTGCAACAGTTTGGCACCATTTTTGAGTGAATTGCAGAACGTCAGATTTTTGCTGAAATTGTGACCGCGCGGCTTAGGGATTTTTTCAAAAAAAGTTGTTCAGACGTCTAGGGCTCATTCTGTTTCCCATGATAAAAACCCATCTGTTTCCACCGAAAAAGCTTTCAGGGGATCGCTTGCAACAGTTTGGCACCATTTTTGAGTGAATTGCAGAACGTCAGATTTTTGCTGAAATTGTGACCGCGCGGCTTAGGGATTTTTTCAAAAAAAGTTGTTCAGACGTCGAGGGCTAATTCTGTTTCCCATGATAAAAACCGATCTGTTTCCACCGAAAAACCTTTCACGGGATCGCTTGCAACAGTTTGGCACCATTTTTGTGTGAATTGCAGAACGTCGGATTTTTGCTGAAATTGTGACCGCGCGGCTTAGGGATTTTTTCAATAAAAGTTGTTCAGATGTCAAGGGCTAATTCTGTTTCCCATGATAAAAACTCATTTGTTTCCACCGAAAAAGCTTTCAGGGGATCGCTTGCAACAGTTTGGCACCATTTTTGAGTGAATTGCAGAACGTCAGATTTTTGCTGAAATTGTGACCGCGCGGCTTAGGGATTTTTTCAAAAAAAAGTTGTTCAGACGTCGAGGGCTTATTCTGTTTCCCATGATAAAAACTCATCTGTTTCTACCGAAAAAGCTTTCAGGGGATCGCTTGCAACAGTTTGGCACCATTTTTGAGTGAATTGCAGAACGTCAGATTTTTGCTGAAATTCTGACCGCGTGGCTTAGGGATTTTTTCAAAAAAAGTTGTTCAGACGTTGAGCGCTCATTCTGTTTCCCATGATAAAAACCCATCTGTTTCCACCGAAAAAGCTTTCAGGAGATCGCTTGCAACAGTTTGGCACCATTTTTGAGTGAATTGCTTAGGGATTTTTTCAAAAAAAGTTGTTCAGACGTCGAGGACTAATTCTGTTTCCCATGATAAAAACTCATTTGTTTCCACCGAAAAAGCTTTCAGGGGATCACTTGCAACAGTTTGGCACCATTTTTGAGTGAATTGCAGAACGTCAGATTTTTGCTGAAATTGTGACCGCGCGGCTTAGGGATTTTTTCAAAAAAAGTTGTTCAGACGTCGAGGGCTTATTCTGTTTCCCATGATAAAAACCCATCTGTTTCCACCGAAAAAGCTTTCAGGGGATCGCTTGCAACAGTTTGGCACCATTTTTGAGTGAATTGCTTAGGGATTTTTTCAAAAAAAGTTGTTCAGACGTCGAGGGCTAATTCTGTTTCCCATGATAAAAACTCATTTGTTTCCACCGAAAAAGCTTTCAGGGGATCACTTGCAACAGTTTGGCACCATTTTTGAGTGAATTGCAGAACGTCAGATTTTTGCTGAAATTGTGACCGCGCGGCTTAGGGATTTTTTCAAAAAAAGTTGTTCAGACGTCGAGGGCTAATTCTGTTTCCCATGATAAAAACCCATCTGTTTCCACCGAAAAAGTTTCACGGGATCGCTTGCAACAGTTTGGCACCATTTTTGAGTGAATTGCAGAACGTCAGATTTTTGCTGAAATTGTGACCGTGCGGCTTAGGGATTTTTTCAATAAAAGTTGTTCAGATGTCGAGGGCTTATTCTGTTTCCCATGATAAAAACCCATCTGTTTCCACCGAAAAAGCTTTCAGGGGATCGCTTGCAACAGTTTGGCACCATTTTTGAGTGAATTGCTTAGGGATTTTTTCAAAAAAAGTTGTTCAGACGTCGAGGGCTAATTCTGTTTCCCATGATAAAAACTCATTTGTTTCCACCGAAAAAGCTTTCAGGGGATCACTTGCAACAGTTTGGCACCATTTTTGAGTGAATTGCAGAACGTCAGATTTTTGCTGAAATTGTGACCGCGCGGCTTAGGGACTTTTTCAAAAAAAGTTGTTCAGACGTCGAGGGCTAATTCTGTTTCCCATGATAAAAACCCATCTGTTTTCACCGAAAAAGGTTTCAGGGGATCGATTGCAACAGTTTGGCACCATTTTTGAGTGAATTGCAGAACGTCAGATTTTTGCTGAAATTGTGACCGCGGCTTAGGGATTCTTTCAAAAAAAGTTGTTCAGACGTCGAGGGCTAATTCTGTTTCCCATGATAAAAACCCATCTGTTTCCACCGAAAAAGCTTTCAGGCGTGGCTTAGAGATTTTTTCAAAAAAAGTTGTTCAGACGTCGAGGGCTAATTCTGTTTCCCATGATCAAAACCCATCTGTTTCCACCGAAAAAGCTTTCAGGGGATCGCTTGCAACAGTTTGGCACCATTTTTGAGTGAATTGCAGAACGTCAGATTTTTGCTGAAATTGTGACCGCGCGGCTTAGGGATTTTTTCAATAAAAGTTGTTCAGATGTCAAGGGCTAATTCTGTTTCCCATGATAAAAACTCATTTGTTTCCACCGAAAAACTTTCAGGGGATAGCTTGCAACAGTTTGGCATCATTTTTGAGTGAATTGCAGAACGTCAGATTTTTGCTGAAATTGTGACCGCGCGGCTTAGGGACTTTTTCAAAAAAAGTTGTTCAGACGTCGAGGGCTAATTCTGTTTCCCATGATAAAAACCCATCTGTTTCCACCGAAAAAGCTTTCAGGGGATCGCTTGCAACAGTTTGGCACCATTTTTGAGTGAATTGCAGAACGTCAGATTTTTGCTGAAATTGTGACCGCGCGGCTTAGGGATTTTTTCAAAAAAAGTTGTTCAGACGTTGAGCGCTCATTCTGTTTCCCATGATAAAAACTCATCTGTTTCCACCGAAAAAGCTTTCAGGGGATCGCTTGCAACAGTTTGGCACCATTTTTGAGTGAATTGCAGAACGTCATATTTTTGCTGAAATTGTGACCGCGCGGCTTAGGGATTTTTTCAAAAAAAAGTTGTTCAGACGTCGAGGGCTTATTCTGTTTCCCATGATAAAAACCCATCTGTTTCCACCGAAAAAGCTTTCAGGGGATCGCTTGCCACAGTTTGGCACCATTTTTGAGTGAATTGCAGAACGTCAGATTTTTGCTGAAATTGTGACCGCGCGGCTTAGGGATTTTTTCAAAAAAAGTTGTTCAGACGTTGAGCGCTCATTCTGTTTCCCATGATAAAAACCCATCTGTTTCCACCGAAAAAGCTTTCAGGAGATCGCTTGCAACAATTTGGCACCATTTTTGAGTGAATTGCTTAGGGATTTTTTCAAAAAAAGTTGTTCAGACGTCGAGGGCTAATTCTGTTTCCCATGATAAAAACTCATTTGTTTCCACCGAAAAAGCTTTCAGGGGATCACTTGCAACAGTTTGGCACCATTTTTGAGTGAATTGCAGAACGTCAGATTTTTGCTGAAATTGTGACCGCGCGGCTTAGGGATTTTTTCAAAAAAAGTTGTTCAGACGTCGAGGGCTCATTCTGTTTCCCATGATAAAAACCCATCTGTTTCCACCGAAAAAGCTTTCAGGGGATCGATTGCAGCAGTTTGGCACCATTTTTGAGTGAATTGCAGAACGTCAGATTTTTGCTGAAATTGTGACCGCGCGGCTTAGGGATTTTTTCAAAAAAAGTTGTTCAGACGTCGAGGGCTCATTCTGTTTCCCATGATAAAAACCCATCTGTTTCCACCGAAAAAGCTTTCACGGGATCGCTTGCAACAGTTTGGCACCATTTTTGTGTGAATTGCAGAACGTCGGATTTTTGCTGAAATTGTGACCGCGCGGCTTAGGGATTTTTTCAATAAAAGTTGTTCAGATGTCAAGGGCTAATTCTGTTTCCCATGATAAAAACTCATCTGTTTCCACCGAAAAAGCTTTCAGGGGATCGCTTGCAACAGTTTGGCACCATTTTTGATTGAATTGCAGAACGTCAGATTTTTGCTGAAATTGTGACCGCGCGGCTTAGGGATTTTTTTAAAAAAAATTGTTCAGACGTCGAGGGCTAATTCTGTTTCCCATGATAAAAACCCATCTGTTTCCACCGAAGAAGCTTTCAGGGGATCGCTTGCAACAGTTTGGCACCATTTTTGAGTGAATTGCAGAACGTCAGATTTTTGCTGAAATTGTGACCGCGCGGCTTAGGGATTTTTTCAAAAAAAGTTGTTCAGACGTCGAGGGCTAATTCTGTTTCCCATGATAAAAACCCATCTGTTTCCACCGAAAAAGCTTTCAGGGGATCGCTTGCAACAGTTTGGCACCATTTTTGAGTGAATTGCAGAACGTCAGATTTTTGCTGAAATTGTGACCGCGCGGCTTAGGGATTTTTTCAAAAAAAGTTGTTCAGATGTCAAGGGCTAATTCTGTTTCCCATGATAAAAACTCATTTGTTTCCACCGAAAAAGCTTTCAGGGGATCGCTTGCAACAGTTTGGCACCATTTTTGAGTGAATTGCAGAACGTCAGATTTTTGCTGAAATTGTGACCGTGCGGCTTAGGGATTTTTTCAAAAAAAGTTGTTCAGACGTCGAGCGCTCATTCTGTTTCCCATGATAAAAACTCATTTGTTTCCACCGAAAAAGCTTTCAGGGGATCGCTTGCAACAGTTTGGCACCATTTTAGAGTGAATTGCAGAACGTCAGATTTTTGCTGAAATTGTGACCGCGCGGCTTAGGGATTTTTTCAAAAAAAGTTGTTCAGACGTCGAGGGCTTATTCTGTTTCCCATGATAAAAACCCATCTGTTTCCACCGAAAAAGCTTTCAGGGGATCGCTTGCAACAGTTTGGCACCATTTTTGAGTGAACTGCAGAACGTCAGATTTTTGCTGAAATTGTGACCGCGTGGCTTAGGGATTTTTTCAAAAAAAGTTGTTCAGACGTTGAGCGCTCATTCTGTTTCCCATGATAAAAACCCATCTGTTTCCACCGAAAAAGCTTTCAGGAGATCGCTTGCAACAGTTTGGCACCATTTTTGAGTGAATTGCTTAGGGATTTTTTCAATAAAAGTTCTTCAGATGTCAAGGGCTAATTCTGTTTCCCATGATAAAAACTCATTTGTTTCCACCGAAAAAGCTTTCAGGGGATCGCTTGCAACAGTTTGGCACCATTTTTGAGTGAATTGCAGAACGTCAGATTTTTGCTGAAATTGTGACCGCGCGGCTTAGGGACTTTTTCAAAAAAAGTTGTTCAGACTTCGAGGGCTAATTCTGTTTCCCATGATCAAAACCCATCTGTTTCCACCGAAAAAGCTTTCAGGGGATCGCTTGCAACAGTTTGGCACCATTTTTGAGTGAATTGCAGAACGTCAGATTTTTGCTGAAATTGTGACCGCGCGGCTTAGGGATTTTTTCAATAAAAGTTGTTCAGATGTCAAGGGCTAATTCTGTTTCCCATGATAAAAACTCATTTGTTTCCACCGAAAAACTTTCAGGGGATAGCTTGCAACAGTTTGGCACCATTTTTGAGTGAATTGCAGAACGTCAGATTTTTGCTGAAATTGTGACCGCGCGGCTTAGGGACTTTTTCAAAAAAAGTTGTTCAGACGTCGAGGGCTAATTCTGTTTCCCATGATAAAAACCCATCTGTTTCCACCGAAAAAGCTTTCAGGGGATCGCTTGCAACAGTTTGGCACCATTTTTGAGTGAATTGCAGAACGTCAGATTTTTGCTGAAATTGTGACCGCGCGGCTTAGGGATTTTTTCAAAAAAAGTTGTTCAGACGTTGAGCGCTCATTCTGTTTCCCATGATAAAAACTCATCTGTTTCCACCGAAAAAGCTTTCAGGGGATCGCTTGCAACAGTTTGGCACCATTTTTGAGTGAATTGCAGAACGTCATATTTTTGCTGAAATTGTGACCGCGCGGCTTAGGGATTTTTTCAAAAAAAAGTTGTTCAGACGTCGAGGGCTTATTCTGTTTCCCATGATAAAAACCCATCTGTTTCCACCGAAAAAGCTTTCAGGGGATCGCTTGCCACAGTTTGGCACCATTTTTGAGTGAATTGCAGAACGTCAGATTTTTGCTGAAATTGTGACCGCGCGGCTTAGGGATTTTTTCAAAAAAAGTTGTTCAGACGTTGAGCGCTCATTCTGTTTCCCATGATAAAAACCCATCTGTTTCCACCGAAAAAGCTTTCAGGAGATCGCTTGCAACAATTTGGCACCATTTTTGAGTGAATTGCTTAGGGATTTTTTCAAAAAAAGTTGTTCAGACGTCGAGGGCTAATTCTGTTTCCCATGATAAAAACTCATTTGTTTCCACCGAAAAAGCTTTCAGGGGATCACTTGCAACAGTTTGGCACCATTTTTGAGTGAATTGCAGAACGTCAGATTTTTGCTGAAATTGTGACCGCGCGGCTTAGGGATTTTTTCAAAAAAAGTTGTTCAGACGTCGAGGGCTCATTCTGTTTCCCATGATAAAAACCCATCTGTTTCCACCGAAAAAGCTTTCAGGGGATCGATTGCAGCAGTTTGGCACCATTTTTGAGTGAATTGCAGAACGTCAGATTTTTGCTGAAATTGTGACCGCGCGGCTTAGGGATTTTTTCAAAAAAAGTTGTTCAGACGTCGAGGGCTCATTCTGTTTCCCATGATAAAAACCCATCTGTTTCCACCGAAAAAGCTTTCACGGGATCGCTTGCAACAGTTTGGCACCATTTTTGTGTGAATTGCAGAACGTCGGATTTTTGCTGAAATTGTGACCGCGCGGCTTAGGGATTTTTTCAATAAAAGTTGTTCAGATGTCAAGGGCTAATTCTGTTTCCCATGATAAAAACTCATCTGTTTCCACCGAAAAAGCTTTCAGGGGATCGCTTGCAACAGTTTGGCACCATTTTTGATTGAATTGCAGAACGTCAGATTTTTGCTGAAATTGTGACCGCGCGGCTTAGGGATTTTTTTAAAAAAAATTGTTCAGACGTCGAGGGCTAATTCTGTTTCCCATGATAAAAACCCATCTGTTTCCACCGAAGAAGCTTTCAGGGGATCGCTTGCAACAGTTTGGCACCATTTTTGAGTGAATTGCAGAACGTCAGATTTTTGCTGAAATTGTGACCGCGCGGCTTAGGGATTTTTTCAAAAAAAGTTGTTCAGACGTCGAGGGCTAATTCTGTTTCCCATGATAAAAACCCATCTGTTTCCACCGAAAAAGCTTTCAGGGGATCGCTTGCAACAGTTTGGCACCATTTTTGAGTGAATTGCAGAACGTCAGATTTTTGCTGAAATTGTGACCGCGCGGCTTAGGGATTTTTTCAAAAAAAGTTGTTCAGATGTCAAGGGCTAATTCTGTTTCCCATGATAAAAACTCATTTGTTTCCACCGAAAAAGCTTTCAGGGGATCGCTTGCAACAGTTTGGCACCATTTTTGAGTGAATTGCAGAACGTCAGATTTTTGCTGAAATTGTGACCGTGCGGCTTAGGGATTTTTTCAAAAAAAGTTGTTCAGACGTCGAGCGCTCATTCTGTTTCCCATGATAAAAACTCATTTGTTTCCACCGAAAAAGCTTTCAGGGGATCGCTTGCAACAGTTTGGCACCATTTTAGAGTGAATTGCAGAACGTCAGATTTTTGCTGAAATTGTGACCGCGCGGCTTAGGGATTTTTTCAAAAAAAGTTGTTCAGACGTCGAGGGCTTATTCTGTTTCCCATGATAAAAACCCATCTGTTTCCACCGAAAAAGCTTTCAGGGGATCGCTTGCAACAGTTTGGCACCATTTTTGAGTGAACTGCAGAACGTCAGATTTTTGCTGAAATTGTGACCGCGTGGCTTAGGGATTTTTTCAAAAAAAGTTGTTCAGACGTTGAGCGCTCATTCTGTTTCCCATGATAAAAACCCATCTGTTTCCACCGAAAAAGCTTTCAGGAGATCGCTTGCAACAGTTTGGCACCATTTTTGAGTGAATTGCTTAGGGATTTTTTCAATAAAAGTTCTTCAGATGTCAAGGGCTAATTCTGTTTCCCATGATAAAAACTCATTTGTTTCCACCGAAAAAGCTTTCAGGGGATCGCTTGCAACAGTTTGGCACCATTTTTGAGTGAATTGCAGAACGTCAGATTTTTGCTGAAATTGTGACCGCGCGGCTTAGGGACTTTTTCAAAAAAAGTTGTTCAGACTTCGAGGGCTAATTCTGTTTCCCATGATAAAAACCCATCTGTTTCCACCGAAAAAGCTTTCAGGGGATCGCTTGCAACAGTTTGGCACCATTTTTGAGTGAATTGCAGAACGTCAGATTTTTGCTGAAATTGTGACCGCGCGGCTTAGGGATTTTTTCAAAAAAAGTTGTTCAGACGTCGAGGGCTAATTCTGTTTCCCATGATAAAAACCGATCTGTTTCCACCGACAAAGCTTTCACGGGATCGCTTGCAACAGTTTGGCACCATTTTTGTGTGAATTGCAGAACGTCGGATTTTTGCTGAAATTGTGACCGCGCGGCTTAGGGATTTTTTCAATAAAAGTTGTTCAGATGTCAAGGGCTAATTCTGTTTCCCATGATAAAAACTCATTTGTTTCCACCGAAAAAGCTTTCAGGGGATCGCTTGCAACAGTTTGGCACCATTTTTGAGTGAATTGCAGAACGTCAGATTTTTGCTGAAATTGTGACCGTGCGGCTTAGGGATTTTTTCAAAAAAAGTTGTTCAGACGTCGAGCGCTCATTCTGTTTCCCATGATAAAAACTCATTTGTTTCCACCGAAAAAGCTTTCAGAGGATCGCTTGCAACAGTTTGGCACCATTTGAGAGTGAATTGCAGAACGTCAGATTTTTGCTGAAATTGTGACCGCGCGGCTTAGGGATTTTTTCAAAAAAAAGTTGTTCAGACGTCGAGGGCTTATTCTGTTTCCCATGATAAAAACCCATCTGTTTCCACCGAAAAAGCTTTCAGGGGATCGCTTGCAACAGTTTGGCACCATTTTTGAGTGAACTGCAGAACGTCAGATTTTTGCTGAAATTGTGACCGCGTGGCTTAGGGATTTTTTCAAAAAAAGTTGTTCAGACGTTGAGCGCTCATTCTGTTTAACATGATAAAAACCCATCTGTTTCCACCGAAAAAGCTTTCAGGGGATCGCTTGCAACAGTTTGGCACCATTTTTGAGTGAATTGCAGAACGTCAGATTTTTGCTGAAATTGTGACCGCGCGGCTTAGGGACTTTTTCAAAAAAAGTTGTTCAGACGTCGAGGGCTAATTCTGTTTCCCATGATAAAAACCCATCTGTTTCCACCGAAAAAGCTTTCAGGGGATCGCTTGCAACAGTTTGGCACCATTTTTGAGTGAATTGCAGAACGTCAGATTTTTGCTGAAATTGTGACCGCGCGGCTTAGGGATTTTTTCAAAAAAAGTTGTTCAGATGTCAAGGGCTAATTCTGTTTCCCATGATAAAAACTCATTTGTTTCCACCGAAAAAGCTTTCAGGGGATCGCTTGCAACAGTTTGGCACCATTTTTGAGTGAATTGCAGAACGTCAGATTTTTGCTGAAATTGTGACCGTGCGGCTTAGGGATTTTTTCAAAAAAAGTTGTTCAGACGTCGAGCGCTCATTCTGTTTCCCATGATAAAAACTCATTTGTTTCCACCGAAAAAGCTTTCAGGGGATCGCTTGCAACAGTTTGGCACCATTTTAGAGTGAATTGCAGAACGTCAGATTTTTGCTGAAATTGTGACCGCGCGGCTTAGGGATTTTTTCAAAAAAAGTTGTTCAGACGTCGAGGGCTTATTCTGTTTCCCATGATAAAAACCCATCTGTTTCCACCGAAAAAGCTTTCAGGGGATCGCTTGCAACAGTTTGGCACCATTTTTGAGTGAACTGCAGAACGTCAGATTTTTGCTGAAATTGTGACCGCGTGGCTTAGGGATTTTTTCAAAAAAAGTTGTTCAGACGTTGAGCGCTCATTCTGTTTCCCATGATAAAAACCCATCTGTTTCCACCGAAAAAGCTTTCAGGAGATCGCTTGCAACAGTTTGGCACCATTTTTGAGTGAATTGCTTAGGGATTTTTTCAATAAAAGTTCTTCAGATGTCAAGGGCTAATTCTGTTTCCCATGATAAAAACTCATTTGTTTCCACCGAAAAAGCTTTCAGGGGATCGCTTGCAACAGTTTGGCACCATTTTTGAGTGAATTGCAGAACGTCAGATTTTTGCTGAAATTGTGACCGCGCGGCTTAGGGACTTTTTCAAAAAAAGTTGTTCAGACTTCGAGGGCTAATTCTGTTTCCCATGATCAAAACCCATCTGTTTCCACCGAAAAAGCTTTCAGGGGATCGCTTGCAACAGTTTGGCACCATTTTTGAGTGAATTGCAGAACGTCAGATTTTTGCTGAAATTGTGACCGCGCGGCTTAGGGATTTTTTCAATAAAAGTTGTTCAGATGTCAAGGGCTAATTCTGTTTCCCATGATAAAAACTCATTTGTTTCCACCGAAAAACTTTCAGGGGATAGCTTGCAACAGTTTGGCACCATTTTTGAGTGAATTGCAGAACGTCAGATTTTTGCTGAAATTGTGACCGCGCGGCTTAGGGATTTTTTCAAAAAAAAGTTGTTCAGACGTCGAGGGCTTATTCTGTTTCCCATGATAAAAACCCATCTGTTTCCACCGAAAAAGCTTTCAGGGGATCGCTTGCAACAGTTTGGCACCATTTTTGAGTGAACTGCAGAACGTCAGATTTTTGCTGAAATTGTGACCGCGTGGCTTAGGGATTTTTTCAAAAAAAGTTGTTCAGACGTTGAGCGCTCATTCTGTTTAACATGATAAAAACCCATCTGTTTCCACCGAAAAAGCTTTCAGGGGATCGCTTGCAACAGTTTGGCACCATTTTTGAGTGAATTGCAGAACGTCAGATTTTTGCTGAAATTGTGACCGCGCGGCTTAGGGACTTTTTCAAAAAAAGTTGTTCAGACGTCGAGGGCTAATTCTGTTTCCCATGATAAAAACCCATCTGTTTCCACCGAAAAAGCTTTCAGGGGATCGCTTGCAACAGTTTGGCACCATTTTTGAGTGAATTGCAGAACGTCAGATTTTTGCTGAAATTGTGACCGCGCGGCTTAGGGATTTTTTCAAAAAAAGTTGTTCAGATGTCAAGGGCTAATTCTGTTTCCCATGATAAAAACTCATTTGTTTCCACCGAAAAAGCTTTCAGGGGATCGCTTGCAACAGTTTGGCACCATTTTTGAGTGAATTGCAGAACGTCAGATTTTTGCTGAAATTGTGACCGTGCGGCTTAGGGATTTTTTCAAAAAAAGTTGTTCAGACGTCGAGCGCTCATTCTGTTTCCCATGATAAAAACTCATTTGTTTCCACCGAAAAAGCTTTCAGGGGATCGCTTGCAACAGTTTGGCACCATTTTAGAGTGAATTGCAGAACGTCAGATTTTTGCTGAAATTGTGACCGCGCGGCTTAGGGATTTTTTCAAAAAAAGTTGTTCAGACGTCGAGGGCTTATTCTGTTTCCCATGATAAAAACCCATCTGTTTCCACCGAAAAAGCTTTCAGGGGATCGCTTGCAACAGTTTGGCACCATTTTTGAGTGAACTGCAGAACGTCAGATTTTTGCTGAAATTGTGACCGCGTGGCTTAGGGATTTTTTCAAAAAAAGTTGTTCAGACGTTGAGCGCTCATTCTGTTTCCCATGATAAAAACCCATCTGTTTCCACCGAAAAAGCTTTCAGGAGATCGCTTGCAACAGTTTGGCACCATTTTTGAGTGAATTGCTTAGGGATTTTTTCAATAAAAGTTCTTCAGATGTCAAGGGCTAATTCTGTTTCCCATGATAAAAACTCATTTGTTTCCACCGAAAAAGCTTTCAGGGGATCGCTTGCAACAGTTTGGCACCATTTTTGAGTGAATTGCAGAACGTCAGATTTTTGCTGAAATTGTGACCGCGCGGCTTAGGGACTTTTTCAAAAAAAGTTGTTCAGACTTCGAGGGCTAATTCTGTTTCCCATGATCAAAACCCATCTGTTTCCACCGAAAAAGCTTTCAGGGGATCGCTTGCAACAGTTTGGCACCATTTTTGAGTGAATTGCAGAACGTCAGATTTTTGCTGAAATTGTGACCGCGCGGCTTAGGGATTTTTTCAATAAAAGTTGTTCAGATGTCAAGGGCTAATTCTGTTTCCCATGATAAAAACTCATTTGTTTCCACCGAAAAACTTTCAGGGGATAGCTTGCAACAGTTTGGCACCATTTTTGAGTGAATTGCAGAACGTCAGATTTTTGCTGAAATTGTGACCGCGCGGCTTAGGGACTTTTTCAAAAAAAGTTGTTCAGACGTCGAGGGCTAATTCTGTTTCCCATGATAAAAACCCATCTGTTTCCACCGAAAAAGCTTTCAGGGGATCGCTTGCAACAGTTTGGCACCATTTTTGAGTGAATTGCAGAACGTCAGATTTTTGCTGAAATTGTGACCGCGCGGCTTAGGGATTTTTTCAAAAAAAGTTGTTCAGACGTTGAGCGCTCATTCTGTTTCCCATGATAAAAACTCATCTGTTTCCACCGAAAAAGCTTTCAGGGGATCGCTTGCAACAGTTTGGCACCATTTTTGAGTGAATTGCAGAACGTCATATTTTTGCTGAAATTGTGACCGCGCGGCTTAGGGATTTTTTCAAAAAAAAGTTGTTCAGACGTCGAGGGCTTATTCTGTTTCCCATGATAAAAACCCATCTGTTTCCACCGAAAAAGCTTTCAGGGGATCGCTTGCCACAGTTTGGCACCATTTTTGAGTGAATTGCAGAACGTCAGATTTTTGCTGAAATTGTGACCGCGCGGCTTAGGGATTTTTTCAAAAAAAGTTGTTCAGACGTTGAGCGCTCATTCTGTTTCCCATGATAAAAACCCATCTGTTTCCACCGAAAAAGCTTTCAGGAGATCGCTTGCAACAATTTGGCACCATTTTTGAGTGAATTGCTTAGGGATTTTTTCAAAAAAAGTTGTTCAGACGTCGAGGGCTAATTCTGTTTCCCATGATAAAAACTCATTTGTTTCCACCGAAAAAGCTTTCAGGGGATCACTTGCAACAGTTTGGCACCATTTTTGAGTGAATTGCAGAACGTCAGATTTTTGCTGAAATTGTGACCGCGCGGCTTAGGGATTTTTTCAAAAAAAGTTGTTCAGACGTCGAGGGCTCATTCTGTTTCCCATGATAAAAACCCATCTGTTTCCACCGAAAAAGCTTTCAGGGGATCGATTGCAGCAGTTTGGCACCATTTTTGAGTGAATTGCAGAACGTCAGATTTTTGCTGAAATTGTGACCGCGCGGCTTAGGGATTTTTTCAAAAAAAGTTGTTCAGACGTCGAGGGCTCATTCTGTTTCCCATGATAAAAACCCATCTGTTTCCACCGAAAAAGCTTTCACGGGATCGCTTGCAACAGTTTGGCACCATTTTTGTGTGAATTGCAGAACGTCGGATTTTTGCTGAAATTGTGACCGCGCGGCTTAGGGATTTTTTCAATAAAAGTTGTTCAGATGTCAAGGGCTAATTCTGTTTCCCATGATAAAAACTCATCTGTTTCCACCGAAAAAGCTTTCAGGGGATCGCTTGCAACAGTTTGGCACCATTTTTGATTGAATTGCAGAACGTCAGATTTTTGCTGAAATTGTGACCGCGCGGCTTAGGGATTTTTTTAAAAAAAATTGTTCAGACGTCGAGGGCTAATTCTGTTTCCCATGATAAAAACCCATCTGTTTCCACCGAAGAAGCTTTCAGGGGATCGCTTGCAACAGTTTGGCACCATTTTTGAGTGAATTGCAGAACGTCAGATTTTTGCTGATATTGTGACCGCGCGGCTTAGGGATTTTTTCAAAAAAAGTTGTTCAGACGTCGAGGGCTAATTCTGTTTCCCATGATAAAAACCCATCTGTTTCCACCGAAAAAGCTTTCAGGGGATCGCTTGCAACAGTTTGGCACCATTTTTGAGTGAATTGCAGAACGTCAGATTTTTGCTGAAATTGTGACCGCGCGGCTTAGGGATTTTTTCAAAAAAAGTTGTTCAGATGTCAAGGGCTAATTCTGTTTCCCATGATAAAAACTCATTTGTTTCCACCGAAAAAGCTTTCAGGGGATCGCTTGCAACAGTTTGGCACCATTTTTGAGTGAATTGCAGAACGTCAGATTTTTGCTGAAATTGTGACCGTGCGGCTTAGGGATTTTTTCAAAAAAAGTTGTTCAGACGTCGAGCGCTCATTCTGTTTCCCATGATAAAAACTCATTTGTTTCCACCGAAAAAGCTTTCAGGGGATCGCTTGCAACAGTTTGGCACCATTTTAGAGTGAATTGCAGAACGTCAGATTTTTGCTGAAATTGTGACCGCGCGGCTTAGGGATTTTTTCAAAAAAAGTTGTTCAGACGTCGAGGGCTTATTCTGTTTCCCATGATAAAAACCCATCTGTTTCCACCGAAAAAGCTTTCAGGGGATCGCTTGCAACAGTTTGGCACCATTTTTGAGTGAACTGCAGAACGTCAGATTTTTGCTGAAATTGTGACCGCGTGGCTTAGGGATTTTTTCAAAAAAAGTTGTTCAGACGTTGAGCGCTCATTCTGTTTCCCATGATAAAAACCCATCTGTTTCCACCGAAAAAGCTTTCAGGAGATCGCTTGCAACAGTTTGGCACCATTTTTGAGTGAATTGCTTAGGGATTTTTTCAATAAAAGTTCTTCAGATGTCAAGGGCTAATTCTGTTTCCCATGATAAAAACTCATTTGTTTCCACCGAAAAAGCTTTCAGGGGATCGCTTGCAACAGTTTGGCACCATTTTTGAGTGAATTGCAGAACGTCAGATTTTTGCTGAAATTGTGACCGCGCGGCTTAGGGACTTTTTCAAAAAAAGTTGTTCAGACTTCGAGGGCTAATTCTGTTTCCCATGATAAAAACCCATCTGTTTCCACCGAAGAAGCTTTCAGGGGATCGCTTGCAACAGTTTGGCACCATTTTTGAGTGAATTGCAGAACGTCAGATTTTTGCTGAAATTGTGACCGCGCGGCTTAGGGATTTTTTCAAAAAAAGTTGTTCAGACGTCGAGGGCTAATTCTGTTTCCCATGATAAAAACCGATCTGTTTCCACCGACAAAGCTTTCACGGGATCGCTTGCAACAGTTTGGCACCATTTTTGTGTGAATTGCAGAACGTCGGATTTTTGCTGAAATTGTGACCGCGCGGCTTAGGGATTTTTTCAATAAAAGTTGTTCAGATGTCAAGGGCTAATTCTGTTTCCCATGATAAAAACTCATTTGTTTCCACCGAAAAAGCTTTCAGGGGATCGCTTGCAACAGTTTGGCACCATTTTTGAGTGAATTGCAGAACGTCAGATTTTTGCTGAAATTGTGACCGTGCGGCTTAGGGATTTTTTCAAAAAAAGTTGTTCAGACGTCGAGCGCTCATTCTGTTTCCCATGATAAAAACTCATTTGTTTCCACCGAAAAAGCTTTCAGAGGATCGCTTGCAACAGTTTGGCACCATTTTAGAGTGAATTGCAGAACGTCAGATTTTTGCTGAAATTGTGACCGCGCGGCTTAGGGATTTTTTCAAAAAAAAGTTGTTCAGACGTCGAGGGCTTATTCTGTTTCCCATGATAAAAACCCATCTGTTTCCACCGAAAAAGCTTTCAGGGGATCGCTTGCAACAGTTTGGCACCATTTTTGAGTGAACTGCAGAACGTCAGATTTTTGCTGAAATTGTGACCGCGTGGCTTAGGGATTTTTTCAAAAAAAGTTGTTCAGACGTTAAGCGCTCATACTGTTTAACATGATAAAAACCCATCTGTTTCCACCGAAAAAGCTTTCAGGGGATCGCTTGCAACAGTTTGGCACCATTTTTGAGTGAATTGCAGAACGTCAGATTTTTGCTGAAATTGTGACCGCGCGGCTTAGGGACTTTTTCAAAAAAAGTTGTTCAGACGTCGAGGGCTAATTCTGTTTCCCATGATAAAAACCCATCTGTTTCCACCGAAAAAGCTTTCAGGGGATCGCTTGCAACAGTTTGGCACCATTTTTGAGTGAACTGCAGAACGTCAGATTTTTGCTGAAATTGTGACCGCGCGGCTTAGGGATTTTTTCAAGAAAAAGTTGTTCAGACGTCGAGGGCTTATTCTGTTTCCCATGATAAAAACCCATCTGTTTCCACCGAAAAAGCTTTCAGGGGATCGCTTGCAACAGTTTGGCACCATTTTTGAGTGAACTGCAGAACGTCAGATTTTTGCTGAAATTGTGACCGCGCGGCTTAGGGATTTTTTCAAAAAAAGTTGTTCAGACGTTGAGCGCTCATTCTGTTTCCCATGATAAAAACCCATCTGTTTCCACCGAAAAAGCTTTCAGGGGATCGCTTGCAACAGTTTGGCACCATTTTTGAGTGAATTGCAGAACGTCAGATTTTTGCTGAAATTGTGACCGCGCGGCTTAGGGATTTTTTCAAAAAAAGTTGTTCAGATGTCAAGGGCTAATTCTGTTTCCCATGATAAAAACTCATTTGTTTCCACCGAAAAAGCTTTCAGGGGATCGCTTGCAACAGTTTGGCACCATTTTTGAGTGAATTGCAGAACGTCAGATTTTTGCTGAAATTGTGACCGTGCGGCTTAGGGATTTTTTCAAAAAAAGTTGTTCAGACGTCGAGCGCTCATTCTGTTTCCCATGATAAAAACTCATTTGTTTCCACCGAAAAAGCTTTCAGGGGATCGCTTGCAACAGTTTGGCACCATTTTAGAGTGAATTGCAGAACGTCAGATTTTTGCTGAAATTGTGACCGCGCGGCTTAGGGATTTTTTCAAGAAAAAGTTGTTCAGACGTCGAGGGCTTATTCTGTTTCCCATGATAAAAACCCATCTGTTTCCACCGAAAAAGCTTTCAGGGGATCGCTTGCAACAGTTTGGCACCATTTTTGAGTGAACTGCAGAACGTCAGATTTTTGCTGAAATTGTGACCGCGTGGCTTAGGGATTTTTTCAAAAAAAGTTGTTCAGACGTTGAGCGCTCATTCTGTTTCCCATGATAAAAACCCATCTGTTTCCACCGAAAAAGCTTTCAGGAGATCGCTTGCAACAGTTTGGCACCATTTTTGAGTGAATTGCTTAGGGATTTTTTCAATAAAAGTTGTTCAGATGTCAAGGGCTAATTCTGTTTCCCATGCTAAAAACTCATTTGTTTCCACCGAAAAAGCTTTCAGGGGATCGCTTGCAACAGTTTGGCACCATTTTTGAGTGAATTGCAGAACGTCAGATTTTTGCTGAAATTGTGACCGCGCGGCTTAGGGATTTTTTCAATAAAAGTTGTTCAGATGTCAAGGGCTAATTCTGTTTCCCATGATAAAAACTCATTTGTTTCCACCGAAAAAGCTTTCAGGGGATCGCTTGCAACAGTTTGGCACCATTTTTGAGTGAATTGCAGAACGTCAGATTTTTGCTGAAATTGTGACCGTGCGGCTTAGGGATTTTTTCAAAAAAAGTTGTTCAGATGTCGAGCGCTCATTCTGTTTCCCATGATAAAAACTCATTTGTTTCCACCGAAAAAGCTTTCAGGGGATCGCTTGCAACAGTTTGGCACCATATTTGAGTGAATTGCAGAACGTCAGATTTTTGCTGAAATTGTGACCGCGCGGCTTAGGGATTTTTTCAAAAAAAGTTGTTCGGACGTCGAGGGCTAATTCTGTTTCCCATGATAAAAACCCATCTGTTTTCACCGAAAAAGCTTTCAGGGGCTCGTTTGCATCAGTTTGGCACCATATTTGAGTGAATTGCAGAAGGTCAGATTTTTGCTGAAATTGTGACCGCGCGGCTTAGAGATTTTTTCAAAAAAAGTTGTTCAGACGTCGAGGGCTAATTCTGTTTCCCATGAACAAAACCCATCTGTTTTCACCGAAAAAGCTTTCAGGGGCTCGTTTGCATCAGTTTGGCACCATTTTTGAGTGAATTGCAGAACGTCATATTTTTGCTGAAATTGTGACCGCGCGGCTTAGGGATTTTTTCAAAAAAAGTTGTTCAGACGTCGAGGGCTAATTCTGTTTCCCATGATCAAAACCCACCTGTTTCCACCGAAAAAGCTTTCAGGGGATCGCTTGCAGCAGTTTGGCACCATTTTTGAGTGAATTGCAGAACGTCAGATTTTTGCTGAAATTGTGACCGCGCGGCTTAGGGATTTTTTTCAAAAAAAGTTGTTCAGACGTCGAGGGCTAATTCTGTTTCCCATGATAAAAACCCATCTGTTTCCACCGAAAAAGCTTTCAGGGGATCGCTTGCAACAGTTTGGCACCATTTTTGAGTGAATTGCAGAACGTCAGATTTTTGCTGAAATTGTGACCGCGCGGCTTAGGGATTTTTTCAAAAAAAGGTGTTCAGACGTCGAGGGCTAATTCGGTTTCCCATGATAAAAACCCACCTGTTTCCACCGAAAAAGCTTTCAGGGGATCACTTGCAGCAGTTTGGCACCATTTTTGAGTGAATTGCAGAACGTCAGATTTTTGCTGAAATTGTGACCGCGCGGCTTAGGGATTTTTTCAAAAAAACTTGTTCAGACGTCGAGGGCTAATTCTGTTTCCCATGATAAAAACCCATCTGTTTCCCCCCGAAAAAGCTTTCAGGGGATCGCTTGCAACAGTTTGGCACCATTTTTGAGTGAATTGCAGAACGTCAGATTTTTGCTGAAATTGTGACCGCGCGGCTTAGGGATTTTTTCAAAAAAAGTTGTTCAGACGTCGAGGGCTAATTCTGTTTCCCATGATAAAAACCCATCTGTTTCCACCGAAAAAGCTTTCAGGGGATCGCTTGCAACAGTTTGGCACCATTTTTGAGTGAATTGCAGAACGTCAGATTTTTGCTGAAATTGTGACCGCGCGGCTTAGGGATTTTTTCAAAAAAAGGTGTTCAGACGTCGAGGGCTAATTCTGTTTCCCATGATCAAAACCCATCTGTTTCCACCGAAAAAGCTTTCAGGGGATCGCTTGCAACAGTTTGGCACCATTTTTGAGTGAATTGCAGAACGTCAGATTTTTGCTGAAATTGTGACCGCGCGGCTTAGGGATTTTTTCAAAAAAAGTTGTTCAGACGTCAGGGGCTCATTCTGTTTCCCATGATAAAAACCCATCTGTTTCCACCGAAAAAGCTTTCAGGGGATCGCTTGCAACAGTTTGGCACCATTTTTGAGTGAATTGCGGAACGTCAGATTTTTGCTGAAATTGTGACCGCGCGGCTTAGGGATTTTTTTCAAAAAAAGTTGTTCAGACGTCGAGGGCTAATTCTGTTTCCCATGATAAAAACCCATCTGTTTCCACCGAAAAAGCTTTCAGGGGATCGCTTGCAACAGTTTGGCACCATTTTTGAGTGAATTGCAGAACGTCAGATTTTTGCTGAAATTGTGACCGCGCGGCTTAGGGATTTTTTCAAAAAAAGGTGTTCAGACGTCGAGGGCTAATTCGGTTTCCCATGATCAAAACCCATCTGTTTCCACCGAAAAAGCTTTCAGGGGATCGCTTGCAACAGTTTGGCACCATTTTTGAGTGAATTGCAGAACGTCAGATTTTTGCTGAAATTGTGACCGCGCGGCTTAGGGATTTTTTCAAAAAAAGTTGTTCAGACGTCGAGGGCTAATTCTGTTTCCCATGATCAAAACCCATCTGTTTCCACCGAAAAAGCTTTCAGGGGATCGCTTGCAACACTTTGGCACCATTTTTGAGTGAATTGCAGAACGTCATATTTTTGCTGAAATTGTGACCGCGCGGCTTAGGGATTTTTTCAAAAAAAGGTGTTCAGACGTCGAGGGCTAATTCTGTTTCCCATGATAAAAACCCACCTGTTTCCACCTAAAAAGCTTTCAGGGGATCACTTGCAGCAGTTTGGCACCATTTTTGAGTGAATTGCAGAACGTCAGATTTTTGCTGAAATTGTGACCGCGCGGCTTAGGGATTTTTTCAAAAAAACTTGTTCAGACGTCGAGGGCTAATTCTGTTTCCCATGATAAAAACCCATCTGTTTCCCCCCGAAAAAGCTTTCAGGGGATCGCTTGCAACAGTTTGGCACCATTTTTGAGTGAATTGCAGAACGTCAGATTTTTGCTGAAATTGTGACCGCGCGGCTTAGGGATTTTTTCAAAAAAAGTTGTTCAGACGTCGAGGGCTAATTCTGTTTCCCATGATAAAAACCCATCTGTTTCCACCGAAAAAGCTTTCAGGGGATCGCTTGCAACAGTTTGGCACCATTTTTGAGTGAATTGCAGAACGTCAGATTTTTGCTGAAATTGTGACCGCGCGGCTTAGGGATTTTTTCAAAAAAAGGTGTTCAGACGTCGAGGGCTAATTCTGTTTCCCATGATCAAAACCCATCTGTTTCCACCGAAAAAGCTTTCAGGGGATCGCTTGCAACAGTTTGGCACCATTTTTGAGTGAATTGCAGAACGTCAGATTTTTGCTGAAATTGTGACCGCGCGGCTTAGGGATTTTTTCAAAAAAAGTTGTTCAGACGTCAGGGGCTCATTCTGTTTCCCATGATAAAAACCCATCTGTTTCCACCGAAAAAGCTTTCAGGGGATCGCTTGCAACAGTTTGGCACCATTTTTGAGTGAATTGCGGAACGTCAGATTTTTGCTGAAATTGTGACCGCGCGGCTTAGGGATTTTTTTCAAAAAAAGTTGTTCAGACGTCGAGGGCTAATTCTGTTTCCCATGATAAAAACCCATCTGTTTCCACCGAAAAAGCTTTCAGGGGATCGCTTGCAACAGTTTGGCACCATTTTTGAGTGAATTGCAGAACGTCAGATTTTTGCTGAAATTGTGACCGCGCGGCTTAGGGATTTTTTCAAAAAAAGGTGTTCAGACGTCGAGGGCTAATTCGGTTTCCCATGATCAAAACCCATCTGTTTCCACCGAAAAAGCTTTCAGGGGATCGCTTGCAACAGTTTGGCACCATTTTTGAGTGAATTGCAGAACGTCAGATTTTTGCTGAAATTGTGACCGCGCGGCTTAGGGATTTTTTCAAAAAAAGTTGTTCAGACGTCAGGGGCTCATTCTGTTTCCCATGATAAAAACCCATCTGTTTCCACCGAAAAAGCTTTCAGGGGATCGCTTGCAACAGTTTGGCACCATTTTTGAGTGAATTGCGGAACGTCAGATTTTTGCTGAAATTGTGACCGCGCGGCTTAGGGATTTTTTTCAAAAAAAGTTGTTCAGACGTCGAGGGCTAATTCTGTTTCCCATGATCAAAACCCATCTGTTTCCACCGAAAAAGCTTTCAGGGGATCGCTTGCAACAGTTTGGCACCATTTTTGAGTGAATTGCAGAATGTCAGATTTTTGCTGAAATTGTGACCGCGCGGCTTAGGGATTTTTTCAAAAAAAGTTGTTCAGACGTCAGGGGCTCATTCTGTTTCCCATGATAAAAACCCATCTGTTTCCACCGAAAAAGCTTTCAGGGGATCGCTTGCAACAGTTTGGCACCATTTTTGAGTGAATTGCAGAACGTCAGATTTTTGCTGAAATTGTGACCGCGCGGCTTAGGGATTTTTTCAAAAAAAGTTGTTCAGACGTCGAGGGCTAATTCTGTTTCCCATGATAAAAACCCATCTGTTTCCACCGAAAAAGCTTTCAGGGGATCGCTTGCAACAGTTTGGCACCATTTTTGAGTGAATTGCAGAACGTCAGATTTTTGCTGAAATTGTGACCGCGCGGCTTAGGGATTTTTTCAAAAAAAGGTGTTCAGACGTCGAGGGCTAATTCTGTTTCCCATGATCAAAACCCATCTGTTTCCACCGAAAAAGCTTTCAGGGGATCGCTTGCAACAGTTTGGCACCATTTTTGAGTGAATTGCAGAACGTCAGATTTTTGCTGAAATTGTGACCGCGCGGCTTAGGGATTTTTTCAAAAAAAGTTGTTCAGACGTCAGGGGCTCATTCTGTTTCCCATGATAAAAACCCATCTGTTTCCACCGAAAAAGCTTTCAGGGGATCGCTTGCAACAGTTTGGCACCATTTTTGAGTGAATTGCGGAACGTCAGATTTTTGCTGAAATTGTGACCGCGCGGCTTAGGGATTTTTTTCAAAAAAAGTTGTTCAGACGTCGAGGGCTAATTCTGTTTCCCATGATAAAAACCCATCTGTTTCCACCGAAAAAGCTTTCAGGGGATCGCTTGCAACAGTTTGGCACCATTTTTGAGTGAATTGCAGAACGTCAGATTTTTGCTGAAATTGTGACCGCGCGGCTTAGGGATTTTTTCAAAAAAAGGTGTTCAGACGTCGAGGGCTAATTCTGTTTCCCATGATCAAAACCCATCTGTTTCCACCGAAAAAGCTTTCAGGGGATCGCTTGCAACAGTTTGGCACCATTTTTGAGTGAATTGCAGAACGTCAGATTTTTGCTGAAATTGTGACCGCGCGGCTTAGGGATTTTTTCAAAAAAAGTTGTTCAGACGTCAGGGGCTCATTCTGTTTCCCATGATAAAAACCCATCTGTTTCCACCGAAAAAGCTTTCAGGGGATCGCTTGCAACAGTTTGGCACCATTTTTGAGTGAATTGCGGAACGTCAGATTTTTGCTGAAATTGTGACCGCGCGGCTTAGGGATTTTTTTCAAAAAAAGTTGTTCAGACGTCGAGGGCTAATTCTGTTTCCCATGATAAAAACCCATCTGTTTCCACCGAAAAAGCTTTCAGGGGATCGCTTGCAACAGTTTGGCACCATTTTTGAGTGAATTGCAGAACGTCAGATTTTTGCTGAAATTGTGACCGCGCGGCTTAGGGATTTTTTCAAAAAAAGGTGTTCAGACGTCGAGGGCTAATTCGGTTTCCCATGATCAAAACCCATCTGTTTCCACCGAAAAAGCTTTCAGGGGATCGCTTGCAACAGTTTGGCACCATTTTTGAGTGAATTGCAGAACGTCAGATTTTTGCTGAAATTGTGACCGCGCGGCTTAGGGATTTTTTCAAAAAAAGGTGTTCAGACGTCGAGGGCTAATTCTGTTTCCCATGATAAAAACCCATCTGTTTCCACCGAAAAAGCTTTCAGGGGATCGCTTGCAACAGTTTGGCACCATTTTTGAGTGAATTGCAGAACGTCAGATTTTTGCTGAAATTGTGACCGCGCGGCTTAGGGATTTTTTCAAAAAAAGGTGTTCAGACGTCGAGGGCTAATTCTGTTTCCCATGAACAAAACCCATCTGTTTTCACCGAAAAAGCTTTCAGGGGCTCCTATGCATCAGTTTGGCACCATTTTTGAGTGAATTGCAGAAGGTCATATTTTTGCTGAAATTGTGACCGCGCGGCTTAGGGATTTTTTCAAAAAAAGTTGTTCAGACGTCGAGCGCTCATTCTGTTTCCCATATTAAAAACCCATCTTTTTCACCGAAAAAGCTTTCAGGGGCTCGCTTGCAACAGTTTGGCACCATTTTTGAGTGAATTGCAGAACGTCAGATTTTTGCTGAAATTGTGACCGCGCGGCTTAGGGATTTTTTCAAAAAAGGTTGTTCAGACGTCGAGGGCTAATTCTGTTTCCCATGATAAAAACCCATCTGTTTTCACCGAAAAAGCTTTCAGGGGCTCGTTTGCATCAGTTTGGCACCATATTTGAGTGAATTGCAGAAGGTCAGATTTTTGCTGAAATTGTGACCGCGCGGCTTAGAGATTTTTTCAAAAAAAGTTGTTCAGACGTCGAGGGCTAATTCTGTTTCCCATGAACAAAACCCATCTGTTTTCACCGAAAAAGCTTTCAGGGGCTCGTTTGCATCAGTTTGGCACCATTTTTGAGTGAATTGCAGAACGTCAGATTTTTGCTGAAATTGTGACCGCGCGGCTTAGGGATTTTTTCAAAAAAAGTTGTTCAGACGTCGAGGGCTAATTCTGTTTCCCATGATAAAAACCCATCTGTTTCCACCGAAAAAGCTTTCAGGGGATCGCTTGCAACAGTTTGGCACCATTTTTGAGCGAATTGCAGAACGTCAGATTTTTGCTGAAATTGTGACCGCGCGGCTTAGGGATTTTTTCAAAAAAAGTTGTTCAGACGTCGAGGGCTAATTCTGTTTCCCATGAACAAAACCCACCTGTTTCCACCGAAAAAGCTTTCAGGGGATCACTTGCAGCAGTTTGGCACCATTTTTGAATGAATTGCAGAACGTCAGATTTTTGCTGAAATTGTGACCGCGCGGCTTAGGGATTTTTTCAAAAAAAGTTGTTCAGACGTTGAGGGCTAATTCTGTTTCCCATGATAAAAACCCACCTGTTTCCACCGAAAAAGCTTTCAGGGGATCACTTGCAGCAGTTTGGCACCATTTTTGAATGAATTGCAGAACGTCAGATTTTTGCTGAAATTGTGACCGCGCGGCTTAGGGATTTTTTCAAAAAAAGTTGTTCAGACGTCAAGCGCTCATTCTGTTTCCCATATTAAAAACCCATCTGTTTTCCACCGAAAAAGCTTTCAGGGGATCGCTTGCAACAGTTTGGCACCATTTTTGAGTGAATTGCAGAACGTCAGATTTTTGCTGAAATTGTGACCGCGCGGCTTAGAGATTTTTTCAAAAAAAGTTGTTCAGACGTCGAGGGCTAATTCTGTTTCCCATGAACAAAACCCATCTGTTTTCACCGAAAAAGCTTTCAGGGGCTCGTTTGCATCAGTTTGGCACCATTTTTGAGTGAATTGCAGAACGTCATATTTTTGCTGAAATTGTGACCGCGCGGCTTAGGGATTTTTTCAAAAAAAGTTGTTCAGACGTCGAGGGCTAATTCTGTTTCCCATGATAAAAACCCATCTGTTTTCACCGAAAAAGCTTTCAGGGGCTCGTTTGCATTAGTTTGGCACTATTTTTGAGTGAATTGCAGAACGTCATATTTTTGCTGAAATTGTGACCGCGCGGCTTAGGGATTTTTTCAAAAAAAGTTGTTCACCCGTCGAGCGCTCATTCTGTTTCCCATATTAAAAACCCATCTGTTTTCCACCGAAAAAGCTTTCAGGGGATCACTTGCAGCAGTTTGGCACCATTTTTGAATGAATTGCAGAACGTCAGATTTTTGCTGAAATTGTGACCGCGCGGCTTAGGGATTTTTTCAAAAAAAGTTGTTCAGACGTCAAGCGCTCATTCTGTTTCCCATATTAAAAACCCATCTGTTTTCCACCGAAAAAGCTTTCAGGGGATCGCTTGCAACAGTTTGGCACCATTTTTGAGTGAATTGCAGAACGTCAGATTTTTGCTGAAATTGTGACCGCGCGGCTTAGAGATTTTTTCAAAAAAAGTTGTTCAGACGTCGAGGGCTAATTCTGTTTCCCATGAACAAATCCCATCTGTTTTCACCGAAAAAGCTTTCAGGGGCTCGTTTGCATTAGTTTGGCACCATTTTTGAGTGAATTGCAGAACGTCATATTTTTGCTGAAATTGTGACCGCGCGGCTTAGGGATTTTTTCAAAAAAAGTTGTTCAGACGTTGAGGGCTAATTCTGTTTCCCATGATAAAAACCCACCTGTTTCCACCGAAAAAGCTTTCAGGGGATCACTTGCAGCAGTTTGGAACCATTTTTGAATGAATTGCAGAACGTCAGATTTTTGCTGAAATTGTGACCGCGCGGCTTAGGGATTTTTTCAAAAAAAGTTGTTCAGACGTCAAGCGCTCATTCTATTTCCCATATTAAAAACCCATCTGTTTTCCACCGAAAAAGCTTTCAGGGGATCGCTTGCAACAGTTTGGCACCATTTTTGAGTGAATTGCAGAACGTCAGATTTTTGCTGAAATTGTGACCGCGCGGCTTAGAGATTTTTTCAAAAAAAGTTGTTCAGACGTCGAGGGCTAATTCTGTTTCCCATGAACAAATCCCATCTGTTTTCACCGAAAAAGCTTTCAGGGGCTCGTTTGCAGCAGTTTGGCACCATTTTTGAATGAATTGCAGAACGTCAGATTTTTGCTGAAATTGTGACCGCGCGGCTTAGGGATTTTTTCAAAAAAAGTTGTTCAGACGTCGAGCGCTCATTCTGTTTCCCATATTAAAAACCCATCTTTTTCACCGAAAAAGCTTTCAGGGGCTCGCTTGCAACAGTTTGGCACCATTTTTGAGTGAATTGCAGAACGTCAGATTTTTGCTGAAATTGTGACCGCGCGGCTTAGGGATTTTTTCAAAAAAGGTTGTTCAGACGTCGAGGGCTAATTCTGTTTCCCATGATAAAAACCCATCTGTTTTCACCGAAAAAGCTTTCAGGGGCTCGTTTGCATCAGTTTGGCACCATATTTGAGTGAATTGCAGAAGGTCAGATTTTTGCTGAAATTGTGACCGCGCGGCTTAGAGATTTTTTCAAAAAAAGTTGTTCAGACGTCGAGGGCTAATTCTGTTTCCCATGAACAAAACCCATCTGTTTTCACCGAAAAAGCTTTCAGGGGCTCGTTTGCATCAGTTTGGCACCATTTTTGAGTGAATTACAGAACGTCATATTTTTGCTGAAATTGTGACCGCGCGGCTTAGGGATTTTTTCAAAAAAAGTTGTTCAGACGTCGAGGGCTAATTCTGTTTCCCATGATAAAAACCCATCTGTTTCCACCGAAAAAGCTTTCAGGTGATCGCTTGCAACAGTTTGGCACCATTTTTGAGCGAATTGCAGAACGTCAGATTTTTGCTGAAATTGTGACCGCGCGGCTTAGGGATTTTTTCAAAAAAAGTTGTTCAGACGTCGAGGGCTAATTCTGTTTCCCATGAACAAAACCCATCTGTTTTCACCGAAAAAGCTTTCAGGGGCTCGTTTGCAGCAGTTTGGCACCATTTTTGAATGAATTGCAGAACGTCAGATTTTTGCTGAAATTGTGACCGCGCGGCTTAGGGATTTTTTCAAAAAAAGTTGTTCAGACGTCAAGCGCTCATTCTGTTTCCCATATTAAAAACCCATCTGTTTTCCACCGAAAAAGCTTTCAGGGGATCGCTTGCAACAGTTTGGCACCATTTTTGAGTGAATTGCAGAACGTCAGATTTTTGCTGAAATTGTGACCGCGCGGCTTAGAGATTTTTTCAAAAAAAGTTGTTCAGACGTCGAGGGCTAATTCTGTTTCCCATGAACAAATCCCATCTGTTTTCACCGAAAATGCTTTCAGGGGCTCGTTTGCATCAGTTTGGCACCATTTTTGAGTGAATTGCAGAAGGTCATATTTTTGCTGAAATTGTGACCGCGCGGCTTAGGGATTTTTTCAAAAAAAGTTGTTCAGACGTCGAGGGCTAATTCTGTTTCCCATGATCAAAACCCACCTGTTTCCACCGAAAAAGCATTCAGGGGATCGCTTGCAGCAGTTTGGCACCATTTTTGAGTGAATTGCAGGACGTCAGATTTTTGCTGAAATTGTGACCGCGCGGCTTAGGGATTTTTTCAAAAAAAGTTGTTCAGACGTCAAGGGCTAATTCTGTTTCCCATGATAAAAACCCATCTGTTTCCACCGAAAAAGCTTTCAGGGGATCGCTTGCAACAGTTTGGCACCATTTTTGAGTGAATTGCAGAACGTCAGATTTTTGCTGAAATTGTGACCGCGCGGCTTAGGGATTTTTTCAAAAAAAGTTGTTCAGACGTCGAGGGCTAATTCTGTTTCCCATGATCAAAACCCATCTGTTTTCACCGAAAAAGCTTTCAGGGGCTCGTTTGCATTAGTTTGGCACCATTTTTGAGTGAATTGCAGAACGTCATATTTTTGCTGAAATTGTGACCGCGCGGCTTAGGGATTTTTTCAAAAAAAGTTGTTCAGACGTCGAGGGCTAATTCTGTTTCCCATGATCAAAACCCACCTGTTTCCACCGAAAAAGCTTTCAGGGGATCGCTTGCAGCAGTTTGGCACCATTTTTGAGTGAATTGCAGAACGTCAGATTTTTGCTGAAATTGTGACCGCGCGGCTTAGGGATTTTTTCAAAAAAAGTTGTTCAGACGTCAAGGGCTAATTCTGTTTCCCATGATAAAAACCCATCTGTTTCCACCGAAAAAGCTTTCAGGGGATCGCTTGCAACAGTTTGGCACCATTTTTGAGTGAATTGCAGAATGTCAGATTTTTGCTGAAATTGTGACCGCGCGGCTTAGGGATTTTTTCAAAAAAAGTTGTTCAGACGTCGAGGGCTAATTCTGTTTCCCATGAACAAAACCCATCTGTTTTCACCGAAAAAGCTTTCAGGGGCTCGTTTGCATTAGTTTGGCAGCATTTTTGAGTGAATTGCAGAACGTCAGATTTTTGCTGAAATTGTGACCGCGCGGCTTAGGGATTTTTTCAAAAAAAGTTGTTCAGACGTCGAGGGCTAATTCTGTTTCCCATGATAAAAACCCATCTGTTTCCACCGAAAAAGCTTTCAGGGGATCGCTTGCAGCAGTTTGGCACCATTTTTGAATGAATTGCAGAACGTCAGATTTTTGCTGAAATTGTGACCGCGCGGCTTAGGGATTTTTTCAAAAAAAGTTGTTCAGACGTCGAGGGCTCATTCTGTTTCCCATATTAAAAACCCATCTTTTTCACCGAAAAAGCTTTCAGGGGCTCGCTTGCAACAGTTTGGCACCATTTTTGAGTGAATTGCAGAACGTCAGATTTTTGCTGAAATTGTGACCGCGCGGCTTAGGGATTTTTTCAAAAAAAGGTTGTTCAGACGTCGAGGGCTAATTCTGTTTCCCATGATAAAAACCCATCTGTTTTCACCGAAAAAGCTTTCAGGGGCTCGTTTGCATCAGTTTGGCACCATATTTGAGTGAATTGCAGAAGGTCAGATTTTTGCTGAAATTGTGACCGCGCGGCTTAGAGATTTTTTCAAAAAAAGTTGTTCAGACGTCGAGGGCTAATTCTGTTTCCCATGAACAAAACCCATCTGTTTTCACCGAAAAAGCTTTCAGGGGCTCGTTTGCATCAGTTTGGCACCATTTTTGAGTGAATTGCAGAACGTCATATTTTTGCTGAAATTGTGACCGCGCGGCTTAGGGATTTTTTCAAAAAAAGTTGTTCAGACGTCGAGGGCTAATTCTGTTTCCCATGATAAAAACCCATCTGTTTCCACCGTAAAAGCTTTCAGGGGATCGCTTGCAACAGTTTGGCACCATTTTTGAGTGAATTGCAGAACGTCAGATTTTTGCTGAAATTGTGACCGCGCGGCTTAGGGATTTTTTCAAAAAAAGTTGTTCAGACGTCGAGGGCTAATTCTGTTTCCCATGAACAAAACCCATCTGTTTTCACCGAAAAAGCTTTCAGGGGCTCGTTTGCATTAGTTTGGCACCATTTTTGAGTGAATTGCAGAACGTCATATTTTTGCTGAAATTGTGACCGCGCGGCTTAGGGATTTTTTCAAAAAAAGTTGTTCAGACGTTGAGGGCTAATTCTGTTTCCCATGATAAAAACCCACCTGTTTCCACCGAAAAAGCTTTCAGGGGATCACTTGCAGCAGTTTGGCACCATTTTTGAATGAATTACAGAACGTCAGATTTTTGCTGAAATTGTGACCGCGCGGCTTAGGGATTTTTTCAAAAAAAGTTGTTCAGACGTCAAGCGCTCATTCTGTTTCCCATATTAAAAACCCATCTGTTTTCCACCGAAAAAGCTTTCAGGGGATCGCTTGCAACAGTTTGGCACCATTTTTGAGCGAATTGCAGAACGTCAGATTTTTGCTGAAATTGTGACCGCGCGGCTTAGGGATTTTTTCAAAAAAAGTTGTTCAGACGTCGAGGGCTAATTCTGTTTCCCATGAACAAAACCCATCTGTTTTCACCGAAAAAGCTTTCAGGGGCTCGTTTGCATTAGTTTGGCACCATTTTTGAGTGAATTGCAGAACGTCATATTTTTGCTGAAATTGTGACCGCGCGGCTTAGGGATTTTTTCAAAAAAAGTTGTTCAGACGTTGAGGGCTAATTCTTTTTCCCATGATAAAAACCCACCTGTTTCCACCGAAAAAGCTTTCAGGGGATCACTTGCAGCAGTTTGGCACCATTTTTGAATGAATTGCAGAACGTCAGATTTTTGCTGAAATTGTGACCGCGCGGCTTAGGGATTTTTTCAAAAAAAGTTGTTCAGACGTCAAGCGCTCATTCTGTTTCCCATATTAAAAACCCATCTGTTTTCCACCGAAAAAGCTTTCAGGGGATCGCTTGCAACAGTTTGGCACCATTTTTGAGTGAATTGCAGAACGTCAGATTTTTGCTGAAATTGTGACCGCGCGGCTTAGAGATTTTTTCAAAAAAAGTTGTTCAGACGTCGAGGGCTAATTCTGTTTCCCATGAACAAATCCCATCTGTTTTCACCGAAAAAGCTTTCAGGGGCTCGTTTGCATCAGTTTGGCACCATTTTTGAGTGAATTGCAGAAGGTCATATTTTTGCTGAAATTGTGACCGCGCGGCTTAGGGATTTTTTCAAAAAAATTGTTCAGACGTCGAGGGCTAATTCTGTTTCCCATGATCAAAACCCACCTGTTTCCACCGAAAAAGCTTTCAGGGGATCGCTTGCAGCAGTTTGGCACCATTTTTGAGTGAATTGCAGGACGTCAGATTTTTGCTGAAATTGTGACCGCGCGGCTTAGGGATTTTTTCAAAAAAAGTTGTTCAGACGTCAAGGGCTAATTCTGTTTCCCATGATAAAAACCCATCTGTTTCCACCGAAAAAGCTTTCAGGGGATCGCTTGCAACAGTTTGGCACCATTTTTGAGTGAATTGCAGAACGTCAGATTTTTGCTGAAATTGTGACCGCGCGGCTTAGGGATTTTTTCAAAAAAAGTTGTTCAGACGTCGAGGGCTAATTCTGTTTCCCATGATCAAAACCCATCTGTTTTCACCGAAAAAGCTTTCAGGGGCTCGTTTGCATTAGTTTGGCACCATTTTTGAGTGAATTGCAGAACGTCATATTTTTGCTGAAATTGTGACCGCGCGGCTTAGGGATTTTTTCAAAAAAAGTTGTTCAGACGTCGAGGGCTAATTCTGTTTCCCATGATCAAAACCCACCTGTTTCCACCGAAAAAGCTTTCAGGGGATCGCTTGCAGCAGTTTGGCACCATTTTTGAGTGAATTGCAGAACGTCAGATTTTTGCTGAAATTGTGACCGCGCGACTTAGGGATTTTTTCAAAAAAAGTTGTTCAGACGTCAAGGGCTAATTCTGTTTCCCATGATAAAAACCCATCTGTTTCCACCGAAAAAGCTTTCAGGGGATCGCTTGCAACAGTTTGGCACCATTTTTGAGTGAATTGCAGAATGTCAGATTTTTGCTGAAATTGTGACCGCGCGGCTTAGGGATTTTTTCAAAAAAAGTTGTTCAGACGTCGAGGGCTAATTCTGTTTCCCATGAACAAAACCCATCTGTTTTCACCGAAAAAGCTTTCAGGGGCTCGTTTGCATTAGTTTGGCAGCATTTTTGAGTGAATTGCAGAACGTCAGATTTTTGCTGAAATTGTGACCGCGCGGCTTAGGGATTTTTTCAAAAAAAGTTGTTCAGACGTCGAGGGCTAATTCTGTTTCCCATGATAAAAACCCATCTGTTTCCACCGAAAAAGCTTTCAGGGGATCGCTTGCAGCAGTTTGGCACCATTTTTGAATGAATTGCAGAACGTCAGATTTTTGCTGAAATTGTGACCGCGCGGCTTAGGGATTTTTTCAAAAAAAGTTGTTCAGACGTCGAGCGCTCATTCTGTTTCCCATATTAAAAACCCATCTTTTTCACCGAAAAAGCTTTCAGGGGCTCGCTTGCAACAGTTTGGCACCATTTTTGAGTGAATTGCAGAACGTCAGATTTTTGCTGAAATTGTGACCGCGCGGCTTAGGGATTTTTTCAAAAAAGGTTGTTCAGACGTCGAGGGCTAATTCTGTTTCCCATGATCAAAACCCATCTGTTTTCACCGACAAAGCTTTCAGGGGCTCGTTTGCATCAGTTTGGCACCATATTTGAGTGAATTGCAGAAGGTCAGATTTTTGCTGAAATTGTGACCGCGCGGCTTAGAGATTTTTTCAAAAAAAGTTGTTCAGACGTCGAGGGCTAATTCTGTTTCCCATGAACAAAACCCATCTGTTTTCACCGAAAAAGCTTTCAGGGGCTCGTTTGCATCAGTTTGGCACCATTTTTGAGTGAATTGCAGAACGTCATATTTTTGCTGAAATTGTGACCGCGCGGCTTAGGGATTTTTTCAAAAAAAGTTGTTCAGACGTCGAGGGCTAATTCTGTTTCCCATGATAAAAACCCATCTGTTTCCACCGAAAAAGCTTTCAGGGGATCGCTTGCAACAGTTTGGCACCATTTTTGAGCGAATTGCAGAACGTCAGATTTTTGCTGAAATTGTGACCGCGCGGCTTAGGGATTTTTTCAAAAAAAGTTGTTCAGACGTCGAGGGCTAATTCTGTTTCCCATGAACAAAACCCATCTGTTTTCACCGAAAAAGCTTTCAGGGGCTCGTTTGCATTAGTTTGGCACCATTTTTGAGTGAATTGCAGAACGTCATATTTTTGCTGAAATTGTGACCGCGCGGCTTAGGGATTTTTTCAAAAAAAGTTGTTCAGACGTCAAGCGCTCATTCTGTTTCCCATATTAAAAACCCATCTGTTTTCCACCGAAAAAGCTTTCAGGGGATCGCTTGCAACAGTTTGGCACCATTTTTGAGTGAATTGCAGAACGTCAGATTTTTGCTGAAATTGTGACCGCGCGGCTTAGAGATTTTTTCAAAAAAAGTTGTTCAGACGTCGAGGGCTAATTCTGTTTCCCATGAACAAATCCCATCTGTTTTCACCGAAAAAGCTTTCAGGGGCTCGTTTGCATCAGTTTGGCACCATTTTTGAGTGAATTGCAGAAGGTCATATTTTTGCTGAAATTGTGACCGCGCGGCTTAGGGATTTTTTCAAAAAAAGTTGTTCAGACGTCGAGGGCTAATTCTGTTTCCCATGATCAAAACCCACCTGTTTCCACCGAAAAAGCTTTCAGGGGCTCGTTTGCATTAGTTTGGCACCATTTTTGAGTGAATTGCAGGACGTCAGATTTTTGCTGAAATTGTGACCGCGCGGCTTAGGGATTATTTCAAAAAAAGTTGTTCAGACGTCGAGGGCTAATTCTGTTTCCCATGATAAAAACCCATCTGTTTCCACCGAAAAAGCTTTCAGGGGATCGCTTGCAGCAGTTTGGCACCATTTTTGAATGAATTGCAGAACGTCAGATTTTTGCTGAAATTGTGACCGCGCGGCTTAGGGATTTTTTCAAAAAAAGTTGTTCAGACGTCGAGCGCTCATTCTGTTTCCCATATTAAAAACCCATCTTTTTCACCGAAAAAGCTTTCAGGGGCTCGCTTGCAACAGTTTGGCACCATTTTTGAGTGAATTGCAGAACGTCAGATTTTTGCTGAAATTGTGACCGCGCGGCTTAGGGATTTTTTCAAAAAAAGGTTGTTCAGACGTCGAGGGCTAATTCTGTTTCCCATGATAAAAACCCATCTGTTTTCACCGAAAAAGCTTTCAGGGGCTCGTTTGCATCAGTTTGGCACCATATTTGAGTGAATTGCAGAAGGTCAGATTTTTGCTGAAATTGTGACCGCGCGGCTTAGAGATTTTTTCAAAAAAAGTTGTTCAGACGTCGAGGGCTAATTCTGTTTCCCATGAACAAAACCCATCTGTTTTCACCGAAAAAGCTTTCAGGGGCTCGTTTGCATCAGTTTGGCACCATTTTTGAGTGAATTGCAGAACGTCATATTTTTGCTGAAATTGTGACCGCGCGGCTTAGGGATTTTTTCAAAAAAAGTTGTTCAGACGTCGAGGGCTAATTCTGTTTCCCATGATAAAAACCCATCTGTTTCCACCGAAAAAGCTTTCAGGGGATCGCTTGCAACAGTTTGGCACCATTTTTGAGTGAATTGCAGAACGTCAGATTTTTGCTGAAATTGTGACCGCGCGGCTTAGGGATTTTTTCAAAAAAAGTTGTTCAGACGTCGAGGGCTAATTCTGTTTCCCATGAACAAAACCCATCTGTTTTCACCGAAAAAGCTTTCAGGGGCTCGTTTGCATTAGTTTGGCACCATTTTTGAGTGAATTGCAGAACGTCAGATTTTTGCTGAAATTGTGACCGCGCGGCTTAGGGATTTTTTCAAAAAAAGTTGTTCAGACGTCGAGGGCTAATTCTGTTTCCCATGATAAAAACCCATCTGTTTCCACCGAAAAAGCTTTCAGGGGATCGCTTGCAGCAGTTTGGCACCATTTTTGAATGAATTGCAGAACGTCAGATTTTTGCTGAAATTGTGACCGCGCGGCTTAGGGATTTTTTCAAAAAAAGTTGTTCAGACGTCGAGCGCTCATTCTGTTTCCCATATTAAAAACCCATCTTTTTCACCGAAAAAGCTTTCAGGGGCTCGCTTGCAACAGTTTGGCACCATTTTTGAGTGAATTGCAGAACGTCAGATTTTTGCTGAAATTGTGACCGCGCGGCTTAGGGATTTTTTCAAAAAAGGTTGTTCAGACGTCGAGGGCTAATTCTGTTTCCCATGATAAAAACCCATCTGTTTTCACCGAAAAAGCTTTCAGGGGCTCGTTTGCATCAGTTTGGCACCATATTTGAGTGAATTGCAGAAGGTCAGATTTTTGCTGAAATTGTGACCGCGCGGCTTAGAGATTTTTTCAAAAAAAGTTGTTCAGACGTCGAGGGCTAATTCTGTTTCCCATGAACAAAACCCATCTGTTTTCACCGAAAAAGCTTTCAGGGGCTCGTTTGCATCAGTTTGGCACCATTTTTGAGTGAATTGCAGAACGTCATATTTTTGCTGAAATTGTGACCGCGCGGCTTAGGGATTTTTTCAAAAAAAGTTGTTCAGACGTCGAGGGCTAATTCTGTTTCCCATGATAAAAACCCATCTGTTTCCACCGAAAAAGCTTTCAGGGGATCGCTTGCAACAGTTTGGCACCATTTTTGAGCGAATTGCAGAACGTCAGATTTTTGCTGAAATTGTGACCGCGCGGCTTAGGGATTTTTTCAAAAAAAGTTGTTCAGACGTCGAGGGCTAATTCTGTTTCCCATGAACAAAACCCATCTGTTTTCACCGAAAAAGCTTTCAGGGGCTCGTTTGCATTAGTTTGGCACCATTTTTGAGTGAATTGCAGAACGTCATATTTTTGCTGAAATTGTGACCGCGCGGCTTAGGGATTTTTTCAAAAAAAGTTGTTCAGACGTTGAGGGCTAATTCTGTTTCCCATGATAAAAACCCACCTGTTTCCACCGAAAAAGCTTTCAGGGGATCACTTGCAGCAGTTTGGCACCATTTTTGAATGAATTGCAGAACGTCAGATTTTTGCTGAAATTGTGACCGCGCGGCTTAGGGATTTTTTCAAAAAAAGTTGTTCAGACGTCAAGCGCTCATTCTGTTTCCCATATTAAAAACCCATCTGTTTTCCACCGAAAAAGCTTTCAGGGGATCGCTTGCAACAGTTTGGCACCATTTTTGAGTGAATTGCAGAACGTCAGATTTTTGCTGAAATTGTGACCGCGCGGCTTAGAGATTTTTTCAAAAAAAGTTGTTCAGACGTCGAGGGCTAATTCTGTTTCCCATGAACAAATCCCATCTGTTTTCACCGAAAAAGCTTTCAGGGGCTCGTTTGCATCAGTTTGGCACCATTTTTGAGTGAATTGCAGAAGGTCATATTTTTGCTGAAATTGTGACCGCGCGGCTTAGGGATTTTTTCAGAAAAAGTTGTTCAGACGTCGAGGGCTAATTCTGTTTCCCATGATCAAAACCCACCTGTTTCCACCGAAAAAGCTTTCAGGGGATCGCTTGCAGCAGTTTGGCACCATTTTTGAGTGAATTGCAGGACGTCAGATTTTTGCTGAAATTGTGACCGCGCGGCTTAGGGATTTTTTCAAAAAAAGTTGTTCAGACGTCAAGGGCTAATTCTGTTTCCCATGATAAAAACCCATCTGTTTCCACCGAAAAAGCTTTCAGGGGATCGCTTGCAACAGTTTGGCACCATTTTTGAGTGAATTGCAGAACGTCAGATTTTTGCTGAAATTGTGACCGCGCGGCTTAGGGATTTTTTCAAAAAAAGTTGTTCAGACGTCAAGGGCTAATTCTGTTTCCCATGATAAAAACCCATCTGTTTCCACCGAAAAAGCTTTCAGGGGATCGCTTGCAGCAGTTTGGCACCATTTTTGAGTGAATTGCAGAACGTCAGATTTTTGCTGAAATTGTGACCGCGCGGCTTAGGGATTTTTTCAAAAAAAGTTGTTCAGACGTCAAGGGCTAATTCTGTTTCCCATGATAAAAACCCATCTGTTTCCACCGAAAAAGCTTTCAGGGGATCGCTTGCAACAGTTTGGCACCATTTTTGAGTGAATTGCAGAATGTCAGATTTTTGCTGAAATTGTGACCGCGCGGCTTAGGGATTTTTTCAAAAAAAGTTGTTCAGACGTCGAGGGCTAATTCTGTTTCCCATGAACAAAACCCATCTGTTTTCACCGAAAAAGCTTTCAGGGGCTCGTTTGCATTAGTTTGGCAGCATTTTTGAGTGAATTGCAGAACGTCAGATTTTTGCTGAAATTGTGACCGCGCGGCTTAGGGATTTTTTCAAAAAAAGTTGTTCAGACGTCGAGGGCTAATTCTGTTTCCCATGATAAAAACCCATCTGTTTCCACCGAAAAAGCTTTCAGGGGATCGCTTGCAACAGTTTGGCACCATTTTTGAGTGAATTGCAGAACGTCAGATTTTTGCTGAAATTGTGACCGCGCGGCTTAGGGATTTTTTCAAAAAAAGGTGTTCAGACGTCGAGGGCTAATTCTGTTTCCCATGATCAAAACCCATCTGTTTCCACCGAAAAAGCTTTCAGGGGATCGCTTGCAACAGTTTGGCACCATTTTTGAGTGAATTGCAGAACGTCAGATTTTTGCTGAAATTGTGACCGCGCGGCTTAGGGATTTTTTCAAAAAAAGTTGTTCAGACGTCAAGGGCTAAATCTGTTTCCCATGATAAAAACCCATCTGTTTCCACCGAAAAAGCTTTCAGGGGATCGCTTGCAACAGTTTGGCACCATTTTTGAGTAAATTGCAGAACGTCAGATTTTTGCTGAAATTGTGACTGCGCGGCTTAGAGATTTTTTCAAAAAAAGTTGTTCAGACGTCGAGGGCTAATTCTGTTTCCCATGAACAAATCCCATCTGTTTTCACCGAAAAAGCTTTCAGGGGCTCGTTTGCATCAGTTTGGCACCATTTTTGAGTGAATTGCAGAAGGTCATATTTTTGCTGAAATTGTGACCGCGCGGCTTAGGGATTTTTTCAAAAAAAGTTGTTCAGACGTCGAGGGCTAATTCTGTTTCCCATGATCAAAACCCACCTGTTTCCACCGAAAAAGCTTTCAGGGGATCGCTTGCAGCAGTTTGGCACCATTTTTGAGTGAATTGCAGGACGTCAGATTTTTGCTGAAATTGTGACCGCGCGGCTTAGGGATTTTTTCAAAAAAAGTTGTTCAGACGTCAAGGGCTAATTCTGTTTCCCATGATAAAAACCCATCTGTTTCCACCGAAAAAGCTTTCAGGGGATCGCTTGCAACAGTTTGGCACCATTTTTGAGTGAATTGCAGAACGTCAGATTTTTGCTGAAATTGTGACCGCGCGGCTTAGGGATTTTTTCAAAAAAAGTTGTTCAGACGTCGAGGGCTAATTCTGTTTCCCATGATCAAAACCCATCTGTTTTCACCGAAAAAGCTTTCAGGGGCTCGTTTGCATTAGTTTGGCACCATTTTTGAGTGAATTGCAGAACGTCATATTTTTGCTGAAATTGTGACCGCGCGGCTTAGGGATTTTTTCAAAAAAAGTTGTTCAGACGTCGAGGGCTAATTCTGTTTCCCATGATCAAAACCCACCTGTTTCCACCGAAAAAGCTTTCAGGGGATCGCTTGCAGCAGTTTGGCACCATTTTTGAGTGAATTGCAGAACGTCAGATTTTTGCTGAAATTGTGACCGCGCGGCTTAGGGATTTTTTCAAAAAAAGTTGTTCAGACGTCAAGGGCTAATTCTGTTTCCCATGATAAAAACCCATCTGTTTCCACCGAAAAAGCTTTCAGGGGATCGCTTGCAACAGTTTGGCACCATTTTTGAGTGAATTGCAGAACGTCAGATTTTTGCTGAAATTGTGACCGCGCGGCTTAGGGATTTTTTCAAAAAAAGTTGTTCAGACGTCAAGGGCTAATTCTGTTTCCCATGATAAAAACCCATCTGTTTCCACCGAAAAAGCTTTCAGGGGATCGCTTGCAGCAGTTTGGCACCATTTTTGAGTGAATTGCAGAACGTCAGATTTTTGCTGAAATTGTGACCGCGCGGCTTAGGGATTTTTTCAAAAAAAGTTGTTCAGACGTCAAGGGCTAATTCTGTTTCCCATGATAAAAACCCATCTGTTTCCACCGAAAAAGCTTTCAGGGGCTCGTTTGCATCAGTTTGGCACCATTTTTGAGTGAATTGCAGAAGGTCATATTTTTGCTGAAATTGTGACCGCGCGGCTTAGGGATTTTTTCAAAAAAAGTTGTTCAGACGTCGAGGGCTAATTCTGTTTCCCATGATCAAAACCCACCTGTTTCCACCGAAAAAGCTTTCAGGGGATCGCTTGCAGCAGTTTGGCACCATTTTTGAGTGAATTGCAGGACGTCAGATTTTTGCTGAAATTGTGACCGCGCGGCTTAGGGATTTTTTCAAAAAAAGTTGTTCAGACGTCAAGGGCTAATTCTGTTTCCCATGATAAAAACCCATCTGTTTCCACCGAAAAAGCTTTCAGGGGATCGCTTGCAACAGTTTGGCACCATTTTTGAGTGAATTGCAGAACGTCAGATTTTTGCTGAAATTGTGACCGCGCGGCTTAGGGATTTTTTCAAAAAAAGTTGTTCAGACGTCGAGGGCTAATTCTGTTTCCCATGATCAAAACCCATCTGTTTTCACCGAAAAAGCTTTCAGGGGCTCGTTTGCATTAGTTTGGCACCATTTTTGAGTGAATTGCAGAACGTCATATTTTTGCTGAAATTGTGACCGCGCGGCTTAGGGATTTTTTCAAAAAAAGTTGTTCAGACGTCGAGGGCTAATTCTGTTTCCCATGATCAAAACCCACCTGTTTCCACCGAAAAAGCTTTCAGGGGATCGCTTGCAGCAGTTTGGCACCATTTTTGAGTGAATTGCAGAACGTCAGATTTTTGCTGAAATTGTGACCGCGCGGCTTAGGGATTTTTTCAAAAAAAGTTGTTCAGACGTCAAGGGCTAATTCTGTTTCCCATGATAAAAACCCATCTGTTTCCACCGAAAAAGCTTTCAGGGGATCGCTTGCAACAGTTTGGCACCATTTTTGAGTGAATTGCAGAACGTCAGATTTTTGCTGAAATTGTGACCGCGCGGCTTAGGGATTTTTTCAAAAAAAGTTGTTCAGACGTCAAGGGCTAATTCTGTTTCCCATGATAAAAACCCATCTGTTTCCACCGAAAAAGCTTTCAGGGGATCGCTTGCAGCAGTTTGGCACCATTTTTGAGTGAATTGCAGAACGTCAGATTTTTGCTGAAATTGTGACCGCGCGGCTTAGGGATTTTTTCAAAAAAAGTTGTTCAGACGTCAAGGGCTAATTCTGTTTCCCATGATAAAAACCCATCTGTTTCCACCGAAAAAGCTTTCAGGGGATCGCTTGCAACAGTTTGGCACCATTTTTGAGTGAATTGCAGAATGTCAGATTTTTGCTGAAATTGTGACCGCGCGGCTTAGGGATTTTTTCAAAAAAAGTTGTTCAGACGTCGAGGGCTAATTCTGTTTCCCATGAACAAAACCCATCTGTTTTCACCGAAAAAGCTTTCAGGGGCTCGTTTGCATTAGTTTGGCAGCATTTTTGAGTGAATTGCAGAACGTCAGATTTTTGCTGAAATTGTGACCGCGCGGCTTAGGGATTTTTTCAAAAAAAGTTGTTCAGACGTCGAGGGCTAATTCTGTTTCCCATGATAAAAACCCATCTGTTTCCACCGAAAAAGCTTTCAGGGGATCGCTTGCAACAGTTTGGCACCATTTTTGAGTGAATTGCAGAACGTCAGATTTTTGCTGAAATTGTGACCGCGCGGCTTAGGGATTTTTTCAAAAAAAGGTGTTCAGACGTCGAGGGCTAATTCTGTTTCCCATGATCAAAACCCATCTGTTTCCACCGAAAAAGCTTTCAGGGGATCGCTTGCAACAGTTTGGCACCATTTTTGAGTGAATTGCAGAACGTCAGATTTTTGCTGAAATTGTGACCGCGCGGCTTAGGGATTTTTTCAAAAAAAGTTGTTCAGACGTCGAGGGCTAAATCTGTTTCCCATGATAAAAACCCATCTGTTTCCACCGAAAAAGCTTTCAGGGGATCGCTTGCAACAGTTTGGCACCATTTTTGAGTAAATTGCAGAACGTCAGATTTTTGCTGAAATTGTGACTGCGCGGCTTAGAGATTTTTTCAAAAAAAGTTGTTCAGACGTCGAGGGCTAATTCTGTTTCCCATGAACAAATCCCATCTGTTTTCACCGAAAAAGCTTTCAGGGGCTCGTTTGCATCAGTTTGGCACCATTTTTGAGTGAATTGCAGAAGGTCATATTTTTGCTGAAATTGTGACCGCGCGGCTTAGGGATTTTTTCAAAAAAAGTTGTTCAGACGTCGAGGGCTAATTCTGTTTCCCATGATCAAAACCCACCTGTTTCCACCGAAAAAGCTTTCAGGGGATCGCTTGCAGCAGTTTGGCACCATTTTTGAGTGAATTGCAGGACGTCAGATTTTTGCTGAAATTGTGACCGCGCGGCTTAGGGATTTTTTCAAAAAAAGTTGTTCAGACGTCAAGGGCTAATTCTGTTTCCCATGATAAAAACCCATCTGTTTCCACCGAAAAAGCTTTCAGGGGATCGCTTGCAACAGTTTGGCACCATTTTTGAGTGAATTGCAGAACGTCAGATTTTTGCTGAAATTGTGACCGCGCGGCTTAGGGATTTTTTCAAAAAAAGTTGTTCAGACGTCGAGGGCTAATTCTGTTTCCCATGATCAAAACCCATCTGTTTTCACCGAAAAAGCTTTCAGGGGCTCGTTTGCATTAGTTTGGCACCATTTTTGAGTGAATTGCAGAACGTCAGATTTTTGCTGAAATTGTGACCGCGCGGCTTAGGGATTTTTTCAAAAAAAGTTGTTCAGACGTCGAGGGCTAATTCTGTTTCCCATGATCAAAACCCACCTGTTTCCACCGAAAAAGCTTTCAGGGGATCGCTTGCAGCAGTTTGGCACCATTTTTGAGTGAATTGCAGAACGTCAGATTTTTGCTGAAATTGTGACCGCGCGGCTTAGGGATTTTTTCAAAAAAAGTTGTTCAGACGTCAAGGGCTAATTCTGTTTCCCATGATAAAAACCCATCTGTTTCCACCGAAAAAGCTTTCAGGGGATCGCTTGCAACAGTTTGGCACCATTTTTGAGTGAATTGCAGAATGTCAGATTTTTGCTGAAATTGTGACCGCGCGGCTTAGGGATTTGTTCAAAAAAAGTTGTTCAGACGTCGAGGGCTAATTCTGTTTCCCATGAACAAAACCCATCTGTTTTCACCGAAAAAGCTTTCAGGGGCTCGTTTGCATTAGTTTGGCAGCATTTTTGAGTGAATTGCAGAACGTCAGATTTTTGCTGAAATTGTGACCGCGCGGCTTAGGGATTTTTTCAAAAAAAGTTGTTCAGACGTCGAGGGCTAATTCTGTTTCCCATGATAAAAACCCATCTGTTTCCACCGAAAAAGCTTTCAGGGGATCGCTTGCAACAGTTTGGCACCATTTTTGAGTGAATTGCAGAATGTCAGATTTTTGCTGAAATTGTGACCGCGCGGCTTAGGGATTTTTTCAAAAAAAGTTGTTCAGACGTCGAGGGCTAATTCTGTTTCCCATGAACAAAACCCATCTGTTTTCACCGAAAAAGCTTTCAGGGGCTCGTTTGCATTAGTTTGGCAGCATTTTTGAGTGAATTGCAGAACGTCAGATTTTTGCTGAAATTGTGACCGCGCGGCTTAGGGATTTTTTCAAAAAAAGTTGTTCAGACGTCGAGGGCTAATTCTGTTTCCCATGATAAAAACCCATCTGTTTCCACCGAAAAAGCTTTTAGGGGATCGCTTGCAACAGTTTGGCACCATTTTTGAGTGAATTGCAGAACGTCAGATTTTTGCTGAAATTGTGACCGCGCGGCTTAGGGATTTTTTCAAAAAAAGGTGTTCAGACGTCGAGGGCTAATTCTGTTTCCCATGATCAAAACCCATCTGTTTCCACCGAAAAAGCTTTCAGGGGATCGCTTGCAACAGTTTGGCACCATTTTTGAGTGAATTGCAGAACGTCAGATTTTTGCTGAAATTGTGACCGCGCGGCTTAGGGATTTTTTCAAAAAAAGTTGTTCAGACGTCGAGGGCTAAATCTGTTTCCCATGATAAAAACCCATCTGTTTCCACCGAAAAAGCTTTCAGGGGATCGCTTGCAACACTTTGGCACCATTTTTGAGTGAATTGCAGAACGTCATATTTTTGCTGAAATTGTGACCGCGTGGCTTAGGGATTTTTTCAAAAAAAGGTGTTCAGACGTCGAGGGCTAATTCTGTTTCCCATGATAAAAACCCACCTGTTTCCACCGAAAAAGCTTTCAGGGGATCACTTGCAGCAGTTTGGCACCATTTTTGAGTGAATTGCAGAACGTCAGATTTTTGCTGAAATTGTGACCGCGCGGCTTAGGGATTTTTTCAAAAAAACTTGTTCAGACGTCGAGGGCTAATTCTGTTTCCCATGATAAAAACCCATCTGTTTCCCCCCGAAAAAGCTTTCAGGGGATCGCTTGCAACAGTTTGGCACCATTTTTGAGTGAATTGCAGAACGTCAGATTTTTGCTGAAATTGTGACCGCGCGGCTTAGGGATTTTTTCAAAAAAAGTTGTTCAGACGTCGAGGGCTAATTCTGTTTCCCATGATAAAAACCCATCTGTTTCCACCGAAAAAGCTTTCAGGGGATCGCTTGCAACAGTTTGGCACCATTTTTGAGTGAATTGCAGAACGTCAGATTTTTGCTGAAATTGTGACCGCGCGGCTTAGAGATTTTTTCAAAAAAAGTTGTTCAGACGTCGAGGGCTAATTCTGTTTCCCATGAACAAATCCCATCTGTTTTCACCGAAAAAGCTTTCAGGGGCTCGTTTGCATCAGTTTGGCACCATTTTTGAGTGAATTGCAGAAGGTCATATTTTTGCTGAAATTGTGACCGCGCGGCTTAGGGATTTTTTCAAAAAAAGTTGTTCAGACGTCGAGGGCTAATTCTGTTTCCCATGATCAAAACCCACCTGTTTCCACCGAAAAAGCTTTCAGGGGATCGCTTGCAGCAGTTTGGCACCATTTTTGAGTGAATTGCAGGACGTCAGATTTTTGCTGAAATTGTGACCGCGCGGCTTAGGGATTTTTTCAAAAAAAGTTGTTCAGACGTCAAGGGCTAATTCTGTTTCCCATGATAAAAACCCATCTGTTTCCACCGAAAAAGCTTTCAGGGGATCGCTTGCAACAGTTTGGCACCATTTTTGAGTGAATTGCAGAACGTCAGATTTTTGCTGAAATTGTGACCGCGCGGCTTAGGGATTTTTTCAAAAAAAGTTGTTCAGACGTCGAGGGCTAATTCTGTTTCCCATGAACAAAACCCATCTGTTTTCACCGAAAAAGCTTTCAGGGGCTCGTTTGCATTAGTTTGGCAGCATTTTTGAGTGAATTGCAGAACGTCAGATTTTTGCTGAAATTGTGACCGCGCGGCTTAGGGATTTTTTCAAAAAAAGTTGTTCAGACGTCGAGGGCTAATTCTGTTTCCCATGATAAAAACCCATCTGTTTCCACCGAAAAAGCTTTCAGGGGATCGCTTGCAACAGTTTGGCACCATTTTTGAGTGAATTGCAGAACGTCAGATTTTTGCTGAAATTGTGACCGCGCGGCTTAGGGATTTTTTCAAAAAAAGGTGTTCAGACGTCGAGGGCTAATTCTGTTTCCCATGATCAAAACCCATCTGTTTCCACCGAAAAAGCTTTCAGGGGATCGCTTGCAACAGTTTGGCACCATTTTTGAGTGAATTGCAGAACGTCAGATTTTTGCTGAAATTGTGACCGCGCGGCTTAGGGATTTTTTCAAAAAAAGTTGTTCAGACGTCGAGGGCTAAATCTGTTTCCCATGATAAAAACCCATCTGTTTCCACCGAAAAAGCTTTCAGGGGATCGCTTGCAACACTTTGGCACCATCTTTGAGTGAATTGCAGAACGTCATATTTTTGCTGAAATTGTGACCGCGTGGCTTAGGGATTTTTTCAAAAAAAGGTGTTCAGACGTCGAGGGCTAATTCTGTTTCCCATGATAAAAACCCACCTGTTTCCACCGAAAAAGCTTTCAGGGGATCACTTGCAGCAGTTTGGCACCATTTTTGAGTGAATTGCAGAACGTCAGATTTTTGCTGAAATTGTGACCGCGCGGCTTAGGGATTTTTTCAAAAAAACTTGTTCAGACGTCGAGGGCTAATTCTGTTTCCCATGATAAAAACCCATCTGCTTCCCCCCGAAAAAGCTTTCAGGGGATCGCTTGCAACAGTTTGGCACCATTTTTGAGTGAATTGCAGAACGTCAGATTTTTGCTGAAATTGTGACCGCGCGGCTTAGGGATTTTTTCAAAAAAAGTTGTTCAGACGTCGAGGGCTAATTCTGTTTCCCATGATAAAAACCCATCTGTTTCCACCGAAAAAGCTTTCAGGGGATCGCTTGCAACAGTTTGGCACCATTTTTGAGTGAATTGCAGAACGTCAGATTTTTGCTGAAATTGTGACCGCACGGCTTAGAGATTTTTTCAAAAAAAGTTGTTCAGACGTCGAGGGCTAATTCTGTTTACCATGAACAAATCCCATCTGTTTTCACCGAAAAAGCTTTCAGGGGCTCGTTTGCATCAGTTTGGCACCATTTTTGAGTGAATTGCAGAAGGTCATATTTTTGCTGAAATTGTGACCGCGCGGCTTAGGGATTTTTTCAAAAAAAGTTGTTCAGATGTCGAGGGCTAATTCTGTTTCCCATGATCAAAACCCACCTGTTTCCACCGAAAAAGCTTTCAGGGGATCGCTTGCAACAGTTTGGCACCATTTTTGAGTGAATTGCAGGACGTCAGATTTTTGCTGAAATTGTGACCGCGCGGCTTAGGGATTTTTTCAAAAAAAGTTGTTCAGACGTCAAGGGCTAATTCTGTTTCCCATGATAAAAACCCATCTGTTTCCACCGAAAAAGCTTTCAGGGGATCGCTTGCAACAGTTTGGCACCATTTTTGAGTGAATTGCAGAACGTCAGATTTTTGCTGAAATTGTGACCGCGCGGCTTAGGGATTTTTTCAAAAAAAGTTGTTCAGACGTCGAGGGCTAATTCTGTTTCCCATGATCAAAACCCATCTGTTTTCACCGAAAAAGCTTTCAGGGGCTCGTTTGCATTAGTTTGGCACCATTTTTGAGTGAATTGCAGAACGTCATATTTTTGCTGAAATTGTGACCGCGCGGCTTAGGGATTTTTTCAAAAAAAGTTGTTCAGACGTCGAGGGCTAATTCTGTTTCCCATGATCAAAACCCACCTGTTTCCACCGAAAAAGCTTTCAGGGGATCGCTTGCAGCAGTTTGGCACCATTTTTGAGTGAATTGCAGAACGTCAGATTTTTGCTGAAATTGTGACCGCGCGGCTTAGGGATTTTTTCAAAAAAAGTTGTTCAAACGTCAAGGGCTAATTCTGTTTCCCATGATAAAAACCCATCTGTTTCCACCGAAAAAGCTTTCAGGGGATCGCTTGCAACAGTTTGGCACCATTTTTGAGTGAATTGCAGAATGTCAGATTTTTGCTGAAATTGTGACCGCGTGGCTTAGGGATTTTTTCAAAAAAAGTTGTTCAGACGTCGAGGGCTAATTCTGTTTCCCATGAACAAAACCCATCTGTTTTCACCGAAAAAGCTTTCAGGGGCTCGTTTGCATTAGTTTGGCAGCATTTTTGAGTGAATTGCAGAACGTCAGATTTTTGCTGAAATTGTGACCGCGCGGCTTAGGGATTTTTTCAAAAAAAGGTGTTCAGACGTCGAGGGCTAATTCTGTTTCCCATGATCAAAACCCATCTGTTTCCACCGAAAAAGCTTTCAGGGGATCGCTTGCAACAGTTTGGCACCATTTTTGAGTGAATTGCAGAACGTCAGATTTTTGCTGAAATTGTGACCGCGCGGCTTAGGGATTTTTTCAAAAAAAGGTGTTCAGACGTCGAGGGCTAATTCTGTTTCCCATGATCAAAACCCATCTGTTTCCACCGAAAAAGCTTTCAGGGGATCGCTTGCAACAGTTTGGCACCATTTTTGAGTGAATTGCAGAACGTCAGATTTTTGCTGAAATTGTGACCGCGCGGCTTAGGGATTTTTTCAAAAAAAGTTGTTCAGACGTCGAGGGCTAAATCTGTTTCCCATGATAAAAACCCATCTGTTTCCACCGAAAAAGCTTTCAGGGGATCGCTTGCAACACTTTGGCACCATTTTTGAGTGAATTGCAGAACGTCATATTTTTGCTGAAATTGTGACCGCGTGGCTTAGGGATTTTTTCAAAAAAAGGTGTTCAGACGTCGAGGGCTAATTCTGTTTCCCATGATAAAAACCCACCTGTTTCCACCGAAAAAGCTTTCAGGGGATCACTTGCAGCAGTTTGGCACCATTTTTGAGTGAATTGCAGAACGTCAGATTTTTGCTGAAATTGTGACCGCGCGGCTTAGGGATTTTTTCAAAAAAACTTGTTCAGACGTCGAGGGCTAATTCTGTTTCCCATGATAAAAACCCATCTGTTTCCCCCCGAAAAAGCTTTCAGGGGATCGCTTGCAACAGTTTGGCACCATTTTTGAGTGAATTGCAGAACGTCAGATTTTTGCTGAAATTGTGACCGCGCGGCTTAGGGATTTTTTCAAAAAAAGTTGTTCAGACGTCGAGGGCTAATTCTGTTTCCCATGATAAAAACCCATCTGTTTCCACCGAAAAAGCTTTCAGGGGATCGCTTGCAACAGTTTGGTACCATTTTTGAGTGAATTGCAGAACGTCAGATTTTTGCTGAAATTGTGACCGCGCGGCTTAGGGATTTTTTCAAAAAAAGGTGTTCAGACGTCGAGGGCTAATTCTGTTTCCCATGATCAAAACCCATCTGTTTCCACCGAAAAAGCTTTCAGGGGATCGCTTGCAACAGTTTGGCACCATTTTTGAGTGAATTGCAGAACGTCAGATTTTTGCTGAAATTGTGACCGCGCTTCTTAGGGATTTTTTCAAAAAAAGTTGTTCAGACGTCAGGGGCTCATTCGGTTTCCCATGATAAAAACCCATCTGTTTCCACCGAACAAGCTTTCAGGGGATCGCTTGCAACAGTTTGGCACCATTTTTGAGTGAATTGCAGAACGTCAGATTTTTGCTGAAATTGTGACCGCGCTTCTTAGGGATTTTTTCAAAAAAAGTTGTTCAGACGTCAGGGGCTCATTCTGTTTCCCATGATAAAAACCCATCTGTTTCCACCGAAAAAGCTTTCAGGGGATCGCTTGCAACAGTTTGGCACCATTTTTGAGTGAATTGCGGAACGTCAGATTTTTGCTGAAATTGTGACCGCGCGGCTTAGGGATTTTTTCAAAAAAAGTTGTTCAGACGTCAGGGGCTCATTCTGTTTCCCATGATAAAAACCCATCTGTTTCCACCGAAAAAGCTTTCAGGGGATCGCTTGCAACAGTTTGGCACCATTTTTGAGTGAATTGCGGAACGTCAGATTTTTGCTGAAATTGTGACCGCGCGGCTTAGGGATTTTTTCAACAAAAGTTGTTCAGACGTCGAGGGCTAATTCTGTTTCCCATGATAAAAACCCATCTGTTTCCACCGAAAAAGCTTTCAGGGGATCGCTTGCAACAGTTTGGCACCATTTTTGAGTGAATTGCAGAACGTCAGATTTTTGCTGAAATTGTGACCGCGCGGCTTAGGGATTTTTTCAAAAAAAGTTGTTCAGACGTCAGGGGCTCATTCTGTTTCCCATGATAAAAACCCATCTGTTTCCACCGAAAAAGCTTTCAGGGGATCGCTTGCAACAGTTTGGCACCATTTTTGAGTGAATTGCGGAACGTCAGATTTTTGCTGAAATTGTGACCGCGCGGCTTAGGGATTTTTTTCAAAAAAAGTTGTTCAGACGTCGAGGGCTAATTCTGTTTCCCATGATAAAAACCCATCTGTTTCCACCGAAAAAGCTTTCAGGGGATCGCTTGCAACAGTTTGGCACCATTTTTGAGTGAATTGCAGAACGTCAGATTTTTGCTGAAATTGTGACCGCGCGGCTTAGGGATTTTTTCAAAAAAAGTTGTTCAGACGTCGAGGGCTAATTCGGTTTCCCATGATCAAAACCCAACTGTTTCCACCGAAAAAGCTTTCAGGGGATCGCTTGCAACAGTTTGGCACCATTTTTGAGTGAATTGCAGAACGTCAGATTTTTGCTGAAATTGTGACCGCGCGGCTTAGGGATTTTTTCAAAAAAAGTTGTTCAGACGTCGAGGGCTCATTCTGTTTCCCATGATAAAAACCCATCTGTTTCCACCGAAAAAGCTTTCAGGGGCTCGTTTGCATCAGTTTGGCACCATTTTTGAGTGAATTGCAGAACGTCATATTTTTGCTGAAATTGTGACCGCGCGGCTTAGGGATTTTTTCAAAAAAAATTGTTCAGACGTCGAGGGCTAATTCTGTTTCCCATGATAAAAACCCATCTTTTTCACCGAAAAAGCTTTCAGGGGCTCGTTTTCATCAGTTTGGCACCATATTTGAGTGAATTGCAGAACGTCAGATTTTTGCTGAAATTGTGACCGCGCGGCTTAGGGATTTTTTCAAAAAAAGTTGTTCAGACGTCGAGCGCTCATTCTGTTTCCCATATTAAAAACCCATCTGTTTTCCACCGAAAAAGCTTTCAGGGGATCGCTTGCAACAGTTTGGCACCATTTTTCAGTGAATTGCAGAACGTCAGATTTTTGCTGAAATTGTGACCGCGCGGCTTAGGGATTTTTTCAAAAAAGGTTGTTCGGACGCCGAGGGCTAATTCTGTTTCCCATGATAAAAACCCATCTGTTTCCCCCCGAAAAAGCTTTCAGGGGATCGCTTGCAACAGTTTGGCACCATTTTTGAGTGAATTGCAGAACGTCAGATTTTTGCTGAAATTGTGACCGCGCGGCTTAGGGATTTTTTCAAAAAAAGGTGTTCAGACGTCGAGGGCTAATTCTGTTTCCCATGATCAAAACCCATCTGTTTCCACCGAAAAAGCTTTCAGGGGATCGCTTGCAACAGTTTGGCACCATTTTTGAGTGAATTGCAGAACGTCAGATTTTTGCTGAAATTGTGACCGCGCGGCTTAGGGATTTTTTCAAAAAAAGTTGTTCAGACGTCAGGGGCTCATTCTGTTTCCCATGATAAAAACCCATCTGTTTCCACCGAAAAAGCTTTCAGGGGATCGCTTGCAACAGTTTGGCACCATTTTTGAGTGAATTGCGGAACGTCAGATTTTTGCTGAAATTGTGACCGCGCGGCTTAGGGATTTTTTTCAAAAAAAGTTGTTCAGACGTCGAGGGCTAATTCTGTTTCCCATGATAAAAACCCATCTGTTTCCACCGAAAAAGCTTTCAGGGGATCGCTTGCAACAGTTTGGCACCATTTTTGAGTGAATTGCAGAACGTCAGATTTTTGCTGAAATTGTGACCGCGCGGCTTAGGGATTTTTTCAAAAAAAGGTGTTCAGACGTCGAGGGCTAATTCGGTTTCCCATGATCAAAACCCATCTGTTTCCACCGAAAAAGCTTTCAGGGGATCGCTTGCAACAGTTTGGCACCATTTTTGAGTGAATTGCAGAACGTCAGATTTTTGCTGAAATTGTGACCGCGCGGCTTAGGGATTTTTTCAACAAAAGTTGTTCAGACGTCGAGGGCTAATTCTGTTTCCCATGATAAAAACCCATCTGTTTCCACCGAAAAAGCTTTCAGGGGATCGCTTGCAACAGTTTGGCACCATTTTTGAGTGAATTGCAGAACGTCAGATTTTTGCTGAAATTGTGACCGCGCGGCTTAGGGATTTTTTCAAAAAAAGTTGTTCAGACGTCAGGGGCTCATTCTGTTTCCCATGATAAAAACCCATCTGTTTCCACCGAAAAAGCTTTCAGGGGATCGCTTGCAACAGTTTGGCACCATTTTTGAGTGAATTGCGGAACGTCAGATTTTTGCTGAAATTGTGACCGCGCGGCTTAGGGATTTTTTTCAAAAAAAGTTGTTCAGACGTCGAGGGCTAATTCTGTTTCCCATGATAAAAACCCATCTGTTTCCACCGAAAAAGCTTTCAGGGGATCGCTTGCAACAGTTTGGCACCATTTTTGAGTGAATTGCAGAACGTCAGATTTTTGCTGAAATTGTGACCGCGCGGCTTAGGGATTTTTTCAAAAAAAGTTGTTCAGACGTCGAGGGCTAATTCGGTTTCCCATGATCAAAACCCAACTGTTTCCACCGAAAAAGCTTTCAGGGGATCGCTTGCAACAGTTTGGCACCATTTTTGAGTGAATTGCAGAACGTCAGATTTTTGCTGAAATTGTGACCGCGCGGCTTAGGGATTTTTTCAAAAAAAGTTGTTCAGACGTCGAGGGCTCATTCTGTTTCCCATGATAAAAACCCATCTGTTTCCACCGAAAAAGCTTTCAGGGGCTCGTTTGCATCAGTTTGGCACCATTTTTGAGTGAATTGCAGAACGTCATATTTTTGCTGAAATTGTGACCGCGCGGCTTAGGGATTTTTTCAAAAAAAATTGTTCAGACGTCGAGGGCTAATTCTGTTTCCCATGATAAAAACCCATCTTTTTCACCGAAAAAGCTTTCAGGGGCTCGTTTTCATCAGTTTGGCACCATATTTGAGTGAATTGCAGAACGTCAGATTTTTGCTGAAATTGTGACCGCGCGGCTTAGGGATTTTTTCAAAAAAAGTTGTTCAGACGTCGAGCGCTCATTCTGTTTCCCATATTAAAAACCCATCTGTTTTCCACCGAAAAAGCTTTCAGGGGATCGCTTGCAACAGTTTGGCACCATTTTTCAGTGAATTGCAGAACGTCAGATTTTTGCTGAAATTGTGACCGCGCGGCTTAGGGATTTTTTCAAAAAAGGTTGTTCGGACGCCGAGGGCTAATTCTGTTTCCCATGATAAAAACCCATCTGTTTCCCCCCGAAAAAGCTTTCAGGGGATCGCTTGCAACAGTTTGGCACCATTTTTGAGTGAATTGCAGAACGTCAGATTTTTGCTGAAATTGTGACCGCGCGGCTTAGGGATTTTTTCAAAAAAAGTTGTTCAGACGTCGAGGGCTAATTCTGTTTCCCATGATCAAAACCCATCTGTTTCCACCGAAAAAGCTTTCAGGGGATCGCTTGCAACAGTTTGGCACCATTTTTGAGTGAATTGCAGAACGTCAGATTTTTGCTGAAATTGTGACCGCGCGGCTTAGGGATTTTTTCAAAAAAAGTTGTTCAGACGTCGAGGGCTAATTCTGTTTCCCATGATAAAAACCCATCTGTTTCCACCGAAAAAGCTTTCAGGGGATCGCTTGCAACAGTTTGGCACCATTTTTGAGTGAATTGCAGAACGTCAGATTTTTGCTGAAATTGTGACCGCGCGGCTTAGGGATTTTTTCAAAAAAAGGTGTTCAGACGTCGAGGGCTAATTCTGTTTCCCATGATCAAAACCCATCTGTTTCCACCGAAAAAGCTTTCAGGGGATCGCTTGCAACAGTTTGGCACCATTTTTGAGTGAATTGCAGAACGTCAGATTTTTGCTGAAATTGTGACCGCGCGGCTTAGGGATTTTTTCAAAAAAAGTTGTTCAGACGTCAGGGGCTCATTCTGTTTCCCATGATAAAAACCCATCTGTTTCCACCGAAAAAGCTTTCAGGGGATCGCTTGCAACAGTTTGGCACCATTTTTGAGTGAATTGCAGAACGTCAGATTTTTGCTGAAATTGTGACCGCGCGGCTTAGGGATTTTTTCAAAAAAAGTTGTTCAGACGTCGAGGGCTAATTCTGTTTCCCATGATAAAAACCCATCTGTTTCCACCGAAAAAGCTTTCAGGGGATCGCTTGCAACAGTTTGGTACCATTTTTGAGTGAATTGCAGAACGTCAGATTTTTGCTGAAATTGTGACCGCGCGGCTTAGGGATTTTTTCAAAAAAAGGTGTTCAGACGTCGAGGGCTAATTCTGTTTCCCATGATCAAAACCCATCTGTTTCCACCGAAAAAGCTTTCAGGGGATCGCTTGCAACAGTTTGGCACCATTTTTGAGTGAATTGCAGAACGTCAGATTTTTGCTGAAATTGTGACCGCGCTTCTTAGGGATTTTTTCAAAAAAAGTTGTTCAGACGTCAGGGGCTCATTCTGTTTCCCATGATAAAAACCCATCTGTTTCCACCGAAAAAGCTTTCAGGGGATCGCTTGCAACAGTTTGGCACCATTTTTGAGTGAATTGCGGAACGTCAGATTTTTGCTGAAATTGTGACCGCGCGGCTTAGGGATTTTTTTCAAAAAAAGTTGTTCAGACGTCGAGGGCTAATTCGGTTTCCCATGATAAAAACCCATCTGTTTCCACCGAACAAGCTTTCAGGGGATCGCTTGCAACAGTTTGGCACCATTTTTGAGTGAATTGCAGAACGTCAGATTTTTGCTGAAATTGTGACCGCGCGGCTTAGGGATTTTTTCAAAAAAAGGTGTTCAGACGTCGAGGGCTAATTCTGTTTCCCATGATCAAAACCCATCTGTTTCCACCGAAAAAGCTTTCAGGGGATCGCTTGCAACAGTTTGGCACCATTTTTGAGTGAATTGCAGAACGTCAGATTTTTGCTGAAATTGTGACCGCGCGGCTTAGGGATTTTTTCAAAAAAAGTTGTTCAGACGTCAGGGGCTCATTCTGTTTCCCATGATAAAAACCCATCTGTTTCCACCGAAAAAGCTTTCAGGGGATCGCTTGCAACAGTTTGGCACCATTTTTGAGTGAATTGCGGAACGTCAGATTTTTGCTGAAATTGTGACCGCGCGGCTTAGGGATTTTTTTCAAAAAAAGTTGTTCAGACGTCGAGGGCTAATTCTGTTTCCCATGATAAAAACCCATCTGTTTCCACCGAAAAAGCTTTCAGGGGATCGCTTGCAACAGTTTGGCACCATTTTTGAGTGAATTGCAGAACGTCAGATTTTTGCTGAAATTGTGACCGCGCGGCTTAGGGATTTTTTCAAAAAAAGGTGTTCAGACGTCGAGGGCTAATTCGGTTTCCCATGATCAAAACCCATCTGTTTCCACCGAAAAAGCTTTCAGGGGATCGCTTGCAACAGTTTGGCACCATTTTTGAGTGAATTGCAGAACGTCAGATTTTTGCTGAAATTGTGACCGCGCGGCTTAGGGATTTTTTCAACAAAAGTTGTTCAGACGTCGAGGGCTAATTCTCTTTCCCATGATAAAAACCCATCTGTTTCCACCGAAAAAGCTTTCAGGGGATCGCTTGCAACAGTTTGGCACCATTTTTGAGTGAATTGCAGAACGTCAGATTTTTGCTGAAATTGTGACCGCGCGGCTTAGGGATTTTTTCAAAAAAAGTTGTTCAGACGTCAGGGGCTCATTCTGTTTCCCATGATAAAAACCCATCTGTTTCCACCGAAAAAGCTTTCAGGGGATCGCTTGCAACAGTTTGGCACCATTTTTGAGTGAATTGCGGAACGTCAGATTTTTGCTGAAATTGTGACCGCGCGGCTTAGGGATTTTTTCAAAAAAAGTTGTTCAGACGTCGAGGGCTCATTCTGTTTCCCATGATAAAAACCCATCTGTTTCCACCGAAAAAGCTTTCAGGGGCTCGTTTGCATCAGTTTGGCACCATTTTTGAGTGAATTGCAGAACGTCATATTTTTGCTGAAATTGTGACCGCGCGGCTTAGGGATTTTTTCAAAAAAAATTGTTCAGACGTCGAGGGCTAATTCTGTTTCCCATGATAAAAACCCATCTTTTTCACCGAAAAAGCTTTCAGGGGCTCGTTTTCATCAGTTTGGCACCATATTTGAGTGAATTGCAGAACGTCAGATTTTTGCTGAAATTGTGACCGCGCGGCTTAGGGATTTTTTCAAAAAAAGTTGTTCAGACGTCGAGCGCTCATTCTGTTTCCCATATTAAAAACCCATCTGTTTTCCACCGAAAAAGCTTTCAGGGGATCGCTTGCAACAGTTTGGCACCATTTTTCAGTGAATTGCAGAACGTCAGATTTTTGCTGAAATTGTGACCGCGCGGCTTAGGGATTTTTTCAAAAAAGGTTGTTCGGACGCCGAGGGCTAATTCTGTTTCCCATGATAAAAACCCATCTGTTTCCCCCCGAAAAAGCTTTCAGGGGATCGCTTGCAACAGTTTGGCACCATTTTTGAGTGAATTGCAGAACGTCAGATTTTTGCTGAAATTGTGACCGCGCGGCTTAGGGATTTTTTCAAAAAAAGTTGTTCAGACGTCGAGGGCTAATTCTGTTTCCCATGATCAAAACCCATCTGTTTCCACCGAAAAAGCTTTCAGGGGATCGCTTGCAACAGTTTGGCACCATTTTTGAGTGAATTGCAGAACGTCAGATTTTTGCTGAAATTGTGACCGCGCGGCTTAGGGATTTTTTCAAAAAAAGTTGTTCAGACGTCGAGGGCTAATTCTGTTTCCCATGATAAAAACCCATCTGTTTCCACCGAAAAAGCTTTCAGGGGATCGCTTGCAACAGTTTGGCACCATTTTTGAGTGAATTGCAGAACGTCAGATTTTTGCTGAAATTGTGACCGCGCGGCTTAGGGATTTTTTCAAAAAAAGGTGTTCAGACGTCGAGGGCTAATTCTGTTTCCCATGATCAAAACCCATCTGTTTCCACCGAAAAAGCTTTCAGGGGATCGCTTGCAACAGTTTGGCACCATTTTTGAGTGAATTGCAGAACGTCAGATTTTTGCTGAAATTGTGACCGCGCGGCTTAGGGATTTTTTCAAAAAAAGTTGTTCAGACGTCAGGGGCTCATTCTGTTTCCCATGATAAAAACCCATCTGTTTCCACCGAAAAAGCTTTCAGGGGATCGCTTGCAACAGTTTGGCACCATTTTTGAGTGAATTGCGGAACGTCAGATTTTTGCTGAAATTGTGACCGCGCGGCTTAGGGATTTTTTTCAAAAAAAGTTGTTCAGACGTCGAGGGCTAATTCTGTTTCCCATGATAAAAACCCATCTGTTTCCACCGAAAAAGCTTTCAGGGGATCGCTTGCAACAGTTTGGCACCATTTTTGAGTGAATTGCAGAATGTCAGATTTTTGCTGAAATTGTGACCGCGCGGCTTAGGGATTTTTTCAAAAAAAGGTGTTCAGACGTCGAGGGCTAATTCGGTTTCCCATGATCAAAACCCATCTGTTTCCACCGAAAAAGCTTTCAGGGGATCGCTTGCAACAGTTTGGCACCATTTTTGAGTGAATTGCAGAACGTCAGATTTTTGCTGAAATTGTGACCGCGCGGCTTAGGGATTTTTTCAAAAAAAGTTGTTCAGACGTCGAGGGCTAATTCTGTTTCCCATGATAAAAACCCATCTGTTTCCACCGAAAAAGCTTTCAGGGGATCGCTTGCAACAGTTTGGCACCATTTTTGAGTGAATTGCAGAACGTCAGATTTTTGCTGAAATTGTGACCGCGCGGCTTAGGGATTTTTTCAAAAAAAGGTGTTCAGACGTCGAGGGCTAATTCTGTTTCCCATGATCAAAACCCATCTGTTTCCACCGAAAAAGCTTTCAGGGGATCGCTTGCAACAGTTTGGCACCATTTTTGAGTGAATTGCAGAACGTCAGATTTTTGCTGAAATTGTGACCGCGCGGCTTAGGGATTTTTTCAAAAAAAGTTGTTCAGACGTCAGGGGCTCATTCTGTTTCCCATGATAAAAACCCATCTGTTTCCACCGAAAAAGCTTTCAGGGGATCGCTTGCAACAGTTTGGCACCATTTTTGAGTGAATTGCGGAACGTCAGATTTTTGCTGAAATTGTGACCGCGTGGCTTAGGGATTTTTTTCAAAAAAAGTTGTTCAGACGTCGAGGGCTAATTCTGTTTCCCATGATAAAAACCCATCTGTTTCCACCGAAAAAGCTTTCAGGGGATCGCTTGCAACAGTTTGGCACCATTTTTGAGTGAATTGCAGAACGTCAGATTTTTGCTGAAATTGTGACCGCGCGGCTTAGGGATTTTTTCAAAAAAAGGTGTTCAGACGTCAGGGGCTCATTCTGTTTCCCATGATAAAAACCCATCTGTTTCCACCGAAAAAGCTTTCAGGGGATCGCTTGCAACAGTTTGGCACCATTTTTGAGTGAATTGCGGAACGTCAGATTTTTGCTGAAATTGTGACCGCGCGGCTTAGGGATTTTTTTCAAAAAAAGTTGTTCAGACGTCGAGGGCTAATTCTGTTTCCCATGATAAAAACCCATCTGTTTCCACCGAAAAAGCTTTCAGGGGATCGCTTGCAACAGTTTGGCACCATTTTTGAGTGAATTGCAGAACGTCAGATTTTTGCTGAAATTGTGACCGCGCGGCTTAGGGATTTTTTCAAAAAAAGTTGTTCAGACGTCGAGGGCTAATTCTGTTTCCCATGATCAAAACCCAACTGTTTCCACCGAAAAAGCTTTCAGGGGATCGCTTGCAACAGTTTGGCACCATTTTTGAGTGAATTGCAGAACGTCAGATTTTTGCTGAAATTGTGACCGCGCGGCTTAGGGATTTTTTCAAAAAAAGTTGTTCAGACGTCGAGGGCTCATTCTGTTTCCCATGATAAAAACCCATCTGTTTCCACCGAAAAAGCTTTCAGGGGCTCGTTTGCATCAGTTTGGCACCATTTTTGAGTGAATTGCAGAACGTCATATTTTTGCTGAAATTGTGACCGCGCGGCTTAGGGATTTTTTCAAAAAAAATTGTTCAGACGTCGAGGGCTAATTCTGTTTCCCATGATAAAAACCCATCTTTTTCACCGAAAAAGCTTTCAGGGGCTCGTTTTCATCAGTTTGGCACCATATTTGAGTGAATTGCAGAACGTCAGATTTTTGCTGAAATTGTGACCGCGCGGCTTAGGGATTTTTTCAAAAAAAGTTGTTCAGACGTCGAGCGCTCATTCTGTTTCCCATATTAAAAACCCATCTGTTTTCCACCGAAAAAGCTTTCAGGGGATCGCTTGCAACAGTTTGGCACCATTTTTCAGTGAATTGCAGAACGTCAGATTTTTGCTGAAATTGTGACCGCGCGGCTTAGGGATTTTTTCAAAAAAGGTTGTTCGGACGCCGAGGGCTAATTCTGTTTCCCATGATAAAAACCCATCTGTTTCCCCCCGAAAAAGCTTTCAGGGGATCGCTTGCAACAGTTTGGCACCATTTTTGAGTGAATTGCAGAACGTCAGATTTTTGCTGAAATTGTGACCGCGCGGCTTAGGGATTTTTTCAAAAAAAGTTGTTCAGACGTCGAGGGCTAATTCTGTTTCCCATGATCAAAACCCATCTGTTTCCACCGAAAAAGCTTTCAGGGGATCGCTTGCAACAGTTTGGCACCATTTTTGAGTGAATTGCAGAACGTCAGATTTTTGCTGAAATTGTGACCGCGCGGCTTAGGGATTTTTTCAAAAAAAGTTGTTCAGACGTCGAGGGCTAAATCTGTTTCCCATGATAAAAACCCATCTGTTTCCACCGAAAAAGCTTTCAGGGGATCGCTTGCAACACTTTGGCACCATTTTTGAGTGAATTGCAGAACGTCATATTTTTGCTGAAATTGTGACCGCGTGGCTTAGGGATTTTTTCAAAAAAAGGTGTTCAGACGTCGAGGGCTAATTCTGTTTCCCATGATAAAAACCCACCTGTTTCCACCGAAAAAGCTTTCAGGGGATCACTTGCAGCAGTTTGGCACCATTTTTGAGTGAATTGCAGAACGTCAGATTTTTGCTGAAATTGTGACCGCGCGGCTTAGGGATTTTTTCAAAAAAACTTGTTCAGACGTCGAGGGCTAATTCTGTTTCCCATGATAAAAACCCATCTGTTTCCCCCCGAAAAAGCTTTCAGGGGATCGCTTGCAACAGTTTGGCACCATTTTTGAGTGAATTGCAGAACGTCAGATTTTTGCTGAAATTGTGACCGCGCGGCTTAGGGATTTTTTCAAAAAAAGTTGTTCAGACGTCGAGGGCTAATTCTGTTTCCCATGATAAAAACCCATCTGTTTCCACCGAAAAAGCTTTCAGGGGATCGCTTGCAACAGTTTGGCACCATTTTTGAGTGAATTGCAGAACGTCAGATTTTTGCTGAAATTGTGACCGCGCGGCTTAGGGATTTTTTCAAAAAAAGGTGTTCAGACGTCGAGGGCTAATTCTGTTTCCCATGATAAAAACCCATCTGTTTCCACCGAAAAAGCTTTCAGGGGATCGCTTGCAACAGTTTGGCACCATTTTTGAGTGAATTGCAGAACGTCAGATTTTTGCTGAAATTGTGACCGCGCGGCTTAGGGATTTTTTCAAAAAAAGTTGTTCAGACGTCAGGGGCTCATTCTGTTTCCCATGATAAAAACCCATCTGTTTCCACCGAAAAAGCTTTCAGGGGATCGCTTGCAACAGTTTGGCACCATTTTTGAGTGAATTGCGGAACGTCAGATTTTTGCTGAAATTGTGACCGCGCGGCTTAGGGATTTTTTTCAAAAAAAGTTGTTCAGACGTCGAGGGCTAATTCTGTTTCCCATGATAAAAACCCATCTGTTTCCACCGAAAAAGCTTTCAGGGGATCGCTTGCAACAGTTTGGCACCATTTTTGAGTGAATTGCAGAACGTCAGATTTTTGCTGAAATTGTGACCGCGCGGCTTAGGGATTTTTTCAAAAAAAGGTGTTCAGACGTCGAGGGCTAATTCGGTTTCCCATGATCAAAACCCATCTGTTTCCACCGAAAAAGCTTTCAGGGGATCGCTTGCAACAGTTTGGCACCATTTTTGAGTGAATTGCAGAACGTCAGATTTTTGCTGAAATTGTGACCGCGCGGCTTAGGGATTTTTTCAAAAAAAGTTGTTCAGACGTCGAGGGCTAATTCTGTTTCCCATGATAAAAACCCATCTGTTTCCACCGAAAAAGCTTTCAGGGGATCGCTTGCAACAGTTTGGCACCATTTTTGAGTGAATTGCAGAACGTCAGATTTTTGCTGAAATTGTGACCGCGCGGCTTAGGGATTTTTTCAAAAAAAGGTGTTCAGACGTCGAGGGCTAATTCTGTTTCCCATGATCAAAACCCATCTGTTTCCACCGAAAAAGCTTTCAGGGGATCGCTTGCAACAGTTTGGCACCATTTTTGAGTGAATTGCAGAACGTCAGATTTTTGCTGAAATTGTGACCGCGCGGCTTAGGGATTTTTTCAAAAAAAGTTGTTCAGACGTCAGGGGCTCATTCTGTTTCCCATGATAAAAACCCATCTGTTTCCACCGAAAAAGCTTTCAGGGGATCGCTTGCAACAGTTTGGCACCATTTTTGAGTGAATTGCGGAACGTCAGATTTTTGCTGAAATTGTGACCGCGCGGCTTAGGGATTTTTTTCAAAAAAAGTTGTTCAGACGTCGAGGGCTAATTCTGTTTCCCATGATAAAAACCCATCTGTTTCCACCGAAAAAGCTTTCAGGGGATCGCTTGCAACAGTTTGGCACCATTTTTGAGTGAATTGCAGAACGTCAGATTTTTGCTGAAATTGTGACCGCGCGGCTTAGGGATTTTTTCAAAAAAAGGTGTTCAGACGTCGAGGGCTAATTCTGTTTCCCATGATCAAAACCCATCTGTTTCCACCGAAAAAGCTTTCAGGGGATCGCTTGCAACAGTTTGGCACCATTTTTGAGTGAATTGCAGAACGTCAGATTTTTGCTGAAATTGTGACCGCGCGGCTTAGGGATTTTTTCAAAAAAAGTTGTTCAGACGTCAGGGGCTCATTCTGTTTCCCATGATAAAAACCAATCTGTTTCCACCGAAAAAGCTTTCAGGGGATCGCTTGCAACAGTTTGGCACCATTTTTGAGTGAATTGCGGAACGTCAGATTTTTGCTGAAATTGTGACCGCGCGGCTTAGGGATTTTTTTCAAAAAAAGTTGTTCAGACGTCGAGGGCTAATTCTGTTTCCCATGATAAAAACCCATCTGTTTCCACCGAAAAAGCTTTCAGGGGATCGCTTGCAACAGTTTGGCACCATTTTTGAGTGAATTGCAGAACGTCAGATTTTTGCTGAAATTGTGACCGCGCGGCTTAGGGATTTTTTCAAAAAAAGGTGTTCAGACGTCGAGGGCTAATTCTGTTTCCCATGATAAAAACCCATCTGTTTCCACCGAAAAAGCTTTCAGGGGATCGCTTGCAACAGTTTGGCACCATTTTTGAGTGAATTGCAGAACGTCAGATTTTTGCTGAAATTGTGACCGCGCGGCTTAGGGATTTTTTCAAAAAAAGTTGTTCAGACGTCGAGGGCTAATTCTGTTTCCCATGATAAAAACCCATCTGTTTCCACCGAAAAAGCTTTCAGGGGATCGCTTGCAACAGTTTGGCACCATTTTTGAGTGAATTGCAGAACGTCATATTTTTGCTGAAATTGTGACCGCGCGGCTTAGGGATTTTTTCAAAAAAAGTTGTTCAGACGTCGAGGGCTAATTCTGTTTCCCATGATCAAAACCCATCTGTTTCCACCGAAAAAGCTTTCAGGGGATCGCTTGCAACAGTTTGGCACCATTTTTGAGTGAATTGCAGAACGTCAGATTTTTGCTGAAATTGTGACCGCGCGGCTTAGGGATTTTTTCAAAAAAAGTTGTTCAGACGTCAGGGGCTCATTCTGTTTCCCATGATAAAAACCCATCTGTTTCCACCGAAAAAGCTTTCAGGGGATCGCTTGCAACAGTTTGGCACCATTTTTGAGTGAATTGCGGAACGTCAGATTTTTGCTGAAATTGTGACCGCGCGGCTTAGGGATTTTTTTCAAAAAAAGTTGTTCAGACGTCGAGGGCTAATTCTGTTTCCCATGATAAAAACCCATCTGTTTCCACCGAAAAAGCTTTCAGGGGATCGCTTGCAACAGTTTGGCACCATTTTTGAGTGAATTGCAGAACGTCAGATTTTTGCTGAAATTGTGACCGCGCGGCTTAGGGATTTTTTCAAAAAAAGGTGTTCAGACGTCGAGGGCTAATTCTGTTTCCCATGATCAAAACCCATCTGTTTCCACCGAAAAAGCTTTCAGGGGATCGCTTGCAACAGTTTGGCACCATTTTTGAGTGAATTGCAGAACGTCAGATTTTTGCTGAAATTGTGACCGCGCGGCTTAGGGATTTTTTCAAAAAAAGTTGTTCAGACGTCAGGGGCTCATTCTGTTTCCCATGATAAAAACCAATCTGTTTCCACCGAAAAAGCTTTCAGGGGATCGCTTGCAACAGTTTGGCACCATTTTTGAGTGAATTGCGGAACGTCAGATTTTTGCTGAAATTGTGACCGCGCGGCTTAGGGATTTTTTTCAAAAAAAGTTGTTCAGACGTCGAGGGCTAATTCTGTTTCCCATGATAAAAACCCATCTGTTTCCACCGAAAAAGCTTTCAGGGGATCGCTTGCAACAGTTTGGCACCATTTTTGAGTGAATTGCAGAACGTCAGATTTTTGCTGAAATTGTGACCACGCGGCTTAGGGATTTTTTCAAAAAAAGGTGTTCAGACGTCGAGGGCTAATTCGGTTTCCCATGATCAAAACCCATCTGTTTCCACCGAAAAAGCTTTCAGGGGATCGCTTGCAACAGTTTGGCACCATTTTTGAGTGAATTGCAGAACGTCAGATTTTTGCTGAAATTGTGACCGCGCGGCTTAGGGATTTTTTCAAAAAAAGTTGTTCAGACGTCGAGGGCTAATTCTGTTTCCCATGATAAAAACCCATCTGTTTCCACCGAAAAAGCTTTCAGGGGATCGCTTGCAACAGTTTGGCACCATTTTTGAGTGAATTGCAGAACGTCAGATTTTTGCTGAAATTGTGACCGCGCGGCTTAGGGATTTTTTCAAAAAAAGGTGTTCAGACGTCGAGGGCTAATTCTGTTTCCCATGATCAAAACCCATCTGTTTCCACCGAAAAAGCTTTCAGGGGATCGCTTGCAACAGTTTGGCACCATTTTTGAGTGAATTGCAGAACGTCAGATTTTTGCTGAAATTGTGACCGCGCGGCTTAGGGATTTTTTCAAAAAAAGTTGTTCAGACGTCAGGGGCTCATTCTGTTTCCCATGATAAAAACCCATCTGTTTCCACCGAAAAAGCTTTCAGGGGATCGCTTGCAACAGTTTGGCACCATTTTTGAGTGAATTGCGGAACGTCAGATTTTTGCTGAAATTGTGACCGCGCGGCTTAGGGATTTTTTTCAAAAAAAGTTGTTCAGACGTCGAGGGCTAATTCTGTTTCCCATGATAAAAACCCATCTGTTTCCACCGAAAAAGCTTTCAGGGGATCGCTTGCAACAGTTTGGCACCATTTTTGAGTGAATTGCAGAACGTCAGATTTTTGCTGAAATTGTGACCGCGCGGCTTAGGGATTTTTTCAAAAAAAGGTGTTCAGACGTCGAGGGCTAATTCTGTTTCCCATGATCAAAACCCATCTGTTTCCACCGAAAAAGCTTTCAGGGGATCGCTTGCAACAGTTTGGCACCATTTTTGAGTGAATTGCAGAACGTCAGATTTTTGCTGAAATTGTGACCGCGCGGCTTAGGGATTTTTTCAAAAAAAGGTGTTCAGACGTCGAGGGCTAATTCGGTTTCCCATGATCAAAACCCATCTGTTTCCACCGAAAAAGCTTTCAGGGGATCGCTTGCAACAGTTTGGCACCATTTTTGAGTGAATTGCAGAACGTCAGATTTTTGCTGAAATTGTGACCGCGCGGCTTAGGGATTTTTTCAAAAAAAGTTGTTCAGACGTCGAGGGCTTATTCTGTTTCCCATGAACAAAACCCACCTGTTTTCACCGAAAAAGCTTTCAGGGGCTCGTTTGCATTAGTTTGGCACCATTTTTGAGTGAATTGCAGAACGTCATATTTTTGCTGAAATTGTGACCGCGCGGCTTAGGGATTTTTTCAAAAAAAGTTGTTCAGACGTCGAGGGCTAATTCTGTTTCCCATGATAAAAACCCACCTGTTTCCACCGAAAAAGCTTTCAGGGGATCACTTGCAGCAGTTTGGCACCATTTTTGAGTGAATTGCAGAACGTCAGATTTTTGCTGAAATTGTGACCGCGCGGCTTAGGGATTTTTTCAAAAAAACTTGTTCAGACGTCGAGGGCTAATTCTGTTTCCCATGATAAAAACCCATCTGTTTCCCCTCGAAAAAGCTTTCAGGGGATCGCTTGCAACAGTTTGGCACCATTTTTGAGTGAATTGAGGAACGTCAGATTTTTGCTGAAATTGTGACCGCGCGGCTTAGGGATTTTTTCAAAAAAAGTTGTTCAGACGTCGAGGGCTAATTCTGTTTCCGATGAACAAAACCCATCTGTTTTCACCGAAAAAGCTTTCAGGGGCTCGTTTTCATCAGTTTGGCACCATATTTGAGTGAATTGCAGAACGTCATATTTTTGCTGAAATTGTGACCGCGCGGCTTAGGGATTTTTTCAAAAAAAGTTGTTCAGACGTCGAGGGCTAATTCTGTTTCCCATGATAAAAACCCATCTGTTTCCACCGAAAAAGCTTTCAGGGGATCGCTTGCAACAGTTTGGCACCATTTTTGAGTGAATTGCAGAACGTCAGATTTTTGCTGAAATTGTGACCGCGCGGCTTAGGGATTTTTTCAAAAAAAGTTGTTCAGACGTCGAGGGCTAATTCTGTTTCCCATGAACAAAACCCACCTGTTTTCACCGAAAAAGCTTTCAGGGGCTCGTTTGCATTAGTTTGGCACCATTTTTGAGTGAATTGCAGAACGTCATATTTTTGCTGAAATTGTGACCGCGCGGCTTAGGGATTTTTTCAAAAAAAGTTGTTCAGACGTCGAGGGCTAATTCTGTTTCCCATGATAAAAACCCACCTGTTTCCACCGAAAAAGCTTTCAGGGGATCACTTGCAGCAGTTTGGCACCATTTTTGAGTGAATTGCAGAACGTCAGATTTTTGCTGATATTGTGACCGCGCGGCTTAGGGATTTTTTCAAAAAAACTTGTTCAGACGTCGAGGGCTAATTCTGTTTCCCATGATAAAAACCCATCTGTTTCCCCCCGAAAAAGCTTTCAGGGGATCGCTTGCAACAGTTTGGCACGATTTTTGAGTTAATTGCAGAACGTCAGATTTTTGCTGAAATTGTGACCGCGCGGCTTAGGGATTTTTTCAAAAAATGTTGTTCAGACGTCAGGGGCTAATTCTGTTTCCCATGATTAAAAACCCATGTGTTTCCACCGAAAAAGCTTTCAGGGGATCGCTTGCAACAGTTTGGCACCATTTTTGAGTGAATTGCAGAACGTCATATTTTTCCTGAAATTGTGACCTCGCGGCTTAGGGATGTTTTCAAAAAAAGTTGTTCAGACGTCAAGGGCTAATTCTGTTTCCCATGATAAAAACCCATCTGTTTCCACCGAAAAAGCTTTCAGGGGATCGCTTGCAACAGTTTGGCACCATTTTTGAGTGAATTGCAGAACGTCAGATTTTTGCTGAAATTGTGACCGCGCGGCTTAGGGATTTTTTCAAAAAAAGTTGTTCAGACGTCGAGGGCTAATTCTGTTTCCCATGATAAAAACCCATCTGTTTCCACCGAAAAAGCTTTCAGGGGATCGCTTGCAACAGTTTGGCACCATTTTTGAGTGAATTGCAGAACGTCAGATTTTTGCTGAAATTGTGACCGCGCGGCTTAGGGATTTTTTCAAAAAAAGTTGTTCAGACGTCGAGGGCTAATTCTGTTTCCCATGAACAAAACCCACCTGTTTTCACCGAAAAAGCTTTCAGGGGCTCGTTTGCATTAGTTTGGCACCATTTTTGAGTGAATTGCAGAACGTCATATTTTTGCTGAAATTGTGACCGCGCGGCTTAGGGATTTTTTCAAAAAAAGTTGTTCAGACGTCGAGGGCTAATTCTGTTTCCCATGATAAAAACCCATCTGTTTCCACCGAAAAAGCTTTCAGGGGATCGCTTGCAACAGTTTGGCACCATTTTTGAGTGAATTGCAGAACGTCAGATTTTTGCTGAAATTGTGACCGCGCGGCTTAGGGATTTTTTCAAAAAAAGGTGTTCAGACGTCGAGGGCTAATTCTGTTTCCCATGATCAAAACCCATCTGTTTCCACCGAAAAAGCTTTCAGGGGATCGCTTGCAACAGTTTGGCACCATTTTTGAGTGAATTGCAGAACGTCAGATTTTTGCTGAAATTGTGACCGCGCGGCTTAGGGATTTTTTCAAAAAAAGTTGTTCAGACGTCAGGGGCTCATTCTGTTTCCCATGATAAAAACCAATCTGTTTCCACCGAAAAAGCTTTCAGGGGATCGCTTGCAACAGTTTGGCACCATTTTTGAGTGAATTGCGGAACGTCAGATTTTTGCTGAAATTGTGACCGCGCGGCTTAGGGATTTTTTTCAAAAAAAGTTGTTCAGACGTCGAGGGCTAATTCTGTTTCCCATGATAAAAACCCATCTGTTTCCACCGAAAAAGCTTTCAGGGGATCGCTTGCAACAGTTTGGCACCATTTTTGAGTGAATTGCAGAACGTCAGATTTTTGCTGAAATTGTGACCACGCGGCTTAGGGATTTTTTCAAAAAAAGGTGTTCAGACGTCGAGGGCTAATTCGGTTTCCCATGATCAAAACCCATCTGTTTCCACCGAAAAAGCTTTCAGGGGATCGCTTGCAACAGTTTGGCACCATTTTTGAGTGAATTGCAGAACGTCAGATTTTTGCTGAAATTGTGACCGCGCGGCTTAGGGATTTTTTCAAAAAAAGTTGTTCAGACGTCGAGGGCTAATTCTGTTTCCCATGATAAAAACCCATCTGTTTCCACCGAAAAAGCTTTCAGGGGATCGCTTGCAACAGTTTGGCACCATTTTTGAGTGAATTGCAGAACGTCAGATTTTTGCTGAAATTGTGACCGCGCGGCTTAGGGATTTTTTCAAAAAAAGGTGTTCAGACGTCGAGGGCTAATTCTGTTTCCCATGATCAAAACCCATCTGTTTCCACCGAAAAAGCTTTCAGGGGATCGCTTGCAACAGTTTGGCACCATTTTTGAGTGAATTGCAGAACGTCAGATTTTTGCTGAAATTGTGACCGCGCGGCTTAGGGATTTTTTCAAAAAAAGTTGTTCAGACGTCAGGGGCTCATTCTGTTTCCCATGATAAAAACCCATCTGTTTCCACCGAAAAAGCTTTCAGGGGATCGCTTGCAACAGTTTGGCACCATTTTTGAGTGAATTGCGGAACGTCAGATTTTTGCTGAAATTGTGACCGCGCGGCTTAGGGATTTTTTTCAAAAAAAGTTGTTCAGACGTCGAGGGCTAATTCTGTTTCCCATGATAAAAACCCATCTGTTTCCACCGAAAAAGCTTTCAGGGGATCGCTTGCAACAGTTTGGCACCATTTTTGAGTGAATTGCAGAACGTCAGATTTTTGCTGAAATTGTGACCGCGCGGCTTAGGGATTTTTTCAAAAAAAGGTGTTCAGACGTCGAGGGCTAATTCTGTTTCCCATGATCAAAACCCATCTGTTTCCACCGAAAAAGCTTTCAGGGGATCGCTTGCAACAGTTTGGCACCATTTTTGAGTGAATTGCAGAACGTCAGATTTTTGCTGAAATTGTGACCGCGCGGCTTAGGGATTTTTTCAAAAAAAGGTGTTCAGACGTCGAGGGCTAATTCGGTTTCCCATGATCAAAACCCATCTGTTTCCACCGAAAAAGCTTTCAGGGGATCGCTTGCAACAGTTTGGCACCATTTTTGAGTGAATTGCAGAACGTCAGATTTTTGCTGAAATTGTGACCGCGCGGCTTAGGGATTTTTTCAAAAAAAGTTGTTCAGACGTCGAGGGCTTATTCTGTTTCCCATGAACAAAACCCACCTGTTTTCACCGAAAAAGCTTTCAGGGGCTCGTTTGCATTAGTTTGGCACCATTTTTGAGTGAATTGCAGAACGTCATATTTTTGCTGAAATTGTGACCGCGCGGCTTAGGGATTTTTTCAAAAAAAGTTGTTCAGACGTCGAGGGCTAATTCTGTTTCCCATGATAAAAACCCACCTGTTTCCACCGAAAAAGCTTTCAGGGGATCACTTGCAGCAGTTTGGCACCATTTTTGAGTGAATTGCAGAACGTCAGATTTTTGCTGAAATTGTGACCGCGCGGCTTAGGGATTTTTTCAAAAAAACTTGTTCAGACGTCGAGGGCTAATTCTGTTTCCCATGATAAAAACCCATCTGTTTCCCCTCGAAAAAGCTTTCAGGGGATCGCTTGCAACAGTTTGGCACCATTTTTGAGTGAATTGAGGAACGTCAGATTTTTGCTGAAATTGTGACCGCGCGGCTTAGGGATTTTTTCAAAAAAAGTTGTTCAGACGTCGAGGGCTAATTCTGTTTCCGATGAACAAAACCCATCTGTTTTCACCGAAAAAGCTTTCAGGGGCTCGTTTTCATCAGTTTGGCACCATATTTGAGTGAATTGCAGAACGTCATATTTTTGCTGAAATTGTGACCGCGCGGCTTAGGGATTTTTTCAAAAAAAGTTGTTCAGACGTCGAGGGCTAATTCTGTTTCCCATGATAAAAACCCATCTGTTTCCACCGAAAAAGCTTTCAGGGGATCGCTTGCAACAGTTTGGCACCATTTTTGAGTGAATTGCAGAACGTCAGATTTTTGCTGAAATTGTGACCGCGCGGCTTAGGGATTTTTTCAAAAAAAGTTGTTCAGACGTCGAGGGCTAATTCTGTTTCCCATGAACAAAACCCACCTGTTTTCACCGAAAAAGCTTTCAGGGGCTCGTTTGCATTAGTTTGGCACCATTTTTGAGTGAATTGCAGAACGTCATATTTTTGCTGAAATTGTGACCGCGCGGCTTAGGGATTTTTTCAAAAAAAGTTGTTCAGACGTCGAGGGCTAATTCTGTTTCCCATGATAAAAACCCACCTGTTTCCACCGAAAAAGCTTTCAGGGGATCACTTGCAGCAGTTTGGCACCATTTTTGAGTGAATTGCAGAACGTCAGATTTTTGCTGATATTGTGACCGCGCGGCTTAGGGATTTTTTCAAAAAAACTTGTTCAGACGTCGAGGGCTAATTCTGTTTCCCATGATAAAAACCCATCTGTTTCCCCCCGAAAAAGCTTTCAGGGGATCGCTTGCAACAGTTTGGCACGATTTTTGAGTTAATTGCAGAACGTCAGATTTTTGCTGAAATTGTGACCGCGCGGCTTAGGGATTTTTTCAAAAAATGTTGTTCAGACGTCAGGGGCTAATTCTGTTTCCCATGATTAAAAACCCATGTGTTTCCACCGAAAAAGCTTTCAGGGGATCGCTTGCAACAGTTTGGCACCATTTTTGAGTGAATTGCAGAACGTCATATTTTTCCTGAAATTGTGACCTCGCGGCTTAGGGATGTTTTCAAAAAAAGTTGTTCAGACGTCAAGGGCTAATTCTGTTTCCCATGATAAAAACCCATCTGTTTCCACCGAAAAAGCTTTCAGGGGATCGCTTGCAACAGTTTGGCACCATTTTTGAGTGAATTGCAGAACGTCAGATTTTTGCTGAAATTGTGACCGCGCGGCTTAGGGATTTTTTCAAAAAAAGTTGTTCAGACGTCGAGGGCTAATTCTGTTTCCCATGATAAAAACCCATCTGTTTCCACCGAAAAAGCTTTCAGGGGATCGCTTGCAACAGTTTGGCACCATTTTTGAGTGAATTGCAGAACGTCAGATTTTTGCTGAAATTGTGACCGCGCGGCTTAGGGATTTTTTCAAAAAAAGTTGTTCAGACGTCGAGGGCTAATTCTGTTTCCCATGAACAAAACCCACCTGTTTTCACCGAAAAAGCTTTCAGGGGCTCGTTTGCATTAGTTTGGCACCATTTTTGAGTGAATTGCAGAACGTCATATTTTTGCTGAAATTGTGACCGCGCGGCTTAGGGATTTTTTCAAAAAAAGTTGTTCAGACGTCGAGGGCTAATTCTGTTTCCCATGATAAAAACCCACCTGTTTCCACCGAAAAAGCTTTCAGGGGATCACTTGCAGCAGTTTGGCACCATTTTTGAGTGAATTGCAGAACGTCAGATTTTTGCTGATATTGTGACCGCGCGGCTTAGGGATTTTTTCAAAAAAACTTGTTCAGACGTCGAGGGCTAATTCTGTTTCCCATGATAAAAACCCATCTGTTTCCCCCCGAAAAAGCTTTCAGGGGATCGCTTGCAACAGTTTGGCACGATTTTTGAGTTAATTGCAGAACGTCAGATTTTTGCTGAAATTGTGACCGCGCGGCTTAGGGATTTTTTCAAAAAATGTTGTTCAGACGTCAGGGGCTAATTCTGTTTCCCATGATTAAAAACCCATGTGTTTCCACCGAAAAAGCTTTCAGGGGATCGCTTGCAACAGTTTGGCACCATTTTTGAGTGAATTGCAGAACGTCATATTTTTCCTGAAATTGTGACCTCGCGGCTTAGGGATGTTTTCAAAAAAAGTTGTTCAGACGTCAAGGGCTAATTCTGTTTCCCATGATAAAAACCCATCTGTTTCCACCGAAAAAGCTTTCAGGGGATCGCTTGCAACAGTTTGGCACCATTTTTGAGTGAATTGCAGAACGTCAGATTTTTGCTGAAATTGTGACCGCGCGGCTTAGGGATTTTTTCAAAAAAAGTTGTTCAGACGTCGAGGGCTAATTCTGTTTCCCATGATAAAAACCCACCTGTTTCCACCGAAAAAGCTTTCAGGGGATCACTTGCAGCAGTTTGGCACCATTTTTGAGTGAATTGCAGAACGTCATATTTTTGCTGAAATTGTGACCGCGCGGCTTAGGGATTTTTTCAAAAAAACTTGTTCAGACGTCGAGGGCTAATTCTGTTTCCCATGATAAAAACCCATCTGTTTCCCCCCGAAAAAGCTTTCAGGGGATCGCTTGCAACAGTTTGGCACCATTTTTGAGTGAATTGCAGAACGTCAGATTTTTGCTGAAATTGTGACCGCGCGGCTTAGGGATTTTTTCAAAAAATGTTGTTCAGACGTCAGGGGCTAATTCTGTTTCCCATGATAAAAACCCATGTGTTTCCACCGGAAAAGCTTTCAGGGGATCGCTTGCAACAGTTTGGCACCATTTTTGAGTGAATTGAGGAACGTCAGATTTTTGCTGAAATTGTGACCGCGCGGCTTAGGGATTTTTTCAAAAAAAGTTGTTCAGACGTCGAGGGCTCATTCTGTTTCCCATGATAAAAACCCATCTGTTTCCACCGAAAAAGCTTTCAGGGGATCGCTTGCAACAGTTTGGCACCATTTTTGAGTGAATTGCAGAACGTCAGATTTTTGCTGAAATTGTGACCGCGCGGCTTAGGGATTTTTTCAAAAAAAGGTGTTCAGACGTCGAGGGCTAATTCTGTTTCCCATGATCAAAACCCATCTGTTTCCACCGAAAAAGCTTTCAGGGGATCGCTTGCAACAGTTTGGCACCATTTTTGAGTGAATTGCAGAACGTCAGATTTTTGCTGAAATTGTGACCGCGCGGCTTAGGGATTTTTTCAAAAAAAGTTGTTCAGACGTCGAGCGCTCATTCTGTTTCCCATGAACAAAACCCATCTGTTTTCACCAAAAAAGCTTTCAGGGGCTCGTTTGCATTAGTTTGGCACCATTTTTGAGTGAATTGCGGAACGTCAGATTTTTGCTGAAATTGTGACCGCGCGGCTTAGGGATTTTTTTCAAAAAAAGTTGTTCAGACGTCGAGGGCTAATTCTGTTTCCCATGATAAAAACCCATCTGTTTCCACCGAAAAAGCTTTCAGGGGATCGCTTGCAACAGTTTGGCACCATTTTTGAGTGAATTGCAGAACGTCAGATTTTTGCTGAAATTGTGACCGCGCGGCTTAGGGATTTTTTCAAAAAAAGGTGTTCAGACGTCGAGGGCTAATTCTGTTTCCCATGATCAAAACCCATCTGTTTCCACCGAAAAAGCTTTCAGGGGATCGCTTGCAACAGTTTGGCACCATTTTTGAGTGAATTGCAGAACGTCAGATTTTTGCTGAAATTGTGACCGCGCGGCTTAGGGATTTTTTCAAAAAAAGTTGTTCAGACGTCAGGGGCTCATTCTGTTTCCCATGATAAAAACCAATCTGTTTCCACCGAAAAAGCTTTCAGGGGATCGCTTGCAACAGTTTGGCACCATTTTTGAGTGAATTGCGGAACGTCAGATTTTTGCTGAAATTGTGACCGCGCGGCTTAGGGATTTTTTTCAAAAAAAGTTGTTCAGACGTCGAGGGCTAATTCTGTTTCCCATGATAAAAACCCATCTGTTACCACCGAAAAAGCTTTCAGGGGATCGCTTGCAACAGTTTGGCACCATTTTTGAGTGAATTGCAGAACGTCAGATTTTTGCTGAAATTGTGACCGCGCGGCTTAGGGATTTTTTCAAAAAAAGGTGTTCAGACGTCGAGGGCTAATTCGGTTTCCCATGATCAAAACCCATCTGTTTCCACCGAAAAAGCTTTCAGGGGATCGCTTGCAACAGTTTGGCACCATTTTTGAGTGAATTGCAGAACGTCCGATTTTTGCTGAAATTGTGACCGCGCGGCTTAGGGATTTTTTCAAAAAAAGTTGTTCAGACGTCGAGGGCTTATTCTGTTTCCCATGAACAAAACCCACCTGTTTTCACCGAAAAAGCTTTCAGGGGCTCGTTTGCATTAGTTTGGCACCATTTTTGAGTGAATTGCAGAACGTCATATTTTTGCTGAAATTGTGACCGCGCGGCTTAGGGATTTTTTCAAAAAAAGTTGTTCAGACGTCGAGGGCTAATTCTGTTTCCCATGAACAAAACCCATCTGTTTCCACCGAAAAAGCTTTCAGGGGATCGCTTGCAACAGTTTGGCACCATTTTTAAGTGAATTGAAGAACGTCAGATTTTTGCTGAAATTGTGACCGCGCGGCTTAGGGATTTTTTCAAAAAAAGTTGTTCAGACGTCGAGCGCTCATTCTGTTTCCCATGAACAAAACCAATCTGTTTTCACCAAAAAAGCTTTCAGGGGCTCGTTTGCATTAGTTTGGCACCATTTTTGAGTGAATTGCGGAACGTCAGATTTTTGCTGAAATTGTGACCGCGCGGCTTAGGGATTTTTTTCAAAAAAAGTTGTTCAGACGTCGAGGGCTAATTCTGTTTCCCATGATCAAAACCCATCTGTTACCACCGAAAAAGCTTTCAGGGGATCGCTTGCAACAGTTTGGCACCATTTTTGAGTGAATTGCAGAACGTCAGATTTTTGCTGAAATTGTGACCGCGCGGCTTAGGGATTTTTTCAAAAAAAGGTGTTCAGACGTCAGGGGCTCATTCTGTTTCCCATGATAAAAACCAATCTGTTTCCACCGAAAAAGCTTTCAGGGGATCGCTTGCAACAGTTTGGCACCATTTTTGAGTGAATTGCAGAACGTCAGATTTTTGCTGAAATTGTGACCGCGCGGCTTAGGGATTTTTTCAAAAAAAGTTGTTCAGACGTCGAGGGCTTATTCTGTTTCCCATGAACAAAACCCACCTGTTTTCACCGAAAAAGCTTTCAGGGGCTCGTTTGCATTAGTTTGGCACCATTTTTGAGTGAATTGCAGAACGTCATATTTTTGCTGAAATTGTGACCGCGCGGCTTAGGGATTTTTTCAAAAAGAGTTGTTCAGACGTCGAGGGCTAATTCTGTTTCCCATGATAAAAACCCACCTGTTTCCACCGAAAAAGCTTTCAGGGGATCACTTGCAGCAGTTTGGCACCATTTTTGAGTGAATTGCAGAACGTCAGATTTTTGCTGATATTGTGACCGCGCGGCTTAGGGATTTTTTCAAAAAAACTTGTTCAGACGTCGAGGGCTAATTCTGTTTCCCATGATAAAAACCCATCTGTTTCCCCCCGAAAAAGCTTTCAGGGGATCGCTTGCAACAGTTTGGCACGATTTTTGAGTTAATTGCAGAACGTCAGATTTTTGCTGAAATTGTGACCGCGCGGCTTAGGGATTTTTTCAAAAAATGTTGTTCAGACGTCAGGGGCTAATTCTGTTTCCCATGATTAAAAACCCATGTGTTTCCACCGAAAAAGCTTTCAGGGGATCGCTTGCAACAGTTTGGCACCATTTTTGAGTGAATTGCAGAACGTCATATTTTTCCTGAAATTGTGACCTCGCGGCTTAGGGATTTTTTCAAAAAAAGTTGTTCAGACGTCAAGGGCTAATTCTGTTTCCCATGATAAAAACCCATCTGTTTCCACCGAAAAAGCTTTCAGGGGATCGCTTGCAACAGTTTGGCACCATTTTTGAGTGAATTGCAGAACGTCAGATTTTTGCTGAAATTGTGACCGCGCGGCTTAGGGATTTTTTCAAAAAAAGTTGTTCAGACGTCGAGGGCTTATTCTGTTTCCCATGAACAAAACCCACCTGATTTCACCGAAAAAGCTTTCAGGGGCTCGTTTGCATTAGTTTGGCACCATTTTTGAGTGAATTGCAGAACGTCATATTTTTGCTGAAATTGTGACCGCGCGGCTTAGGGATTTTTTCAAAAAAAGTTGTTCAGACGTCGAGGGCTAATTCTGTTTCCCATGATAAAAACCCACCTGTTTCCACCGAAAAAGCTTTCAGGGGATCACTTGCAGCAGTTTGGCACCATTTTTGAGTGAATTGCAGAACGTCATATTTTTGCTGAAATTGTGACCGCGCGGCTTAGGGATTTTTTCAAAAAAACTTGTTCAGACGTCGAGGGCTAATTCTGTTTCCCATGATAAAAACCCATCTGTTTCCCCCCGAAAAAGCTTTCAGGGGATCGCTTGCAACAGTTTGGCACCATTTTTGAGTGAATTGCAGAACGTCAGATTTTTGCTGAAATTGTGACCGCGCGGCTTAGGGATTTTTTCAAAAAATGTTGTTCAGACGTCAGGGGCTAATTCTGTTTCCCATGATAAAAACCCATGTGTTTCCACCGGAAAAGCTTTCAGGGGATCGCTTGCAACAGTTTGGCACCATTTTTGAGTGAATTGAGGAACGTCAGATTTTTGCTGAAATTGTGACCGCGCGGCTTAGGGATTTTTTCAAAAAAAGTTGTTCAGACGTCGAGGGCTCATTCTGTTTCCCATGATAAAAACCCATCTGTTTCCACCGAAAAAGCTTTCAGGGGATCGCTTGCAACAGTTTGGCACCATTTTAGAGTGAATTGCAGAACGTCAGATTTTTGCTGAAATTGTGACCGCGCGGCTTAGGGATTTTTTCAAAAAAAGTTGTTCAGACGTCGAGGGCTCATTCTGTTTCCCATGATAAAAACCCATCTGTTTCCACCGAAAAAGCTTTCAGGGGATCGCTTGCAACAGTTTGGCACCATTTTTGAGTGAATTGCAGAACATCAGATTTTTGCTGAAATTGTGACCGCGCGGCTTAGGGATTTTTTTCAAAAAAAGTTGTTCAGACGTCGAGGGCTAATTCTGTTTCCCATGATAAAAACCCATCTGTTTCCACCGAAAAAGCTTTCAGGGGATCGCTTGCAACAGTTTGGCACCATTTTTGAGTGAATTGCAGAACGTCAGATTTTTGCTGAAATTGTGACCGCGCGGCTTAGGGATTTTTTCAAAAAAAGTTGTTCAGACGTCGAGGGCTCATTCTGTTTCCCATGATAAAAACCCATCTGTTTCCACCGAAAAAGCTTTCAGGGGATCGCTTGCAACAGTTTGGCACCATTTTTGAGTGAATTGCAGAACATCAGATTTTTGCTGAAATTGTGACCGCGCGGCTTAGGGATTTTTTTCAAAAAAAGTTGTTCAGACGTCGAGGGCTAATTCTGTTTCCCATGATAAAAACCCATCTGTTTCCACCGAAAAAGCTTTCAGGGGATCGCTTGCAACAGTTTGGCACCATTTTTGAGTGAATTGCAGAACGTCAGATTTTTGCTGAAATTGTGACCGCGCGGCTTAGGGATTTTTTCAAAAAAAGGTGTTCAGACGTCGAGGGCTAATTCTGTTTCCCATGATCAAAACCCATCTGTTTCCACCGAAAAAGCTTTCAGGGGCTCGTTTGCAACAGTTTGGCACCATTTTTGAGTGAATTGCAGAAGGTCATATTTTTGCTGAAATTGTGACCGCGCGGCTTAGGGATTTTTTCAAAAAAAGGTGTTCAGACGTCAAGGGCTAATTCTGTTTCCCATGATAAAAACCCACCTGTTTCCACCGAAAAAGCTTTCAGGGGATCGCTTGCAACAGTTTGGCACCATTTTTGAGTGAATTGCAGAACGCCAGATTTTTGCTGAAATTGTGACCGCGCGGCTTAGGGATTTTTTCAAAAAAAATTGTTCAGACGTCGAGGGCTAATTCTGTTTCCCATGATAAAAACCCATCTTTTTCACCGAAAAAGCTTTCAGGGGCTCGTTTTCATCAGTTTGGCACCATTTTTGAGTGAATTGCAGAACGTCAGATTTTTGCTGAAATTGTGACCGCGCGGCTTAGGGATTTTTTCAAAAAAAGTTGTTCAGACGTCGAGGGCTAATTCTGTTTCCCATGATAAAAACCCACCTGTTTCCACCGAAAAAGCTTTCAGGGGATCACTTGCAGCAGTTTGGCTCCATTTTTGAGTGAATTGCAGAACGTCAGATTTTTGCTGAAATTGTGACCGCGCGGCTTAGGGATTTTTTCAAAAAAACTTGTTTAGACGTCGAGGGCTAATTCTGTTTCCCATGATAAAAACCCATCTGTTTCCCCCCGAAAAAGCTTTCAGGGGATCGCTTGCAACAGTTTGGCACCATTTTTGAGTGAATTGCAGAACGTCAGATTTTTGCTGAAATTGTGACCGCGCGGCTTAGGGATTTTTTCAAAAAAAGTTGTTCAGACGTCGAGGGCTAATTCTGTTTCCCTTGATCAAAACCCATCTGTTTCCACCGAAAAAGCTTTCAGGGGATCGCTTGCAACAGTTTGGCACCATTTTTGAGTGAATTGCAGAACGTCAGATTTTTGCTGAAATTGTGACCGCGCGGCTTAGGGATTTTTTCAAAAAAAGTTGTTCAGACGTCGAGGGCTAATTCTGCTTCCCATGATAAAAACCCATCTGCTTCCACCGAAAAAGCTTTCAGGGGATCGCTTGCAACAGTTTGGCACCATTTTTGAGTGAATTGCAGAACGTCAGATTTTTGCTGAAATTGTGACCGCGCGGCTTAGGGATTTTTTCAAAAAATGTTGTTCAGACGTCAGGGGCTAATTCTGTTTCCCATGATAAAAACCCATGTGTTTCCACCGGAAAAGCTTTCAGGGGATCGCTTGCAACAGTTTGGCACCATTTTTGAGTGAATTGCAGAACGTCAGATTTTTGCTGAAATTGTGACCGCGCGGCTTAGGGATTTTTTCAAAAAAAGTTGTTCAGACGTCGAGGGCTCATTCTGTTTCCCATGATAAAAACCCATCTGTTTCCACCGAAAAAGCTTTCAGGGGATCGCTTGCAACAGTTTGGCACCATTTTTGAGTGAATTGCAGAACGTCAGATTTTTGCTGAAATTGTGACCGCGCGGCTTAGGGATTTTTTCAAAAAAAGTTGTTCAGACGTCGAGGGCTCATTCTGTTTCCCATGATAAAAACCCATCTGTTTCCACCGAAAAAGCTTTCAGGGGATCGCTTGCAACAGTTTGGCACCATTTTTGAGTGAATTGCAGAACATCAGATTTTTGCTGAAATTGTGACCGCGCGGCTTAGGGATTTTTTTCAAAAAAAGTTGTTCAGACGTCGAGGGCTAATTCTGTTTCCCATGATAAAAACCCATCTGTTTCCACCGAAAAAGCTTTCAGGGGATCGCTTGCAACAGTTTGGCACCATTTTTGAGTGAATTGCAGAACGTCAGATTTTTGCTGAAATTGTGACCGCGCGGCTTAGGGATTTTTTCAAAAAAAGGTGTTCAGACGTCGAGGGCTAATTCTGTTTCCCATGATCAAAACCCATCTGTTTCCACCGAAAAAGCTTTCAGGGGCTCGTTTGCAACAGTTTGGCACCATTTTTGAGTGAATTGCAGAAGGTCATATTTTTGCTGAAATTGTGACCGCGCGGCTTAGGGATTTTTTCAAAAAAAGGTGTTCAGACGTCAAGGGCTAATTCTGTTTCCCATGATAAAAACCCACCTGTTTCCACCGAAAAAGCTTTCAGGGGATCGCTTGCAACAGTTTGGCACCATTTTTGAGTGAATTGCAGAACGCCAGATTTTTGCTGAAATTGTGACCGCGCGGCTTAGGGATTTTTTCAAAAAAAATTGTTCAGACGTCGAGGGCTAATTCTGTTTCCCATGATAAAAACCCATCTTTTTCACCGAAAAAGCTTTCAGGGGCTCGTTTTCATCAGTTTGGCACCATTTTTGAGTGAATTGCAGAACGTCAGATTTTTGCTGAAATTGTGACCGCGCGGCTTAGGGATTTTTTCAAAAAAAGTTGTTCAGACGTCGAGGGCTAATTCTGTTTCCCATGATAAAAACCCACCTGTTTCCACCGAAAAAGCTTTCAGGGGATCACTTGCAGCAGTTTGGCTCCATTTTTGAGTGAATTGCAGAACGTCAGATTTTTGCTGAAATTGTGACCGCGCGGCTTAGGGATTTTTTCAAAAAAACTTGTTTAGACGTCGAGGGCTAATTCTGTTTCCCATGATAAAAACCCATCTGTTTCCCCCCGAAAAAGCTTTCAGGGGATCGCTTGCAACAGTTTGGCACCATTTTTGAGTGAATTGCAGAACGTCAGATTTTTGCTGAAATTGTGACCGCGCGGCTTAGGGATTTTTTCAAAAAAAGTTGTTCAGACGTCGAGGGCTAATTCTGTTTCCCTTGATCAAAACCCATCTGTTTCCACCGAAAAAGCTTTCAGGGGATCGCTTGCAACAGTTTGGCACCATTTTTGAGTGAATTGCAGAACGTCAGATTTTTGCTGAAATTGTGACCGCGCGGCTTAGGGATTTTTTCAAAAAAAGTTGTTCAGACGTCGAGGGCTAATTCTGCTTCCCATGATAAAAACCCATCTGCTTCCACCGAAAAAGCTTTCAGGGGATCGCTTGCAACAGTTTGGCACCATTTTTGAGTGAATTGCAGAACGTCAGATTTTTGCTGAAATTGTGACCGCGCTTCTTAGGGATTTTTTCAAAAAAACTTATTCAGACGTCGAGGGCTAATTCTGTTTCCCATGATCAAAACCCATCTGTTTCCACCGAAAAAGCTTTCAGGGGATCGCTTGCAACAGTTTGGCACCATTTTTGAGTGAATTGCAGAACGTCAGATTTTTGCTGAAATTGTGACCGCGCTTCTTAGGGATTTTTTCAAAAAAAGGTGTTCAGACGTCGAGGGCTAATTCTGTTTCCCATGATCAAAACCCATCTGTTTCCACCGAAAAAGCTTTCAGGGGATCGCTTGCAACAGTTTGGCACGATTTTTGAGTTAATTGCAGAACGTCAGATTTTTGCTGAAATTGTGACCGCGCGGCTTAGGGATTTTTTCAAAAAATGTTGTTCAGACGTCAGGGGCTAATTCTGTTTCCCATGATAAAAACCCATGTGTTTCCACCGAAAAAGCTTTCAGGGGATCGCTTGCAACAGTTTGGCACCATTTTTGAGTGAATTGAGGAACGTCAGATTTTTGCTGAAATTGTGACCGCGCGGCTTAGGGATTTTTTCAAAAAAAGGTGTTCAGACGTCGAGGGCTCATTCTGTTTCCCATGATAAAAACCCATCTGTTTCCACCGAAAAAGCTTTCAGGGGATCGCTTGCAACAGTTTGGCACCATTTCTGAGTGAATTGCAGAACGTCAGATTTTTGCTGAAATTGTGACCGCGCGGCTTAGGGATTTTTTCAAAAAAAGTTGTTCAGACGTCGAGGGCTAATTCTGTTTCCCATGATAAAAACCCACCTGTTTCCACCGAAAAAGCTTTCAGGGGATCACTTGCAGCAGTTTGGCTCCATTTTTGAGTGAATTGCAGAACGTCAGATTTTTGCTGAAATTGTGACCGCGCGGCTTAGGGATTTTTTCAAAAAAACTTGTTTAGACGTCGAGGGCTAATTCTGTTTCCCATGATAAAAACCCATCTGTTTCCCCCCGAAAAAGCTTTCAGGGGATCGCTTGCAACAGTTTGGCACCATTTTTGAGTGAATTGCAGAACGTCAGATTTTTGCTGAAATTGTGACCGCGCGGCTTAGGGATTTTTTCAAAAAAAGTTGTTCAGACGTCGAGGGCTAATTCTGTTTCCCTTGATCAAAACCCATCTGTTTCCACCGAAAAAGCTTTCAGGGGATCGCTTGCAACAGTTTGGCACCATTTTTGAGTGAATTGCAGAACGTCAGATTTTTGCTGAAATTGTGACCGCGCGGCTTAGGGATTTTTTCAAAAAAAGTTGTTCAGACGTCGAGGGCTAATTCTGCTTCCCATGATAAAAACCCATCTGCTTCCACCGAAAAAGCTTTCAGGGGATCGCTTGCAACAGTTTGGCACCATTTTTGAGTGAATTGCAGAACGTCAGATTTTTGCTGAAATTGTGACCGCGCTTCTTAGGGATTTTTTCAAAAAAACTTGTTCAGACGTCGAGGGCTAATTCTGTTTCCCATGATCAAAACCCATCTGTTTCCACCGAAAAAGCTTTCAGGGGATCGCTTGCAACAGTTTGGCACCATTTTTGAGTGAATTGCAGAACGTCAGATTTTTGCTGAAATTGTGACCGCGCTTCTTAGGGATTTTTTCAAAAAAAGGTGTTCAGACGTCGAGGGCTAATTCTGTTTCCCATGATCAAAACCCATCTGTTTCCACCGAAAAAGCTTTCAGGGGATCGCTTGCAACAGTTTGGCACGATTTTTGAGTTAATTGCAGAACGTCAGATTTTTGCTGAAATTGTGACCGCGCGGCTTAGGGATTTTTTCAAAAAATGTTGTTCAGACGTCAGGGGCTAATTCTGTTTCCCATGATAAAAACCCATGTGTTTCCACCGAAAAAGCTTTCAGGGGATCGCTTGCAACAGTTTGGCACCATTTTTGAGTGAATTGAGGAACGTCAGATTTTTGCTGAAATTGTGACCGCGCGGCTTAGGGATTTTTTCAAAAAAAGGTGTTCAGACGTCGAGGGCTCATTCTGTTTCCCATGATAAAAACCCATCTGTTTCCACCGAAAAAGCTTTCAGGGGATCGCTTGCAACAGTTTGGCACCATTTCTGAGTGAATTGCAGAACGTCAGATTTTTGCTGAAATTGTGACCGCGCGGCTTAGGGATTTTTTCAAAAAAAGTTGTTCAGACGTCGAGGGCTAATTCTGTTTCCCATGAACAAAACCCATCTGTTTTCACCGAAAAAGCTTTCAGGGGATCGCTTGCAACAGTTTGGCACCATTTTTGAGTGAATTGCAGAACGTCAGATTTTTGCTGAAATTGTGACCGCGCGGCTTAGGGATTTTTTCAAAAAAAGGTGTTCAGACGTCGAGGGCTCATTCTGTTTCCCATGATAAAAACCCATCTGTTTCCACCGAAAAAGCTTTCAGGGGATCGCTTGCAACAGTTTGGCACCATTTTTGAGTGAATTGCAGAACGTCAGATTTTTGCTGAAATTGTGACCGCGCGGCTTAGGGATTTTTTTCAAAAAAAGTTGTTCAGACGTCGAGGGCTAATTCTGTTTCCCATGATAAAAACCCATCTGTTTCCACCGAAAAAGCTTTCAGGGGATCGCTTGCAACAGTTTGGCACCATTTTTGAGTGAATTGCAGAATGTCAGATTTTTGCTGAAATTGTGACCGCGCGGCTTAGGGATTTTTTCAAAAAAAGGTGTTCAGACGTCGAGGGCTAATTCTGTTTCCCATGATCAAAACCCATCTGTTTCCACCGAAAAAGCTTTCAGGGGATCGCTTGCAACAGTTTGGCACCATTTTTGAGTGAATTGCAGAACGTCATATTTTTGCTGAAATTGTGACCGCGCGGCTTAGGGATTTTTTCAAAAAAAGTTGTTCAGACGTCGAGGGCTAATTCTGTTTCCCATGATAAAAACCCATCTGTTTTCACCGAAAAAGCTTTCAGGGGATCGCTTGCAACAGTTTGGCACCATTTTTGAGTGAATTGCAGAACGTCAAATTTTTGCTGAAATTGTGACCGCGCGGCTTACGGATTTTTTCAAAAAAAGGTGTTCAGACGTCAAGGGCTAATTCTGTTTCCCATGATAAAAACCCACCTGTTTCCACCGAAAAAGCTTTCAGGGGATCGCTTGCAACAGTTTGGCACCATTTTTGAGTGAATTGCAGAACGCCAGATTTTTGCTGAAATTGTGACCGCGCGGCTTAGGGATTTTTTCAAAAAAAATTGTTCAGACGTCGAGGGCTAATTCTGTTTCCCATGATAAAAACCCATCTTTTTCACCGGAAAAGCTTTCAGGGGCTCGTTTTCATCAGTTTGGCACCATATTTGAGTGAATTGCAGAACGTCAGATTTTTGCTGAAATTGTGACCGCGCGGCTTAGGGATTTTTTCAAAAAAAGTTGTTCAGACGTCGAGCGCTCATTCTGTTTCCCATATTAAAAACCCATCTGTTTTCCACCGAAAAAGCTTTCAGGGGATCGCTTGCAACAGTTTGGCACCATTTTTGAGTGAATTGCAGAACGTCAGATTTTTGCTGAAATTGTGACCGCGCGGCTTAGGGATTTTTTCAAAAAAGGTTGTTCGGACGTCGAGGGCTAATTCTGTTTCCCATGATAAAAACCCACCTGTTTCCACCGAAAAAGCTTTCAGGGGATCGCTTGCAACAGTTTGGCACCATTTTTGAGTGAATTGCAGAACGTCAGATTTTTGCTGAAATTGTGACCGCGCGGCTTAGGGAATTTTTCAAAAAAAGTTGTTCAGACGTCGAGGGCTAATTCTGCTTCCCATGATAAAAACCCATCTGTTTCCACCGAAAAAGCTTTCAGGGGATCGCTTGCAACAGTTTGGCACCATTTTTGAGTGAATTGCAGAACGTCAGATTTTTGCTGAAATTGTGACCGCGCTTCTTAGGGATTTTTTCAAAAAAACTTGTTCAGACGTTGAGGGCTAATTCTGTTTCCCATGATCAAAACCCATCTGTTTCCACCGAAAAAGCTTTCAGGGGATCGCTTGCAACAGTTTGGCACCATTTTTGAGTGAATTGCAGAACGTCATATTTTTGCTGAAATTGTGACCGCGCGGCTTAGGGATTTTTTCAAAAAAAGTTGTTCAGACGTCGAGGGCTAATTCTGTTTCCCATGATCAAAACCCATCTGTTTCCACCGAAAAAGCTTTCAGGGGATCGCTTGCAACAGTTTGGCACCATTTTTGAGTGAATTGCAGAACGTCAGATTTTTGCTGAAATTGTGACCGCGCGGCTTAGGGATTTTTTCAAAAAAAGTTGTTCAGACGTCGAGGGCTAATTCTGCTTCCCATGATAAAAACCCATCTGTTTCCACCGAAAAAGCTTTCAGGGGATCGCTTGCAACAGTTTGGCACCATTTTTGAGTGAATTGCAGAACGTCAGATTTTTGCTGAAATTGTGACCGCGCTTCTTAGGGATTTTTTCAAAAAAAGGTGTTCAGACGTCGAGGGCTAATTCTGTTTCCCATGATCAAAACCCATCTGTTTCCACCGAAAAAGCTTTCAGGGGATCGCTTGCAACAGTTTGGCACCATTTTTGAGTGAATTGCAGAACGTCAGATTTTTGCTGAAATTGTGACCGCGCGGCTTAGGGATTTTTTCAAAAAATGTTGTTCAGACGTCGAGGGCTAATTCTGTTTCCCATGATAAAAACCCATGTGTTTCCACCGAAAAAGCTTTCAGGGGATCGCTTGCAACAGTTTGGCACCATTTTTGAGTGAATTGCAGAACGTCAGATTTTTGCTGAAATTGTGACCGCGCGGCTTAGGGATTTTTTCAAAAAATGTTGTTCAGACGTCAGGGGCTAATTCTGTTTCCCATGATAAAAACCTATCTGTTTCCACCGAAAAAGCTTTCAGGGGATCGCTTGCAACAGTTTGGCACCATTTTTGAGTGAATTGCAGAACGTCAGATTTTTGCTGAAATTGTGACCGCGCGGCTTAGGGATTTTTTCAAAAAAAGTTGTTCAGACGTCGAGGGCTAATTCTGTTTCCCATGATAAAAACCCACCTGTTTCCACCGAAAAAGCTTTCAGGGGATCACTTGCAGCAGTTTGGCACCATTTTTGAGTGAATTGCAGAACGTCAGATTTTTGCTGAAATTGTGACCGCGCGGCTTAGGGATTTTTTCAAAAAAACTTGTTCAGACGTCGAGGGCTAATTCTGTTTCCCATGATAAAAACCCATCTGTTTCCCCCCGAAAAAGCTTTCAGGGGATTGCTTGCAACAGTTTGGCACCATTTTTGAGTGAATTGCAGAACGTCAGATTTTTGCTGAAATTGTGACCGCGCGGCTTAGGGATTTTTTCAAAAAAAGTTGTTCAGACGTCGAGGGCTAATTCTGTTTCCCATGATAAAAACCCATCTGTTTCCACCGATAAAGCTTTCAGGGGATCGCTTGCAACAGTTTGGCACCATTTTTGAGTGAATTGCAGAACGTCAGATTTTTGCTGAAATTGTGACCGCGCGGCTTAGGGATTTTTTCAAAAAAAGTTGTTCAGACGTCGAGGGCTAATTCTGTTTCCCATGATAAAAACCCATCTGTTTCCACCGAAAAAGCTTTCAGGGGATCGCTTGCAACAGTTTGGCACCATTTTTGAGTGAATTGCAGAACGTCAGATTTTTGCTGAAATTGTGACCGCGCGGCTTAGGGATTTTTTCAAAAAAAGGTGTTCAGACGTCGAGGGCTAATTCTGTTTCCCATGATCAAAACCCATCTGTTTCCACCGAAAAAGCTTTCAGGGGATCGCTTGCAACAGTTTGGCACCATTTTTGAGTGAATTGCAGAACGTCAGATTTTTGCTGAAATTGTGACCGCGCGGCTTAGGGATTTTTTCAAAAAAAGTTGTTCAGACGTCGAGGGCTAATTCTGTTTCCCATGAACAAAACCCATCTGTTTTCACCGAAAAAGCTTTCAGGGGCTCGTTTGCATTAGTTTGGCACCATTTTTGAGTGAATTGCAGAACGTCAGATTTTTGCTGAAATTGTGACCGCGCGGCTTAGGGATTTTTTCAAAAAAAGTTGTTCAGACGTCGAGGGCTAATTCTGTTTCCCATGATAAAAACCCATCTGTTTCCACCGAAAAAGCTTTCAGGGGATCGCTTGCAACAGTTTGGCACCATTTTTGAGTGAATTACAGAACGTCAGATTTTTGCTGAAATTGTGACCGCGCGGCTTAGGGATTTTTTCAAAAAAGGTTGTTCGGACGTCGAGGGCTAATTCTGTTTCCCATGATAAAAACCCATCTGTTTTCACCGAAAAAGCTTTCAGGGGCTCGTTTGCATCAGTTTGGCACCATATTTGAGTGAATTGCAGAAGGTCAGATTTTTGCTGAAATTGTGACCGCGCGGCTTAGAGATTTTTTCAAAAAAAGTTCTTCAGACGTCGAGGGCTAATTCTGTTTCCCATGAACAAAACCCATCTGTTTTCACCGAAAAAGCTTTCAGGGGCTCGTTTGCATCAGTTTGGCACCATTTTTGAGTGAATTGCAGAACGTCAGATTTTTGCTGAAATTGTGACCGCGCGGCTTAGGGATTTTTTCAAAAAAGGTTGTTCGGACGTCGAGGGCTAATTCTGTTTCCCATGATAAAAACCCATCTGTTTTCACCGAAAAAGCTTTCAGGGGCTCGTTTGCATCAGTTTGGCACCATATTTGAGTGAATTGCAGAAGGTCAGATTTTTGCTGAAATTGTGACCGCGCGGCTTAGAGATTTTTTCAAAAAAAGTTGTTCAGACGTCGAGGGCTAATTCTGTTTCCCATGAACAAAACCCATCTGTTTTCACCGAAAAAGCTTTCAGGGGCTCGTTTGCATCAGTTTGGCACCATTTTTGAGTGAATTGCAGAACGTCAAATTTTTGCTGAAATTGTGACCGCGCGGCTTACGGATTTTTTCAAAAAAAGGTGTTCAGACGTCAAGGGCTAATTCTGTTTCCCATGATAAAAACCCACCTGTTTCCACCGAAAAAGCTTTCAGGGGATCGCTTGCAACAGTTTGGCACCATTTTTGAGTGAATTGCAGAACGCCAGATTTTTGCTGAAATTGTGACCGCGCGGCTTAGGGATTTTTTCAAAAAAAATTGTTCAGACGTCGAGGGCTAATTCTGTTTCCCATGATAAAAACCCATCTTTTTCACCGGAAAAGCTTTCAGGGGCTCGTTTTCATCAGTTTGGCACCATATTTGAGTGAATTGCAGAACGTCAGATTTTTGCTGAAATTGTGACCGCGCGGCTTAGGGATTTTTTCAAAAAAAGTTGTTCAGACGTCGAGCGCTCATTCTGTTTCCCATATTAAAAACCCATCTGTTTTCCACCGAAAAAGCTTTCAGGGGATCGCTTGCAACAGTTTGGCACCATTTTTGAGTGAATTGCAGAACGTCAGATTTTTGCTGAAATTGTGACCGCGCGGCTTAGGGATTTTTTCAAAAAAGGTTGTTCGGACGTCGAGGGCTAATTCTGTTTCCCATGATAAAAACCCACCTGTTTCCACCGAAAAAGCTTTCAGGGGATCGCTTGCAACAGTTTGGCACCATTTTTGAGTGAATTGCAGAACGTCAGATTTTTGCTGAAATTGTGACCGCGCGGCTTAGGGAATTTTTCAAAAAAAGTTGTTCAGACGTCGAGGGCTAATTCTGCTTCCCATGATAAAAACCCATCTGTTTCCACCGAAAAAGCTTTCAGGGGATCGCTTGCAACAGTTTGGCACCATTTTTGAGTGAATTGCAGAACGTCAGATTTTTGCTGAAATTGTGACCGCGCGGCTTAGGGAATTTTTCAAAAAAAGTTGTTCAGACGTCGAGGGCTAATTCTGCTTCCCATGATAAAAACCCATCTGTTTCCACCGAAAAAGCTTTCAGGGGATCGCTTGCAACAGTTTGGCACCATTTTTGAGTGAATTGCAGAACGTCAGATTTTTGCTGAAATTGTGACCGCGCTTCTTAGGGATTTTTTCAAAAAAACTTGTTCAGACGTTGAGGGCTAATTCTGTTTCCCATGATCAAAACCCATCTGTTTCCACCGAAAAAGCTTTCAGGGGATCGCTTGCAACAGTTTGGCACCATTTTTGAGTGAATTGCAGAACGTCATATTTTTGCTGAAATTGTGACCGCGCGGCTTAGGGATTTTTTCAAAAAAAGTTGTTCAGACGTCGAGGGCTAATTCTGTTTCCCATGATCAAAACCCATCTGTTTCCACCGAAAAAGCTTTCAGGGGATCGCTTGCAACAGTTTGGCACCATTTTTGAGTGAATTGCAGAACGTCAGATTTTTGCTGAAATTGTGACCGCGCGGCTTAGGGATTTTTTCAAAAAAAGTTGTTCAGACGTCGAGGGCTAATTCTGCTTCCCATGATAAAAACCCATCTGTTTCCACCGAAAAAGCTTTCAGGGGATCGCTTGCAACAGTTTGGCACCATTTTTGAGTGAATTGCAGAACGTCAGATTTTTGCTGAAATTGTGACCGCGCTTCTTAGGGATTTTTTCAAAAAAAGGTGTTCAGACGTCGAGGGCTAATTCTGTTTCCCATGATCAAAACCCATCTGTTTCCACCGAAAAAGCTTTCAGGGGATCGCTTGCAACAGTTTGGCACCATTTTTGAGTGAATTGCAGAACGTCAGATTTTTGCTGAAATTGTGACCGCGCGGCTTAGGGATTTTTTCAAAAAATGTTGTTCAGACGTCGAGGGCTAATTCTGTTTCCCATGATAAAAACCCATGTGTTTCCACCGAAAAAGCTTTCAGGGGATCGCTTGCAACAGTTTGGCACCATTTTTGAGTGAATTGAGGAACGTCAGATTTTTGCTGAAATTGTGACCGCGCGGCTTTGGGATTTTTTCAAAAAAAGGTGTTCAGACGTCGAGGGCTCATTCTGTTTCCCATGATAAAAACCCATCTGTTTCCACCGAAAAAGCTTTCAGGGGATCGCTTGCAACAGTTTGGCACCATTTCTGAGTGAATTGCAGAACGTCAGATTTTTGCTGAAATTGTGACCCCGCGGCTTAGGGATTTTTTCAAAAAAAGTTGTTCAGACGTCGAGGGCTAATTCTGTTTCCCATGATCAAAACCCACCTGTTTCCACCGAAAAAGCTTTCAGGGGATCACTTGCAGCAGTTTGGCACCATTTTTGAGTGAATTGCAGAACGTCAGATTTTTGCTGAAATTGTGACCGCGCGGCTTAGGGATTTTTTCAAAAAAACTTGTTCAGACGTCGAGGGCTAATTCTGTTTCCCATGATAAAAACCCATCTGTTTCCCCCCGAAAAAGCTTTCAGGGGATTGCTTGCAACAGTTTGGCACCATTTTTGAGTGAATTGCAGAACGTCAGATTTTTGCTGAAATTGTGACCGCGCGGCTTAGGGATTTTTTCAAAAAAAGTTGTTCAGACGTCGAGGGCTAATTCTGTTTCCCATGATAAAAACCCATCTGTTTCCACCGATAAAGCTTTCAGGGGATCGCTTGCAACAGTTTGGCACCATTTTTGAGTGAATTGCAGAACGTCAGATTTTTGCTGAAATTGTGACCGCGCGGCTTAGGGATTTTTTCAAAAAAAGTTGTTCAGACGTCGAGGGCTAATTCTGTTTCCCATGATAAAAACCCATCTGTTTCCACCGAAAAAGCTTTCAGGGGATCGCTTGCAACAGTTTGGCACCATTTTTGAGTGAATTGCAGAACGTCAGATTTTTGCTGAAATTGTGACCGCGCGGCTTAGGGATTTTTTCAAAAAAAGGTGTTCAGACGTCGAGGGCTAATTCTGTTTCCCATGATCAAAACCCATCTGTTTCCACCGAAAAAGCTTTCAGGGGATCGCTTGCAACAGTTTGGCACCATTTTTGAGTGAATTGCAGAACGTCAGATTTTTGCTGAAATTGTGACCGCGCGGCTTAGGGATTTTTTCAAAAAAAGTTGTTCAGACGTCGAGGGCTAATTCTGTTTCCCATGAACAAAACCCATCTGTTTTCACCGAAAAAGCTTTCAGGGGCTCGTTTGCATTAGTTTGGCACCATTTTTGAGTGAATTGCAGAACGTCAGATTTTTGCTGAAATTGTGACCGCGCGGCTTAGGGATTTTTTCAAAAAAAGTTGTTCAGACGTCGAGGGCTAATTCTGTTTCCCATGATAAAAACCCGTCTGTTTCCACCGAAAAAGCTTTCAGGGGATCGCTTGCAACAGTTTGGCACCATTTTTGAGTGAATTGCAGAACGTCAGATTTTTGCTGAAATTGTGACCGCGCGGCTTAGGGATTTTTTCAAAAAAGGTTGTTCGGACGTCGAGGGCTAATTCTGTTTCCCATGATAAAAACCCATCTGTTTTCACCGAAAAAGCTTTCAGGGGCTCGTTTGCATCAGTTTGGCACCATATTTGAGTGAATTGCAGAAGGTCAGATTTTTGCTGAAATTGTGACCGCGCGGCTTAGAGATTTTTTCAAAAAAAGTTCTTCAGACGTCGAGGGCTAATTCTGTTTCCCATGAACAAAACCCATCTGTTTTCACCGAAAAAGCTTTCAGGGGCTCGTTTGCATCAGTTTGGCACCATTTTTGAGTGAATTGCAGAACGTCAGATTTTTGCTGAAATTGTGACCGCGCGGCTTAGGGATTTTTTCAAAAAAGGTTGTTCGGACGTCGAGGGCTAATTCTGTTTCCCATGATAAAAACCCATCTGTTTTCACCGAAAAAGCTTTCAGGGGCTCGTTTGCATCAGTTTGGCACCATATTTGAGTGAATTGCAGAAGGTCAGATTTTTGCTGAAATTGTGACCGCGCGGCTTAGAGATTTTTTCAAAAAAAGTTGTTCAGACGTCGAGGGCTAATTCTGTTTCCCATGAACAAAACCCATCTGTTTTCACCGAAAAAGCTTTCAGGGGCTCGTTTGCATCAGTTTGGCACCATTTTTGAGTGAATTGCAGAACGTCATATTTTTGCTGAAATTGTGACCGCGCGGCTTAGGGATTTTTTCAAAAAAAGTTGTTCAGACGTCGAGGGCTAATTCTGTTTCCCATGAACAAAACCCATCTGTTTTCACCGAAAAAGCTTTCAGGGGATCGCTTGCAACAGTTTGGCACCATTTTTGAGTGAATTGCAGAACGTCAGATTTTTGCTGAAATTGTGACCGCGCGGCTTAGGGATTTTTTCAAAAAAGGTGTTCAGACGTCGAGGGCTCATTCTGTTTCCCATGATAAAAACCCATGTGTTTCCACCGAAAAAGCTTTCAGGGGATCGCTTGCAACAGTTTGGCACCATTTTTGAGTGAATTGCAGAACGTCAGATTTTTCTGAAATTGTGACCGCGCGGCTTAGGGATTTTTTTCAAAAAAAGTTGTTCAGACGTCGAGGGCTAATTCTGTTTCCCATGATAAAAACCCATCTGTTTCCACCGAAAAAGCTTTCAGGGGATCGCTTGCAGCAGTTTGGCACCATTTTTGAGTGAATTGCAGAACGTCAGATTTTTGCTGAAATTGTGACCGCGCGGCTTATGGATTTTTTCAAAAAAAGGTGTTCAGACGTCGAGGGCTAATTCTGTTTCCCATGATCAAAACCCATCTGTTTCCACCGAAAAAGCTTTCAGGGGATCGCTTGCAACAGTTTGGCACCATTTTTGAGTGAATTGCAGAACGTCATATTTTTGCTGAAATTGTGACCGCGCGGCTTAGGGATTTTTTCAAAAAAAGTTGTTCAGACGTCGAGGGCTAATTCTGTTTCCCATGATAAAAACCCATCTGTTTTCACCGAAAAAGCTTTCAGGGGATCGCTTGCAACAGTTTGGCACCATTTTTGAGTGAATTGCAGAACGCCAGATTTTTGCTGAAATTGTGACCGCGCGGCTTAGGGATTTTTTCAAAAAAAATTGTTGAGACGTCGAGGGCTAATTCTGTTTCCCATGATAAAAACCCATCTTTTTCACCGGAAAAGCTTTCAGGGGCTCGTTTTCATCAGTTTGGCACCATATTTGAGTGAATTGCAGAACGTCAGATTTTTGCTGAAATTGTGACCGCGCGGCTTAGGGATTTTTTCAAAAAAAGTTGTTCAGACGTCGAGCGCTCATTCTGTTTCCCATATTAAAAACCCATCTGTTTTCCACCGAAAAAGCTTTCAGGGGATCGCTTGCAACAGTTTGGCACCATTTTTGAGTGAATTGCAGAACGTCAGATTTTTGCTGAAATTGTGACCGCGCGGCTTAGGGATTTTTTCAAAAAAGGTTGTTCGGACGTCGAGGGCTAATTCTGTTTCCCATGATAAAAACCCACCTGTTTCCACCGAAAAAGCTTTCAGGGGATCGCTTGCAACAGTTTGGCACCATTTTTGAGTGAATTGCAGAACGTCAGATTTTTGCTGAAATTGTGACCGCGCGGCTTAGGGAATTTTTCAAAAAAAGTTGTTCAGACGTCGAGGGCTAATTCTGCTTCCCATGATAAAAACCCATCTGTTTCCACCGAAAAAGCTTTCAGGGGATCGCTTGCAACAGTTTGGCACCATTTTTGAGTGAATTGCAGAACGCCAGATTTTTGCTGAAATTGTGACCGCGCGGCTTAGGGATTTTTTCAAAAAAAATTGTTCAGACGTCGAGGGCTAATTCTGTTTCCCATGATAAAAACCCATCTTTTTCACCGGAAAAGCTTTCAGGGGCTCGTTTTCATCAGTTTGGCACCATATTTGAGTGAATTGCAGAACGTCAGATTTTTGCTAAAATTGTGACCGCGCGGCTTAGGGATTTTTTCAAAAAAAGTTGTTCAGACGTCAAGCGCTCATTCTGTTTCCCATATTAAAAACCCATCTGTTTTCCACCGAAAAAGCTTTCAGGGGATCGCTTGCAACAGTTTGGCACCATTTTTGAGTGAATTGCAGAACGTCAGATTTTTGCTGAAATTGTGACCGCGCGGCTTAGGGATTTTTTCAAAAAAGGTTGTTCGGACGTCGAGGGCTAATTCTGTTTCCCATGATAAAAACCCACCTGTTTCCACCGAAAAAGCTTTCAGGGGATCGCTTGCAACAGTTTGGCACCATTTTTGAGTGAATTGCAGAACGTCAGATTTTTGCTGAAATTGTGACCGCGCGGCTTAGGGATTTTTTCAAAAAAAGTTGTTCAGACGTCGAGGGCTAATTCTGCTTCCCATGATAAAAACCCATCTGTTTCCACCGAAAAAGCTTTCAGGGGATCGCTTGCAACAGTTTGGCACCATTTTTGAGTGAATTGCAGAACGTCAGATTTTTGCTGAAATTGTGACCGCGCTTCTTAGGGATTTTTTCAAAAAAACTTGTTCAGACGTTGAGGGCTAATTCTGTTTCCCATGATCAAAACCCATCTGTTTCCACCGAAAAAGCTTTCAGGGGATCGCTTGCAACAGTTTGGCACCATTTTTGAGTGAATTGCAGAACATCAGATTTTTGCTGAAATTGTGACCGCACGGCTTAGGGATTTTTTCAAAAAAAGTTGTTCAGACGTCGAGGGCTAATTCTGTTTCCCATGATAAAAACCCATGTGTTTCCACCGAAAAAGCTTTCAGGGGATCGCTTGCAACAGTTTGGCACCATTTTTGAGTGAATTGCAGAACGTCAGATTTTTGCTGAAATTGTGACCGCGCGGCTTAGGGATTTTTTCAAAAAAAGTTGTTCAGACGTCGAGGGCTAATTCTGCTTCCCATGATAAAAACCCATCTGTTTCCACCGAAAAAGCTTTCAGGGGATCGCTTGCAACAGTTTGGCACCATTTTTGAGTGAATTGCAGAACGTCAGATTTTTGCTGAAATTGTGACCGCGCTTCTTAGGGATTTTTTCAAAAAAAGGTGTTCAGACGTCGAGGGCTAATTCTGTTTCCCATGATCAAAACCCATCTGTTTCCACCGAAAAAGCTTTCAGGGGATCGCTTGCAACAGTTTGGCACCATTTTTGAGTGAATTGCAGAACGTCAGATTTTTGCTGAAATTGTGACCGCGCGGCTTAGGGATTTTTTCAAAAAATGTTGTTCAGACGTCAGGGGCTAATTCTGTTTCCCATGATAAAAACCCATGTGTTTCCACCGAAAAAGCTTTCAGGGGATCGCTTGCAACAGTTTGGCACCATTTTTGAGTGAATTGAGGAACGTCAGATTTTTGCTGAAATTGTGACCGCGCGGCTTTGGGATTTTTTCAAAAAAAGGTGTTCAGACGTCGAGGGCTCATTCTGTTTCCCATGATAAAAACCCATCTGTTTCCACCGAAAAAGCTTTCAGGGGATCGCTTGCAACAGTTTGGCACCATTTCTGCGTGAATTGCAGAACGTCAGATTTTTGCTGAAATTGTGACCGCGCGGCTTAGGGATTTTTTCAAAAAAAGTTGTTCAGACGTCGAGGGCTAATTCTGTTTCCCATGATCAAAACCCATCTGTTTCCACCGAAAAAGCTTTCAGGGGATCGCTTGCAACAGTTTGGCACCATTTTTGAGTGAATTGCAGAACGTCAGATTTTTGCTGAAATTGTGACCGCGCGGCTTAGGGATTTTTTCAAAAAATGTTGTTCAGACGTCAGGGGCTAATTCTGTTTCCCATGATAAAAACCCATCTGTTTCCACCGAAAAAGCTTTCAGGGGATCTCTTGCAACAGTTTGGCACCATTTTTGAGTGAATTGCAGAACGTCAGATTTTTGCTGAAATTGTGACCGCGCGGCTTAGGGATTTTTTCAAAAAAAGTTGTTCAGACGTCGAGGGCTAATTCTGCTTCCCATGATAAAAAGCCATCTGTTTCCACCGAAAAAGCTTTCAGGGGATCGCTTGCAACAGTTTGGCACCATTTTTGAGTGAATTGCAGAACGTCAGATTTTTGCTGAAATTGTGACCGCGCTTCTTAGGGATTTTTTCAAAAAAAGGTGTTCAGACGTCGAGGGCTAATTCTGTTTCCCATGATCAAAACCCATCTGTTTCCACCGAAAAAGCTTTCAGGGGATCGCTTGCAACAGTTTGGCACCATTTTTGAGTGAATTGCAGAACGTCAGATTTTTGCTGAAATTGTGACCGCGCGGCTTAGGGATTTTTTCAAAAAATGTTGTTCAGACGTCAGGGGCTAATTCTGTTTCCCATGATAAAAACCCATGTGTTTCCACCGAAAAAGCTTTCAGGGGATCGCTTGCAACAGTTTGGCACCATTTTTGAGTGAATTGCAGAACGTCATATTTTTGCTGAAATTGTGACCGCGCGGCTTAGAGATTTTTTCAAAAAAAGTTCTTCAGACGTCGAGGGCTCATTCTGTTTCCCATGAACAAAACCCATCTGTTTCCACCGAAAAAGCTTTCAGGGGATCGCTTGCAACAGTTTGGCACCATTTCTGAGTGAATTGCAGAACGTCAGATTTTTGCTGAAATTGTGACCGCGCGGCTTAGGGATTTTTTCAAAAAAGGTTGTTCGGACGTCGAGGGCTAATTCTGTTTCCCATGATAAAAACCCATCTGTTTTCACCGAAAAAGCTTTCAGGGGCTCGTTTGCATCAGTTTGGCACCATATTTGAGTGAATTGCAGAAGGTCAGATTTTTGCTGAAATTGTGACCGCGCGGCTTAGAGATTTTTTCAAAAAAAGTTGTTCAGACGTCGAGGGCTAATTCTGTTTCCCATGAACAAAACCCATCTGTTTTCACCGAAAAAGCTTTCAGGGGCTCTTTTGCATCAGTTTGGCACCATTTTTGAGTGAATTGCAGAACGTCATATTTTTGCTGAAATTGTGACCGCGCGGCTTAGGGATTTTTTCAAAAAAAGGTGTTCAGACGTCGAGGGCTAATTCTGTTTCCCATGATAAAAACCCACCTGTTTCCACCGAAAAAGCTTTCAGGGGATCGCTTGCAGCAGTTTGGCACCATTTTTGAGTGAATTGCAGAACGTCAGATTTTTGCTGAAATTGTGACCGCGCGGCTTAGGGATTTTTTCAAAAAAAGTTGTTCAGACGTCAAGGGCTAATTCTGTTTCCCATGATAAAAACCCATCTGTTTCCACCGAAAAAGCTTTCAGGGGATCGCTTGCAACAGTTTGGCACCATTTTCGAGTGAATTGCAGAACGTCAGATTTTTGCTGAAATTGTGACCGCGCGGCTTAGGGATTTTTTCAAAAAAAGTTGTTCAGACGTCGAGGGCTAATTCTGTTTCCCATGAACAAAACCCATCTGTTTTCACCGAAAAAGCTTTCAGGGGCTCGTTTGCATTAGTTTGGCACCATTTTTGAGTGAATTGCAGAACGTCATATTTTTGCTGAAATTGTGACCGCGCGGCTTAGGGATTTTTTCAAAAAAAGTTGTTCAGACGTCGAGGGCTAATTCTGTTTCCCATGATAAAAACCCACCTGTTTCCACCGAAAAAGCTTTCAGGGGATCACTTGCAGCAGTTTGGCACCATTTTTGAGTGAATTGCAGAACGTCAGATTTTTGCTGAAATTGTGACCGCGCGGCTTAGGGATTTTTCAAAAAAACTTGTTCAGACGTCGAGGGCTAATTCTGTTTCCCATGATAAAAACCCATCTGTTTCCCCCCGAAAAAGCTTTCAGGGGATCGCTTGCAACAGTTTGGCACCATTTTTGAGTGAATTGCAGAACGTCAGATTTTTGCTGAAATTGTGACCGCGCGGCTTAGGGATTTTTTCAAAAAAAGTTGTTCAGACGTCGAGGGCTAATTCTGTTTCCCATGATCAAAACCCATCTGTTTCCACCGAAAAGGCTTTCAGGGGATCGCTTGCAACAGTTTGGCACCATTTTTGAGTGAATTGCAGAACGTCAGATTTTTGCTGAAATTGTGACCGCGCGGCTTAGGGATTTTTTCAAAAAAAGTTGGTCAGACGTCGAGGGCTAATTCTGTTTCCCATGATAAAAACCCATCTGTTTCCACCGAAAAAGCTTTCAGGGGATCGCTTGCAACAGTTTGGCACCATTTTTGAGTGAATTGCAGAACGTCAGATTTTTGCTGAAATTGTGACTGCGCGGCTTAGGGATTTTTTCAAAAAAAGGTGTTCAGACGTCGAGGGCTAATTCTGTTTCCCATGATCAAAACCCATCTGTTTCCACCGAAAAAGCTTTCAGGGGATCGCTTGCAACAGTTTGGCACCATTTTTGAGTGAATTGCAGAACGTCAGATTTTTGCTGAAATTGTGACCGCGCGGCTTAGGGATTTTTTCAAAAAAAGTTGTTCAGACGTCGAGGGCTAATTCTGTTTCCCATGATAAAAACCCATCTGTTTCCACCGAAAAAGCTTTCAGGGGATCGCTTGCAACAGTTTGGCACCATTTTTGAGTGAATTGCAGAACGTCAGATTTTTGCTGAAATTGTGACCGCGCGGCTTAGGGATTTTTTCAAAAAAGGTTGTTCGGACGTCGAGGGCTAATTCTGTTTCCCATGATAAAAACCCATCTGTTTTCACCGAAAAAGCTTTCAGGGGCTCGTTTGCATCAGTTTGGCACCATATTTGAGTGAATTGCAGAAGGTCAGATTTTTGCTGAAATTGTGACCGCGCGGCTTAGAGATTTTTTCAAAAAAAGTTCTTCAGACGTCGAGGGCTAATTCTGTTTCCCATGAACAAAACCCATCTGTTTTCACCGAAAAAGCTTTCAGGGGCTCGTTTGCATCAGTTTGGCACCATTTTTGAGTGAATTGCAGAACGTCAGATTTTTGCTGAAATTGTGACCGCGCGGCTTAGGGATTTTTTCAAAAAAGGTTGTTCGGACGTCGAGGGCTAATTCTGTTTCCCATGATAAAAACCCATCTGTTTTCACCGAAAAAGCTTTCAGGGGCTCGTTTGCATCAGTTTGGCACCATATTTGAGTGAATTGCAGAAGGTCAGATTTTTGCTGAAATTGTGACCGCGCGGCTTAGAGATTTTTTCAAAAAAAGTTGTTCAGACGTCGAGGGCTAATTCTGTTTCCCATGAACAAAACCCATCTGTTTTCACCGAAAAAGCTTTCAGGGGCTCGTTTGCATCAGTTTGGCACCATTTTTGAGTGAATTGCAGAACGTCATATTTTTGCTGAAATTGTGACCGCGCGGCTTAGGGATTTTTTCAAAAAAAGTTGTTCAGACGTCGAGGGCTAATTCTGTTTCCCATGATAAAAACCCACCTGTTTCCACCGAAAAAGCTTTCAGGGGATCGCTTGCAGCAGTTTGGCACCATTTTTGAGTGAATTGCAGAACGTCAGATTTTTGCTGAAATTGTGACCGCGCGGCTTAGGGATTTTTTCAAAAAAAGTTGTTCAGACGTCAAGGGCTAATTCTGTTTCCCATGATAAAAACCCATCTGTTTCCACCGAAAAAGCTTTCAGGGGATCGCTTGCAAGAGTTTGGCACCATTTTGAGTGAATTGCAGAACGTCAGATTTTTGCTGAAATTGTGACCGCGCGGCTTAGGGATTTTTTTCAAAAAAAGTTGTTCAGACGTCGAGGGCTAATTCTGTTTCCCATGAACAAAACCCATCTGTTTTCACCGAAAAAGCTTTCAGGGGCTCGTTTGCATTAGTTTGGCACCATTTTTGAGTGAATTGCAGAACGTCATATTTTTGCTGAAATTGTGACCGCGCGGCTTAGGGATTTTTTCAAAAAAAGTTGTTCAGACGTCGAGGGCTAATTCTGTTTCCCATGATAAAAACCCACCTGTTTCCACCGAAAAAGCTTTCAGGGGATCACTTGCAGCAGTTTGGCACCATTTTTGAGTGAATTGCAGAACGTCAGATTTTTGCTGAAATTGTGACCGCGCGGCTTAGGGATTTTTCAAAAAAACTTGTTCAGACGTCGAGGGCTAATTCTGTTTCCCATGATAAAAACCCATCTGTTTCCCCCCGAAAAAGCTTTCAGGGGATCGCTTGCAACAGTTTGGCACCATTTTTGAGTGAATTGCAGAACGTCAGATTTTTGCTGAAATTGTGACCGCGCGGCTTAGGGATTTTTTCAAAAAAAGTTGTTCAGACGTCGAGGGCTAATTCTGTTTCCCATGATCAAAACCCATCTGTTTCCACCGAAAAGGCTTTCAGGGGATCGCTTGCAACAGTTTGGCACCATTTTTGAGTGAATTGCAGAACGTCAGATTTTTGCTGAAATTGTGACCGCGCGGCTTAGGGATTTTTTCAAAAAAAGTTGGTCAGACGTCGAGGGCTAATTCTGTTTCCCATGATAAAAACCCATCTGTTTCCACCGAAAAAGCTTTCAGGGGATCGCTTGCAACAGTTTGGCACCATTTTTGAGTGAATTGCAGAACGTCAGATTTTTGCTGAAATTGTGACTGCGCGGCTTAGGGATTTTTTCAAAAAAAGGTGTTCAGACGTCGAGGGCTAATTCTGTTTCCCATGATCAAAACCCATCTGTTTCCACCGAAAAAGCTTTCAGGGGATCGCTTGCAACAGTTTGGCACCATTTTTGAGTGAATTGC